>NC_142546.1:23895000-24207500 GCF_056151865.1 Erythranthe guttata
AAAAAAGTTCATTGGGAACCAAATTCATAATTCTTGGGTTCCAAAATCAGAAAAACTTTAAAGCGAAATTGGAGGAAATCGAAAATTCAAATTGTCAATTTTAATTTCTTTAAATATGTATATTTTCAGTTCGTTGGAACTATGATAGCTGGAACAGTAAACATGGCAGTAGCATGGTGGCTGCTACACTCAATCGACAACATTTGCCACCCAGAGAAATTCTCAAACAGTCCATGGACATGCACAAACGACCACGTATTCTACGACGCATCCGTAATATGGGGTCTCGTAAGCCCAAAGAGAATCTTCGGCACAGAAGGAAACTACTCCGCCCTAAACTGGTTCTTCCTCGCCGGACTACTGGGGCCCATTCTCGTGTGGGGCCTACACAAGGCGTACCCAAAGTACACGTGGATCCCGCTCATTAATCTCCCCGTGCTTCTCGGAGCAACCGCCGCAATGCCGCCGGCGACTTCGCTGAACTTCAATGCGTGGATTCTGGTGGGCACGGTTTTCAACTTCTTCGTGTTTAGGTATAGGAAGAAGTGGTGGCAGAGGTATAACTACATTCTGTCGGCGGCGTTGGATGGCGGCGTGGCTTTTATGACGGTGCTGCTGTATTTCACGGTGGGGATTACTAATAAGGAGATATCGTGGTGGGGCAATAACGACTTTGAGCATTGTGATTATGCGACTTGTCCCACTGCTAAGGGTATTTCGGTCGATAAGTGTCCTGTTTTTTAATTAGTCTCATTTGTTTGCTGCTTTTTTTTTTTTTATATATAATATAATGAATATGTAATTGCATGAATTCGAGAGAGAATATAAAAAATCTCAAAGCACGTGAAAAAAAATCAAAAAATCACTAGAGAATTAATTAATTAATTAATTAGGCAAATTTAACTTGTAAGTTTAATTTAATTATGGGCTGTGCTGGATGGAGGCCTACAAATAAATTAAAGGAAATCCACAAATAACTTAAATTAATTGTATTGGGCTTGTGCTTGGAATTGAGTCCATATCCTTATTTATGAGCTTGAACCCATAATTTTTTTAGCCCAAATGAATTAATAAGATATGATACTACCAATTCAAATGACAACTCAATATTTCAAAAAATATTAATAAATTATACGAAATATTATTTATTCAATTTTTAGCTGAATATGTAACCATGTAAGTACTAAACTACTACCTCAAATGACTCAAAAATTAAAAATTAACGATAACTATATAATATATAGTTATAAAAAGTGCAAGTCCATTGACACGTTTGTTTGGCAGGTAGGAGACCATTTTGAGTAATTTCCCAATGTTATTTAACTACATAAATTATTTATTTATATGGAAATTCAAGGTGGGAAAAGACGCTACGTGGCCGATTTTCCTTCAAACAATCTGTTAGCTTGCCGATTTAATATAATCTTAACAATTAGCACTAATTACCGGTGGAGTTTTATTTCACATTGTGCCCCTCAATTATATGTTTGGTGCCATTTTCACCCCAATCCAAGAAAATACATATACTATATAGTATATACACTATATTTTTTGTAACTATGACCTTTTTCCATACACTACTTGATAAAACGTTGGAGTTAAAATACTGAAACTGTAAATTAAAAGGTCAAACTAGGGATGAAGATTCGAGATCATTCAAGTTTTATCGATCTTAATTCGAAATCTCCAACTCTCGAACATTTTTTTTTTATTTCAATTTCTAGAATTGTGATTTTTCTGTTTTTTATTTTGTCGGGATTTGAATATGTGATTTATAGTTTGCCAATTTATTGTTTGTGCATTCTGTCACATGTGAAAATTCTTCAATTAGAGGACAAAAGTGTAAGAACTGAAAAAATTAAGGGGACAAAGTATATAGTTTCATAACTTGAAGGAGCAAATTGAAATATACCCCTAAATTGAAACATACCTCACAATTCACATGTAGAAAACCTTATCCTGTACGTATCTTCCCCCTCTGCCGGTGATATTTTTTCTTCGTCTCCCCGTCTACATCAAAGTTCCATGTCTGTGTTAGGTTAGGTGTATAATTCTCTCTCTTCCTCCATTGAGATGCACACATAATCACGCATTTAAACACTCGCTAGTTTCTCTCTCTTTGCAATAGATTTTATCTCACTTCAGCTGCGTCTTCATCGCGCAGACGTGTGGCGACAGCGTGCTAGGGTTTGCGATTGCTTCGTTCTCGTGTTACTCGGAAGAACAGTTGATGGACGATCTGAGCTGTTTTTTTCAGCTTATACATTTGGATCGGCTCATATTTTCGGTACTGTTCTGTCGTACGGTTGTTTTTGTTTTTATTTTTGATTATATATATATATTTTTTTAATTATTTGATTTTTGTTATTGTCTACTTTTTCTCTGGCGAAATTGCTATTTCTGTGCTTTATGAGATTTTTCGTTTGGTAGATTTTCTGAAGAAGTGATGATCGGAACTGATTCAGATGTCTAATTATTTCATATATTGAATTGTTTTTTAAATCAGATTAAAGAGGAATACAGTATTCAGATATGCACCGCCGGAGTGTGTTACGGCTAGAAGTGGATGTGTCTCTGGTATTGTTATTACTTCTATTTTGCCTGCGGTTCAATTTCTACTAGTTCCTTATGCTTTTTGGTGGTTTCATAGTTGTTTAGAATTAGAATTTGAAACATGAAACCTTTTACTTTTATGAGGATCCTATTTCTCTCATGTGTGTTATTTGATAGATTTGTATGGTTCAGCGTTCACATAGTTAGTCCTTGGGTTTTTATTTACATTTTACAATTTACATTATAGGTGCAGACATCCATGTTTTCATTCTTCAGTTGTGCAGTTGGAGTGCATCTTTAATTTGAAATATGAATTAAAATTAACGAATTAAGAAGAGGATCCTAAATATCTCTTGACATGTTTTAACTTTGTTGCATATCATTTTATTCATGTCAAGGCTTTCACATATGTCTATATGTTTTACTATTTTGCCAAACGTCTGTAGTTGAAAGTTTGTGAAAGGAACACTTGGAACATACCACGTCTTTCTCATTAATCCACTACCACACTCGGAAGTTCTTATGTGAATAAACATTTTAATTTTTAAATTTTATGAGCAGGATACATTGTACTATAGTCTCCTATATATATTTTTTGTTGTTCCTCAAAATGGCTTTGTACATAGCCATTACACGCTATCCGTGTGGGGAAATATTTGGTGTGTGTGTCTTATATAGTTCCAATACAAAATATATGGCACTTGATATAATACAGTTTCAAATTGTACGACCTACGTATAGTGAGTTTAACGTTTGAGATTGTGTCTTGAAATTGATTTTTTTACACACACGTCCTTAGTTGATTGGCTTTGGATGCATTTCTCTTATTTGATTTATTGACTGGATCTAATTTCTTAGTTTTGCGTTTTAATGTTAAGATTGTCGTGAAATTGAAAATTATGCTTGTTCTCTTTGTTGGACTTGGACGCTTGTCTAATATTTGAGTTATTGGATATAAATTTATGTAGTCATTTTCAATCATCATTTCCTTCCTGCAACATCATATTTATTTTTTTATAATCTCTTTTTTCATGTCATACTCTTGTCACATTTAACTTCATTGCTTGATGGCTGTGTATCCAAGTGTTTGAAACATTTCCTTCAAGTGGATCCAAGTACTGATAGCACAAGATATAGTTTAACTTGTGCTTCATACTCGATTACCTTGAAGAATAATATAATATCACTAGTAGATCTTCTATTAGAAAATGATCTAACATAACGGGCATCAATACAAATATAAATATAAAGGCTGTTGGGTAGCATATGCAACGAGAGACGCTGTACAATAGAAATTTAGAATTTTAATAATTGTGAAAGTAATTGCATAGCATGCAATAAAAAGGTAAAACAAGCTATCTATCTTGTTGCTAACTTGCTATTTATGGTTTATGAGAGCAATAACTTTTGTATCTCTCCACCTGTTGAGAAATTTAGGTCAATCAGTCTGCAACTTTGCAGCTTCACTTAATTGTTTGAACGGTTCAGAATGCTTTGGAAACCCCTTTGATGGTGACATATTAATATAAACAATACATAGTCGACGCCGAGATAAGAGAATAATCAAGAACTTGATGCATAATTAGAAGAGAAAATTGGATACAACCTAGTGCAAATTGCAAAGAATGTATTTAAACTAGGTTAAAGGTTTCAAGAAAAAAGACAAAACTACCCTTACTATGCAAAATATAAAATAACATCTAATAGATGGATCCAGTACACTTTAATTCCATGTATACCTTGTTCATAGCCAGCTTGCTCACCGAACTATCAAATTGCTCGTATACTTGGTGCTTGTTTACATGGAAGTCTAGGAATGACAATGAACAATGATTATGGTCTAAATTCAACAGTATTTCTAAGAGTGTGAAAATGAGCAGGTTTCCTGACCGGTTTTTTTTCTTTTTTTTTCCTTCGACGTTGAACAGATAATGCAATTACAGCAACTGTCATTGTGCGTTGGATGGCCTAAAAGTGATTTTTCATCTACCTGACCCTTAGATGTTTCAGCCATAGCTATTGCCCCGATTTCAGATTCTAATGCGAACTATTCTTGGTAATGAAGATGTTTTGAGCTCCATTTTCTTCTCATGTTCACCTGTAGCCTAGACTAACTTGGTGTAGTATATGTGCCTGTTTGAGTTGCTGAAAAGCTAATGAGTTTTTATTCACTTAAATACTGGAGTTCACTCTCCTTTTAGAAATATCTAAACCATCTATATCCTTTGGTATTTCTTTTGTTCTCAAGTTCAAACAATAGAAAATATTTAGAATTAGAACGAGCCAGCAAATACATTTATTATGTCGGTATTTGCCTTCTAGCTTGTGTGTGAAACTTTTGGGCCTGGGAAATTGTTGTTAAGAAGATTATTCTTTGGTCAACTAGGGGTTCCAACTGCTCAAGTAGCCTGCGTATAGGCTGGGAACATTTGAATGGTTTAGCATATTTTCACTGTTTTAAAAGTGTAAAAAAAGAATAATTCATCTTAGAGTTTCGAATAATAAAGAAATCTAAGACTCTGTTTGGAAATAAAAACGAGCAGGCAGTGAAATTCCTCCAGCCATCTTATATTCATTTTCTTGTCGATTAATTAGAATTCATTTACTAAATACCAATATCTTAGATATTTTTCCTATATAAAGAATGGGAAGATTGTTATGTCTGTTGATTACTTGCATTGTTTTGTAGTTGAGTGATAACTGGTCCAATATTTGCTCACAGGAAGTTGAATGACCAGCTGAATAACACAGTCAAGTAGCAGTATCATCGCAGTAGAAGATATCATGTCATACGTTTGCCATGGAAGCTGACAAGGTAATCTGCAACTGATACCACATTGTCTTTGCATATAAGTGCAATCCATATGTTTTGTCCATTTTCATGCAGTGTTAATCATGGGTCAACTTTTTATTTTTCCTGTCTTCTTGCACTGAAGTTTCTTTTATGAACTAGTGACTTTGTTTCCGATTTTAGTTTTAACTCGCCATTTTTCGTCTCTGGTCGTAGTATGAAATATAAATATCACCGTATCAGTCATGAAACTGGAAACTGAATTGTTTTGTCCTCAGACTAATTTTCCTTATTAAGTAGATTTGATTTGTTGTTTCCAATGCTTAAATGGCTTAGAAATTAGAAAACTGCACTCAAATGTTTAAATGGTATGCTTTACCCGGAGCAAAGGTTTTTTTATATTTTCTAGTGAAAACGGTTTAGTGGTTGGGATTACCGAGGTTTTTGTTCTCTTCCCAATGTATTAGCTTTTCGTACCAAAAGTTCTGAGTTCAGTGTATTGGTTACTTGAGACTGCTGAGTACATAACATGTTTCGAGTTCTTATACAATGAATCTGACATGTTTCTAGTCTTCTGCAACCCTGTCAAGCTAGGAACTCTAATTGCGCATGTCTTGTGAAACTGTATATTTTCAATATCACTTTCATCCGCATTTTGAATCTGGATATTCACTTAGTCTGTGTAATGTGCACATTTTATTCTAATAAAACCTTCTAAGCTTCAGATTGTACATTCAAAAGTAACTATAAGGTCAAACAATAATGGACAAGTAGTTTGCAACACATTTCTTGATTTCTTCACATCAAGACTTTGTAGGTTCAATATCAAGACTTTACAGACAGACTTCTGAAGTTCAATATTTGTGACAAACATCCAACAATTCTTTTCTTACACATACATAATAACATTTGGTTCTCTCACCTCTTCCAACAATGGTTACAGAAGAATGTAACTATTGGTCCTTTTCATCAGTAGATATAAGTTCGCATCCTTGAGGAGTATGAATATCTCAGCTATTGCAGCTGTAATCTGCTGCAATTTTCCATTAACTTAAGTATTAAATGGATATTGTAGTTGATACAATTTTTCATAATTATTTGACCTTGCGGGAGTTAATATTTACCCAATTGTAGTTCCTGGTGGTGTCTCATGATTCTCTTGCTGTGGCTGGCAAAGCTGGAGACAGAAAGGTTCGTGTGGATCCTCTCTGATGCTTAATCTGTTATTAATAAATGAATTACTGTCTTCTCTAGTTGCATTCCTTCTCCCGTAAACCTGAATTGTACGCATCTCACTGAGATTATTATTAAAGAATCTAGTACTTCTACTATGCACTGACTTCAAATAAATACTCGAGCTTAAAAGAATTGTTTCAAACTCATATTTAAAGCTCACAACACTACTTTCGTGTACAAATTGGGCTTACCTTCTGATATAGTTCCAAATTTTCTTGGTGGATCAGGTTCCCCTGCAACAAAATCAGGAAAATTAGCTACTTGAGGGATCTGTTGTAAAAGTGTAAAGCAGGATTCGTAATGCATGTAAGTATCCTGACTCAACCTGTCGATTCAATTCCTGAATCTCATCAATAAGGATGTGGTCCTACAAAGAGTTGGAAATGGTGTTAACATATGATTCCAACATGTATGATTTTAGAGATTTATTCGTGAATCATATAAAAGTTTCAAACCTTTCTCATACGGACACCCTTGAGACCAATTTCCAGCTGCTTCTCTAAGTTCTGTAGGTCTTTAACATTCAATCCAGAAAGATCTTCACCCATTAGATGCCTGCAATTTAGGTAATTCTTAGATATATTTTGTAAATTTGGGTTTTGGCCCTTTTGATTTTTTATTTTTTCCATATTCCCCCAATTTTTTTAACTACCCATCGTTATATTATTTCAAAAAACAACTCGCCCCTCCTTTCAAGATGTCCTATATCTGCCCCTAAATTACACCTATTTTCAATAATGTTTTAGCATGTTGGATGAATTTGGGGTTAGGAATTTCAGATATGTATAACTAAGTTACTGCACAAAAATGGATAAATTTTAGACTTTGTCACCAAGTTTCAAACTATTTTTCAATTATTAAATCCACCTAAAATTGAAATTGTTTTGAAACGCACAACTCTGAATCCTTTCATAAATCCAGATTATTCAATCACGGGCAACTATTTGAGACGTAGCATAGAACATTCTTTAGTTGTTTATTATGATGGGCATGCATTAACATGACCCTACCACAGCCCTCCCAATCTCCCCTGCCCCACCACACACACACACACACACACAAAAAAAAAAAGATTTCTATTTGTTACTTCATGCAAAGATGTAGTCAACTTTGTGCAATGTTCAAAGTCTAATTGTTTATTCATAGTTCATATTTCCAAATGCGCACAATAATTTTCGTAATTCAAGAGAAAGAGAGTCATTTACCGATGGTTCGCTTGCAAGTTCTGTAATTGTTGCCTCAGATTAGCAGCTTCACTTTGCCAATACTGTGAAGTACAGTAACAATATTTGTTATTCACTCACATTTTGTAGTCTATTGTATAGATAGTTCAAAGCAGCAATTCCTACTGCTAACCAATAAAAATAATACATATTTATCAATTTGCTGACGGATATAAACACACGATCAGGCAATGAGTTTCGGGTGATGGTTTGTTGAAGATGGAAGATATTGCGTCATTCTCAGTTCAAACTTGGCAGGCAATAAGTAAGTATTCGTCTTTGATCTAAATATGTTTTCAAATCGTTTATTTTTTATGTAATTGAAGAGAGAAAAACAAATGGGGAATTATGTGGTTTAGCCATTTAGCCTTGGCCTACATTTACTGCCAAAGTGTCCAAAAGCAGACTTCCGTTTCACTTTAACCATTTGCATTATAATTACCATCTATACATGTGATGAAGTACGACGAGAAGAATTAATAATGGGCAGGATCACAAAATCAAGAAATTGAATTAATTTAGATTCTTATTTGAAGATATTAAGTTCGATTTTTAAAACTTCCCTTTAAGTTGAAGATGAAATTGCTATTGAACTGCTCGACTTGGGAGTCTAAAATTAATGAAGGACTTCAAGAAAATCTTGGATGAACCGTTGATGGTTGAAGATCCATGATGAGTATTATTTCTTCATCCATCATAAATTGTGTGATTGTACAACTTTTTTTATTTTTTAATCTTCGTTCTTATCAACATAGTCCTAATTTACTTTCCTTGATTTCAGCTAGTAATCAATGTGCTTCATACTTGTCTGAAAGCTAAAAAATGCTGCATCCTTTGTGATGAAAAAATTCTTCATAGGATATGTGAGCATAATGAGGTAAAGTAATTAATGAACTTGGTAATGAAGATTACCTTGACTTCGGAAATCGGATTTGCCAAAGGGTGAGGTTCCTCTTTTACTTTGTTGTATCGTTCGATGACTGATTTCATACTGTAAAGAAAAAATACAGCAAAAATGTCAGTTTACATAATTGGTGGTTGGTTCTGCATCTCAGAATGTGATGAATTGCTTAGTAGCTCGCGTAATATATATATTTATCTGCGTCTAATCGCACTAAGTCGGTTCAGCACTCAAAACCCGATTCATTGACTGAACCGACTGATACGGTTGACTCATCTATCTGAAATCCAACATCCAATATTGGAGCTGGGGAAAAAGCTTGAAAAGTACATCTTAGCATATTTGTTTGATGGAAAACACGAGCACCAAGATGAACAAAAAAATAGTCATTGAGAAAGGTGCTACTGAGAGTCGATTTTTGAGCAATGATTCACTATGTCATAACACACGTATGAACTTCACTTGAACTCGTGGAAGAACATTCTTAGTTATTATTGTTATGGTTTTGAAAAAAATCATTGAATTTAGTTTAAAAATAGGATAATGTACACCCAATAAAGAAGATTTTAATCCAGTGATATGTGATGTGATAAAAACTCTCCTCATTCGAATTTGTATGTCTCAACTCCTCTTGCAGCTATAAAGTTTTATCTGACTGACAAAATAACATAATCTGTGATTTCGTCGGTTTTAATTTTTCGGGGAACATATTTTTTCCAACAAGAACTACGTGTGATGAATACATGATGATTAAGATATGCGTACTTCACTTTATTAAATTAGATTCTAATTAACAAAAGAAGCCTCTATGGCAATATTTTCAGTATTCCAGTTTTCTTTGGTTGGATAACCAAATAATATGATTATCTTAGTAAATTTAGATGGATCATGTGTAGAATACAGTTGTTTCTCGATAGTTGATAATTTTTTTCAAGGAAAATGTTCGAAATTTGGATTCGGTAGACTTTATCATCGCTGATGATTTATAGATTTTCATGTAAAACATAACGAAATATATTGTTGTAGGGCAATAACAATTATAAGCGGAGATCAAGCATTATAAGATTGATACGTAGTGTTCCATGTGCATGCATGGTGCTATGATAAAACTGAAGGGAGGTTAACAACACGTGAATCTACAGTAGTTCTTCAAAATAGAATTTATCATGAAAAAGTAAGGCAAAACCTGAACACTTGGTGTTATCGGAAAATACCGATATTAAGCTACTTTTTTCACTCTTGATGTGGCCCAACATTTTTCTCCTTGTATCATTTCTGATCTAAAGTAAGTAAAATGTTTAACTTGGCTATACAATCTAAAATTTACGAACATTCGTTATTGAAAATTCACATGTCTTTTGATTGTTGTGTCCCCGTGATTGTATAATAATCCAACAAATACTAAAAGATACCCAAAAGCTCATGAGCTAGCTACTTAACTTTGGTTACGAGTTTGAGCTTGATCTGGATAAAAAAAAAACTCGTTAATTAAGCTATTATGGTTATAGCTCGAACTCGTAAACACTTGAGTTCGAGCTTGGGCCTGAGCTATATATCCAAATAAAACTGTATAATTAGTCATGGAGGCATTCTATCATGAGTGCAAGCTAGGGTTTCTTATGGAGATATATAATATGAACAATTTGTTGGATGGAGACAAGCGTGAAGAAGGGATATTTATAAATCCAAGTAAAAGATACTTTACTAATTTTCTATCAAGTTCAATAATAAAATTGACAGTACTTTTTTCTTTTCTGTTTTTGTAAACAGTGTTACCTACAAACAAGAAATATGTTTATTTGTTTTTTTTTTCCTCGAATATCTTCATCTTCAAGAACCAAGATAAAACAAAACAAAAAAGTTTCATGATAGCTAGATAACTATATATATAGTTAAAATAAAATAAATAAATTAAATGATTGAATTTTATTGCAAATTATGAGAATCACCAATCTCTACACATTGTGTTCTTCGTTTCTTTCACATGTACATATTTCAGCTCATACTATACGTTTACAGCAAAACAATCAACCTTTGAGCGGTGAGAAATAAAATTGAATTAAAAAAAAAAAAAAGGGTGTGGGAAAAGAGACCTGGTATTAGCAAAATCGTAGAGCCTGCCGGTGCTGGAGAAGATGATCAAACCAACATCCGCGTCGCAGAGGATAGCTAGCTCCTTGGCCTTCTTCAACAAACCACTCCTCCTCTTCGAGAACGTCACCTGACGGCTCGTCGAATTGTCGATCCTCCTTATTACTATTTTCCCTCTCCCCATTTTTTCTCTCTCTATATATGGATCCACCGATCGATCTCCCCGCTCACCTCCTATATTTATTAACCACACATGTGTATATATACACCAAATTACATATCATCTATATATGTATGTATTATGATTTCCAATGAACAAACTGATACGCGGAGAGAGAGAGAGAGAGAGACTTACTTGGGAGTGGAGATTCGTATGTATGTGTAATGTATCAACTGGTTTTCGAGAAGCAAATTAAATTGGGGAGCGATTCCGATTCCGATTCCGATTTCGATTTCACATCGTCGATCGGCTGCTGTTTATGGAGAGAGTGTGTGTGTAAAAAAGTAGGGCGAAACCGGCTCTGGTGGAGGAAACCGGAGCTGGTTTCGTCTAAGGTGTATACGTGGACCAATGGGAGAGCGAGAACCTTCCCCCACAATCTAGACCGTTTCGATCGCCGACGCGTGGACCGCCCTCCCAGTGGGGACGGACTTCCCATTTCTTGGTACTAGTTTCCAATTATTGGACTCTTTTGCCCTTCCGGAGAGACTTGGAAATTATCATTTTCTCTTTTTTTATTAAAAGATAAATAAATAAATAATAGTAGTATTTATTATTATTTATTTTTCTCTCTCTCTCCATATCTCATCCTCTCACTATAACAGCAAATGTGACTTGTAAATTATAAAAAATATGTTCCTTCTCCGAAAACTGCATTATATGATTGGGGTCAGTTCGGCACGTATGGGCCAAACGCGCTATACCCGAGATCATTAAGTCGATGTCTACCAATAGATTATGATCGAAATCCCATCAAGTTAAGGCCCAATAAATAATAGGCGCCAAGGTGAGCCAAAATGTTCGCTAAATGAAAGTTTGTCAAGAAGAAAATTGCCGATAGTTAGTCTACGCGCGCGAAGCAGATCGACGCGCAGTTGCATAAAAAGATAGGTAATCGGCGATAAGTTGAGATTTGGGAGATTGCTATCGAAGAAAGAGATCCTAGAATAATTTCTATATATAAATTAAGGGGAGAATATAAACCATGAGTTTTGCCTACAAAATCCTATAATTTCTTTCCCTATGGAACAAAAAAGGTTGTCGCATGTTTTCTGCCTTGTCTGTTCTACACGCGCGCGCGCACACACTCGTTTCTCTTTCTTCTCAACACCTTTTCAACACTCAATAGAGGTACACACATAAAAATATTATATTACATACATGTACAAACAAATGTATATATATAAAATATATGTATCCTCGTAGCAATCAATTGGGTGGTATCATAGGACCACAATTTAGGCTTTTTAGAATATGACCTGTCACTTGCCACCAAATACTATTTTTTATTCCGATTTTAGATTATTCAATTTTTATTTTTTTTTTATGAAGACTATTCAATTGTTATCTATGATGATGTCATCATTTTAATCTGTTATTATGATTTTAATGTATGCAGACTCTAAATTTTCTTCCTCTATAAAAAGATTGATGGGCCCTAGCCTAAATCGGCCTCTAATATGTTGATCTATTGTAACTCATCATGACTACTCAAATCCAAATTGTTTAAAGTTTAAGTTGGCCCAAAATACATGATTGTTCATTCGGTGATACTGCCCATATTTTGGTACTTTGAAAATTTATACTGCTTACCGTAGCGAACTATCCCGTTTGGTACGATTACTTACTGAATTAATTTGGTTTTTTTCGGTTTAGTACTGGTAAAATCAAAAAGATGTAAAAAAAATATTTACAGAAATTAATTCTTGAATTTGACATTTAAATTTCAATAATTGCCCATAATTTGTACATAATTAAAAAATTTACCAATCTAAAAGTATTTTATAATTTGCTTTAACTTTAAATATATATTTTAAAAAAAAAAAATATTTATGAAATATTTCGGTGTTTTGTACAGTTCGGTATACGGGCATCAATACCGTATACCGTACCGAATACCGAAATTCCAAAAAATTTTACCAAATACCAAACTGAATTTTCGATTGATCAGTATTTGGCACGTACAGAATTTTCGATTCAGTCTGGTTCGGCTTGGTCGGTTTTACCGACAAGAGAACACCCCTACCAAAAAATTATGAATTAAGCTATTTAAACAATTCTAAGTAATGTAACAATTAATACATTCACTAAATAGAGTACATGCACGATGTAAGTATGTAACTAATGGTGCATTTTAAGGATATTCATGGAGTATATATAGGTTTGATAGATTCGTCAAGCTAAGGAATTTGTCTCCGTATAGACATGCTAACATGCGCATAATGTAAAACACTGCTTCAAACAAATGCAAAGCAACCATTTTTAGAAGAAGTAAAATTATTCCCACACATTACTCATATGATGTTTAGTGTTAACTTTCTCTCTACGTACGTAGCCATTCTTACAAGCTACAATATATATATATATATATATATATATATATATATATATATATATATATAATTAAGGAAGTTTATTAAGATATATAACCTATTTCTTTGCGGCTAAGTGATGTTTGCAATGTCATATATATTGCTTAGCCAACACTATCTTTCCCTGCCGAATTCACCACTTTCGTCGAAAAAAATTACAGAATTTTTATTTATTTGGTTAGTCGGCAAGATTAGTCATGATTAATTAAATAAACTGACTTATTTAATATTTGATTAATTAATTTTCAAAATCACTATCACTTTTTGATTTTTTTTTCTATTACATTATATACACACACATTATATATCTACATATGTAAAATATGCAAAATGAAAAAAAGTATTACGAAAATCATTTTATAATTTAGAAATGTAGGACCTCATAGTAAATTTAAAAAAAAAAGTGTCAACGACATTTAATTGCATTGCGAATTGATTTCTACATTTATTTTTTAAAAAAAATGAAATTTCATTTATTAAAATGGGACTTTATTTTCAAAAATAGTTTACTTAATTTAAGCAAAGATCTGGCACTATCAATTTTCAACACAAAAATTAATTATTTTTTACTTCTTACCCCAAAACTCTACCAAGTCAAAAGGAAACCTTAAAGCTTGCATGGTAAAAGTGCGTGTATATATATATATACACACATATATATTTATATATATGTGTACGATGATTGTAAGTAGGCAAAGAAACAAATCCATAGCAAAAATATTATCCAATGTATTCAACAAAGTTTCTCCTTTCTTCTTTTTATTTTTTATTTCTTTAATTTTTGCTGAGGATCGAGAAAGTTACAACCCAGAAGCAAAAATGTCATCACCTGCTACAAAATTGCGTTTACACATTCAAAATCACCATGTAAGATATATAACATAGATGAATTTTACTACATATTTAATTAATTAAAAATCCATGAATATTAATTAGTATATATATTTCTGCTGTTTTATTTAATTAATTTACAGGTTGTTTTAGAAAATGGCATCCTTAAAGTCACGATATCGAAACCAGGCGGCATCGTCACTTCCATTGAATACAACAACATCGACAATCTGCTCGAGGTTTCCAACGACGAATCTAATCGAGGGTAATTAATTAATTAATTAATAACTAATCATATACAATTATATATTATAAATATATATAATATACATGTAATATATATTAACATAATTTCTTAATAATATGGTTTTAATTTGTGCAGTTATTGGGACCTTGTTTGGAGTCCTCCAGGAAGCACTGGGACTACAGGAACATTTCAAGTGTATGTATATGTATACATTAATAATTAAAATAATTATTAATAATAATAATAATAGTATAATTTAATTCGACCGCGAATTAAATTAAATTTAAAATTTAATTAATGCAGGATACATGCAACACATTTTAAGGTAGTGGTGAAAACAGATGAACAAATAGAGCTATCATTCTCAATAACATGGGATACTTCTCTCCAGGGCAAGCTTGCTCCTTTGAACATTGACAAAAGGTAATTAATAATTAGATACATATATAAAGAAAAATTAAATAATTTTTAGATATATATATATATATCACATTATTATTGTGTATAATATATATATAGGTTTGTAATGCTTCGTGGCGCGTCGGGTTTCTATACTTACGCGATTTACGAGCATTTGGAGGCATGGCCCGGTTTCAACCTTGATGAAACAAGAACTGTATTCAAGCTTAGTAAAGACAAGTTAGTCACTAATAATTAATCTGATTTATATATATAATTAATTAATTAATTGATTGATTAATTAACTAATGAATAGGTTTAAGTATATGGCTATGGCAGACAATAGACAAAGGTATATGCCATTACCAGATGACAGGTTACCTAATAGAAGTCAACCATTGGAATATCCAGAAGCTGTTCTCCTAGTCAACCCTATAGAGCCTGAATTTAAAGGAGAGGTACATTATATATTTTAAATAAATATTTATTTATTTTTGTTTTAGAAAATAAAAAATATTGTGTTACAAATAAATTAATGAAGGTGGACGACAAATACCAATACTCGGGTGAAAATAAAGATGTAAAAGTTCATGGATGGATATGCATGGAACATGGTGTTGGCTTTTGGCAGATTACGCCTAGCAACGAGTTTCGAACCGGTGGGCCCACCAAACAGGATCTTACTTCTCATGTGGGCCCAATTACTCTTGCGGTAAGACTTAATTATTAATTAATTATACTAATATGAAAAAAAAATTAAATTTAAATTTTTTGGTTATCAGATGTTTGTTAGTGCACATTATGGAGGAGAAGATGTAGTGCTGAAATTTGGAGAAGGGGAGAGTTGGAAGAAGGTGTTTGGTCCGGTTTTTTTCTATCTTAATTCCGGAGCGCAAGATGACGATATTACCCTTTCGCTTTGGGAAGATGCCAAACGACAGGTTATTTAATTTTAAATATTTATATGTATTATTATGCGAAATAAATAAATGTTTTTTTTTAATTAAATAAATGATGGATCAGGCGTCGGAACAAGTTGAGAGCTGGCCTTATAGTTTTCCGGCTTCGGAGGATTTTCCGAAGGTGGAGGAGAGGGGCAATGTTACTGGAAGATTATTAATTAGAGACAGGTAAATTAAAATGAATTTCATCTAAATTAAATATATATTTTAAATGCAAAGTTTTTTTTTTTTTTTGAGTAATTCAAGTCATTACAAGGAGAAGTAGGGGAGGGGGACTCGAACCCTAAACCTTTTACCTTATTGGTAAGGCTAGGTAGTAGGTACCTACCAACTCTCCGAAACGAGGGTTGGTATTTTAAATGCAATTGCAAAGTTCTGATAATTATTTATTTAATTTTATTTAGGTGTATGAGTGATGATTGTATAATGGGAAATGGAGCTTACATTGGATTGGCTCCACCAGGTGAAGTTGGTTCTTGGGAAAGAGAAGGCAAGGTGATTATTTTTTATTTTTTTTACTTTGGAAATCATTTTATTTCATTAACTTTCATAAATATGTATATATATAAATTAAATTAAAAAAAATATTGAAATTTAATAAATTTGATATTCAGGGCTACCAATGTTGGACAAGAGCAGATGAAACGGGCAATTTTACGATCGGCAACATCCGGGCCGGCAACTACAATCTCTATGCATGGATGCCTGGATTTATCGGAGACTACAAATACGAAGATTCCATTAGCATATTCCCAGGTTTTCTTCTTCTTTTTTTCCCACGAATAATTAATATTATTGCATTGTATTTATTTTCCACAATTTATCGAAAATTGATTAATATATAATGTTCATGTGTTAAAAAAAATAGGGTGCAATATTGATACGGGCGAGCTGGTGTACGAGCCCCCGAGAGATGGGCCCACATTGTGGGAAATCGGCATTCCTGACCGTTCTGCCGGAGAATTCTACATTCCTGACCCCAACCCGAAATTAGTCAACAAACTTTATGTTGACCATCCAGACAGGTTTTTTATTTTTATTTTATTTTTATTTATTAATATTGTTATAATTAATTAATAATCCATATATGGTATAATTAGGTTCAGACAATATGGACTATGGGAGAGATATGCTGAGTTATATCCTGATGGAGACTTGGTTTATACAGTTGGGGAGAGCAATTATGCCACGGATTGGTTCTTTGCCCAAGTTAACAGGTTATTTTGTCAATTAAGATTGTTATTATGTTTAATTTTAAGAAGAAGAAAAATCATTTTTATTTAAAAAAAAATTAAATTCTAAGCAACCATGTGGCAAATTAAAATGGAATATTAAAAAAATAAAATCCGAATTATTTTTTTGCCAACTCTTATACAAATCTTGAAACATTTTCAGAAAAACGGTTAATAATACATACAAAGCAACCACGTGGCAAATTAAGTTCAAGCTAGACGCAGTCGAGCCAAGCGGATCGTACAAATTAAGATTAGCACTTGCATCTGCAGCACAAGCTGAACTTCAGGTAAAAAAAAAATCCATTAATTAATTAATTAATCGATTGTTAGTATAATGGATTTCGAATAACATTGGCACGTAATTTTTTCAGGTCCGAGTCAATAATCCGGATCGGAATATTCCAGCAATATTCTCGACTGGATTAATCGGGAAAGATAATGCAATCGGCCGACACGGGATTCACGGGCTGTACTGGCTGTTCAGTGTGGAAATATTGGGCTCTTCACTTGTTACAGGGAATAACACAATTTATTTGACGCAAGCAGATGCCACAGGCCCGTTACAAGGAATCATGTATGATTATATCCGTTTCGAAGGAATTTGATTATTGATTAATTTTGAGCCCGGCCCGGTTCGACCAATACTAATCATACAAAAAAAAAAAAAAAATGATCATATAGTTAATCAGATAATCTATTTGTTATTTAATTAATTATTTAAATTTACTGTTGATGTAGAAAGTACCTAATCTTAATTAGCAATAAATCATATACTAGCTGATATATTAAATAAGGGGAAATTACAGTTTTCATCCCTCAAATTTGCACCGATTCACATTTTGTCCCTCATGTTCCAATAATTCAATATTTTTGGTCATTTCGTGAATTTACATTTAGTCCGTTAGTTAAGGCTCTGATGGTCACACGCTTGGTTCTGTTAGTTTTAACGATAAAATTGACGGAACGGACTAACATAAGGGATCAATTGTGTTTTTTGTGAATATAGGGACTAAATGTGAAATGGTGTAAACTTGAGGGTTGAAAACTGTATTTTTCCATATTAATTAGACCCATTGTTAAACAACATAATTGAATTTTCATCAAACTAATTAATTTATCTTAGCAACGGAGTGAGGTCTAAATAATACTCTCTCCGTTCCTAAATAATTGTCGTTTTTCACCTTGGCACAAATCTTAAGAATCTCAATAAATATGTCTTGATTTTAGGAAAGTATATATTAATGGACCAAAATACCCTTGTTTATTAATTAATGCATGAAGAGTGCTGCAGAGTTAATAAGGGTAAAATTGAAAAATATGCAATTAATGCAGCATTGGACTTGTAAAGTGACAGATAATATGGAACAAAATAAATTTTCAAAAGAGATAGATATTATGGAACAAATGGAGTAATATTTAAGTCACTTTAAACCTCTATTATTACACAGTTCTATAATATTACCCAATATAAAATAATATATAAATATACGATAAATGACAAAATTAAGTTAATCACCTATTACATTATTAATTACATCCACTACAATGGAGATAATTTTCTAGGCCTGCCATTTACTGTGTGCGGCGCACCGAGTAGCGGTGAAGATGATGGAGAGAAGAAACGCATTATCCGTAAAAAACTCTGAATATTCATACTGCTAATTTGTATACCCAATCGGAATGCCGTTCGTCGCGTTCATCGATGTCGTTCTTAAACCCTAGAATCAATCAATTTCTGCAAAATTCCCGAGTTGAAACGGACGAGCTGTGAGTTTCTATGAGCGAGAATCTCTACGCAAGAAATAATGTTGGTAAACTTTTTTTTTTAATTGAAATCTCTTGTATATAATATACAGTTTGTATTATTATTATTATTATTATTATTATTATTATTATTATTATTATTATTAAATAATATAATTAGGATTAATTTTTTGCCAGTTGCAGTTGACATTAATCTCGTGCTTCCCTAATCACTCTGGCATGGCTTGTGTTGGTTCTCAGTTGGTTTTTAGTCTTCTTCTGATGTTGATGTTTTGGCGAATTTGTCTTTTACACCGATGAAATTACTCGCCGCCGCAGCTGGCCCCAAATCCTCCGCGCGGTGCTTTTCTTCCGCCGCAGTTAATGGTGGCAGCGGCGGCGATTCTGGAATTCTACCCATTCCGCCTCCTGTACGGCTGCGATTGCGTCGATTAAGATCATATGTTGATAATGTGAAGCTCTCCATCTCTAATCATGGTTTCTACGGCAGAAGGACGATTATTACTAGGTTTCAGCCTACTGTTCGATCAGCTTTAGCTGAAATTTCTTCGCCCAATGGCCCTCCGTCGTCAAATTCAAATGCTGATAAAAAGCTTGCAGTGGTTGCTTGGTCCGCCATAACTCTGGCACTAGCGGTTTCGAACCGCGTGCTTCAAAAACTTGCTCTTATCCCCATGAAGAACCACCCCTTCTTTCTGGCTCAACTCAACAGTTTTGTGTATGTTCTGCACTTATTTTTATTATTTTTTTTAATAGCTTCATATTAGTTTATAAATGATGAACAAATTTGGTTTCATGATAGACAGGTATGTGGCGGTTTTCTTTTCTGTGCTACGTGTGAGATACCGTGCTGGAATAACGACCGATGAGATGTTAAACCTTCCCAAATCACCGTTTATTGCGATTGGTTTTCTTGAATCCATTTCGATTGTTTCTGCGATGTATGCTGGAGGTACCGACATAAACATTATTCATTTTTTTCACTCTCAAACTTATTAGCTTATACACTTTTAAGTTTTTTCATATGTTTGTATCTTTATATGACATTCATTATATCACTGACTTTGAGACAAATGACCGAATCAAGGGCCAATTTCTGGAAATAAAATAAAATACTGTAAGATAGATCAGCTTTGACTGTTTCTATGACATCCCTTTGTGTTGACTGATGAAGGCGTGTTTTTTTGCAGCGGTGCTCCCAGGACCAGCTATACCCTTATTATACCAGGTACAGCTGTTTTACAGTGTTTGTGCTTCATAAACGATCAAACACCGTAATCATATACTTAATTTTTTGGTTGTTTGATACTTATAAGAAGGTAATTACTTCTTATTGATCCTCATTGGTGCTTATCTTGGATCTGTCCGTGCAGACATTCCTGGTTTGGCAGCTGGTCTTTTCCAGCATCTTATTGAAGAGAAGGTACTCTCTCAACCAAATTCTCGGATGCTTTCTCGTGGCAGCAGGTGTCGTGGTGGCAGTTACGAGGTAATGATATTTACGAGTGTATTGCACTTTTTTGTGCGTGTTATACGAGTATGGTTTTTGATTTGGGTAAATGCATATTGATAATTCCTTGAAAGGTTGAGTTTGGTTATCCAGGTCCACTGAATATCAATGCTCAATTATTTTATTATATATATATATATATATATATATATGTGTGTGTGTGTGTGTGTGTGTGTGTGTGTGTGTGTGTGTGTTTAACGCATCTGCTCAAGCATGTCCGAATTCTGGCTGATAGTGGAGCAAACAGTGGTGGAATGTTCTCTGGAGTTGGAGTTTTGTGGCCAATGCTCATGATAGCTTCAAGTGCTTTCCAAGCGGGTGCATCTATAGTTAAGGTGATGCAACGACTCATTGCCAATATTGTTAATCTATTATAAATTAGCAATGACATTAATCGAAAGTTGTGGACATGTGTAGGAGTCTGTATTCGTTGATGCTGCAACCCGTCTTAAGGTACATCCATATTAGTATTTGTACTTGTCTTGTTCTTTCTGTTTTCTCTACTCTGTAACTTTTCTTACTCGTGACGTGACAATTGTCCTAAAGCAAGTTTTAAGAGTATATAAGTTCATACTTCAATTAATCATCTAAGTTCCACAGGGGAAATCATTGGACATCTTCGTCGTCACCTCTTTTGGATCCGGGTTTCAGGTAATGACATTTAGATTGCTAAAATTTCTTTTACTCGTCTATTGTTGTGATAATATATAAGTAAATATAGATGTTTCAATTTCTTCAGCCCTACCTAAGTTTTTCGTATTTTTTTTTAAGCTCTGAAATTTTCGAAATTAATGTTGTCCCCTTTCCATAGTCTTTCAGCTGTGTGGTTGTGATGAATTGAAATTTGTTTGCTATTGAACTTCATATATTGAAGGTAACTCATTTAAGTGGCTCATTTCATAGTCTTCACTGGTATTGGACCGGCATTTGCAGATCTAATCCGTAAAAGTTTATTTTTGAATGAAATCAAAAAGGATTTATAGGATATCTGATTCTTTCGAAGTTTTATCTAGAGGAAGCCCACCTCAATTGGCTCCTTTAACAACAAATATACCATCTTCCCTGTTCTTTCTAAAGAACAAAATTATACTCGTGAATCAAAATTATTACACATTAAAACTTGTGAATAAACACTTTTTTTTTCCTACACGCAGGCTCTTTTTATATTCCTTTTACTGCCCGTTATGGCTAACATGAAAGGAATGCTTTTATCTGACCTACCTTCGTACTTTACAAGTGGTGCTGCTTGCTTCTTGAACATAGGAACCTCTACAACAACAGGTAAGTTTATCCTCCTTACCGTCAATTTAGAAAAAAAGATGTTTTAAGTGCATTTAATTATTTTCTTTTTCCTCATTTCTCCAATTTATAGATAAACAGTTGTTATTCTTTTGATGTGCATTCACTTAAGAGCTGGGAGCAATATCATATGCGTAAACATGTACATTATTTTAATTGGGAACTATATGATTTACACACACTCTTCAGTAGCTCAAAGTCCGCTGCAATTAAATCTACATTATATCGAAATCGTAAATTGCAACGAAGTTGAAAAAAATAATACATATTGTGACTCTAATGATATTCTTTCTGTTCGGGAAGTGCATAACTCTCTTTTTTCTCGTAGGATGTGATGGAGCGCCTCTGCTACCTCTCCTTTACTTAATTTCCAACATCCTTTTCAACATATCTGTTCTCAATCTTCTAAAAGTTTCCAATGCCATCGTCGCCTCTCTTGCTGCGAGGGCTGCAGGTCTCTCTCTCTCTCTCTCACACACACACACGCGCGCGCGCGCACACGAATCAGGAAAGGTGTTGCATAGTGATTGATAACAGCCATTTTTTTCTACTTTGCAGTGCCAATTTCAATTTATGTTCTTTCACTTCCATTGCCATATCTACCAAAAGGTGTAAGCTTGAGCCCATTTTTCCATTTGGGATCTGCGATTCTCGTTGTGGGGCTCATCCTGTACAACACACCCTGGCCTCGGAAGCCCGAGTCTGCTATTTCGTAAGCCAATTACTATTATATTACATATCAACTTGAAATTTATTATGTATATAATTCTTTACCCTCCTTGTTTCAGTCCAAAGTCGGAACCTCTCCCGAATCAAGACGATCGCGGGCAAAACTATCTGGCGGAGTATCACAAAAGTGTTTCACGCTGATTTGTGAACTCAATAGCACATCATAAAGTAATTGAATAAAATTAGAACAATCTATAACCACATTATCAGAAGACAATGAATTTTATTATAAGTTTATTTGACTTGAAAAAATCTCCATTAAAAAACAAAATGAAAATAATCATTTGACTCGGAATAATCAATTTGTTTTCTCAAATCATTTTAGCACGTTTAACACCCAAATCCAGACGAAAATAACAACCGAATGTATTTACGAAGGTACCCTTTTGTTTTTTTTTTGGTATGAAGCTTGATATTTTCGTGTCCAAAAGTTGCACATTTCCCACGTGGCAGAATAATACATTATTGGTAGTTGTACACTTGGTACTTGTATTAATGCCGCCATTTCCCCATTCTTCTTTCTTCGTCTTCTTCCATGGACCACCACCGCCTCGGATCAGCTGCAGCGGCAGCTTCTTCCGGCCGTTTGATCGTCAACTCCGCCGCCAACCCTTCTACCTCTACTCTTCTCTTTCAATTTCATCCCAATTTTAATATTAAAACCCCTCCTCTAAAACTCTCCATTTTCTCCCACCCCTCTTCAGCTAACCACTTCAATAAGATTTACTATTACAACTCTCCCTATAGACTTAAGCTACGGCATTTTTCTCCGATCGCCGCCACTGACCAGACTTATCCTCCGCCGCCGCCGCCGCCGCAGAAGCAGCAGCGGCCGTCCAAGTCCGATGCCAATAAAAGGAAGTTGTCCATCGTTGTGTGCTCTGCAGTTACTGTAGCACTAGCCATTGCAAATCGCGTGCTTTACAAACTCGCCCTTGTTCCGATGAAGGAATTCCCCTTCTTTCTCGCTCAGCTCACCACTTTCGGGTATTTTCACTTTTTAATTTTCAATTTTGTAAATTAATTGAGCAAAATTAGGAATGATTTGGAAGTTAGTTTTCTAGGGTATTTTTCAGTGTGAATTTAGAAGATGAATTATTGGGTTATGTTCTGCTATGATAGTCTCCACCGTAACTTAATTTCTTTCAATTACAGTTATTACTTATTGATAATTAAAAAAAAAAAAATCAGAGTACATTGAGATTGATGGTTGTTTATGATCAACAGGTATGTTGCTATATACTTCTCTATCCTTTTTATGAGATACAGAGCTGGGTTCGCTACCGATGAAATGCTATCGTTTCCGAAAACACCCTTTATAATCATTGGTTTGCTAGAAGCTCTTGGAGTTGTTTCCGGGATGTATTCTGGAGGTACGATTAGCTACTATATTCAAAGTTTAGCACCCCTTAACATAACGGCAAACCCTAATTAAGCTAATACAATTAAGTTAAGAACTGCTAATCTCTCGTGAATTATACAACTATGTTGCGGTTTTAAATACTAAGATATTTTACTCAGTGTTGTGTGTGTTTTACAGCCATGCTTCCCGGACCTGCTATACCTATACTAAATCAGGTAACGCCATTTTGATTTGCGCGAAACTTCGTTGCGAGATATACCGGACTAAATCCAATCCGAACATAAGTTTATTATTTATGCATTAACTTAATTACCGGATTTATAGATATCTATTTTTTCTTTTTACGTTTTTCGACTGGAAAAAAGCCTCTTTTATGTCATGTGCAGGAATTTCAAGGTTATCTGAATTTAAGGATGGGATTTAATGGTCATTAAAAAAACATATTTAATTTAATTTATATTTATCATTTCTGCAAGTAACGTATATTATCCGATATTCTTGATTTATACGAAGTCAGACCTTATAATTTGTCTCCGGGTCCAATTAAATGCAGACATTTTTGCTATGGCAACTAGCCTTTTCTATGCTGATACTGGGAAGGACTTACTCTTTGAACCGATTTGCTGGATCATTTCTTGTTGCTGCTGGAGTCGTATTGGCAGTTACAAGGTCAACTCCTCTACGTATAAGCATTAATAATTATTAAAATATTTTTTTAAAAAAATGAGCTTGTATTTTGTGTACTGTAGTTTCTCATACTCGACATCATGTTCGGGTAATATAATACTTGTTTTTTCTTGAATTGCAGTGGATCAGAACACGATCAATTACTCTCGGGTGTTGAATTTGTGTGGCCTGCAATGATGATAGCCTCGAGTGCATTTCAAGCAGTTGCTTCTATTCTCAAGGTAATTAAATTAATTCATGATTAATTATTGTAAGATGGCTAAAGGATTACTAATTATCTGAAATATGTACACATGTGCAGGAATCTGTTTTCCTTGATGCTGCAACTCGCCTCAAGGTGCCAAAAATGCAACGCCCTCGTCTTTTTTTTTTTTTTTTTTGCTCGATATTTATGATATGTTCTTGAAATTTCTAGAATACTATATAAAAAAATATCACTAAATGTTTTGGCTGATTAATGTAGGGAAAGCTGATAGACATATTTGTTGTCAATTCCTTTGGATCTGGATTTCAGGTAATGGTCATTTATCTCACAATGATTTCATTTGAATAGTCGCGCTCGTGTATTAATATATTTGCATGTTTGGGTATACATACAAACACATATTTACATGTATGTCTGTAAGCATTTAATGAGGATGTAAGTTCCTTTGATTTTTAACATGTCTCCAAATTGATATATATATATATATATATATATATATATATATATATATATATATATATATATATATATATATATATATATATATATATATATATATATATATATATATATATATATATATATATATATATATATATATGCATATATAATATATTAACAAGGGAAGAATATCAAAAAATTATCGATTAAGAAAGTCTTGAATGCAGCCTCCCGTAATGAATGATGGCTTTCCTTTTTTCCTTGTAGGCCCTTTTCGTGCTTCTATTCCTGCCATTTTTGTCAAACTTGAAGGGTATACCGTTATCCGAATTCCCTTCATACTTGAAAAGTGGTGCTGCTTGCTTCTTTAATATTGGAACAAATACAACAGGTAATATACATTGCCTTCAATTTCTGTGTAACCGACTCGGTTTTTTTTTTGTTTACGTCTTTCTGATTGTGATTTTGTTGACTATATGCCATGGAAATATTACGTTAAATAACATTATCGTTTTAATGATCACTCTTCTGTATTAATTGTCAGGATGTGACGGATCCCCAACGCTTCCACTCCTTTACATAATAACAAATATAGCTTTCAACATATCAGTCCTCAATCTCTTGAAATATTCATCCGCCGTTGTTTCCTCCCTAGCTGTGATGTCATCAGGTACTCTTCTTACGAGTTATGATCACCTGCTTGTTAGCACACAGTATTTTAACGTGGAGCCCCATGTCCTAACAAACATCTATTATTGTCTTTTCAGTACCAATTTCGATCTATATACTTTCCCTTCCACTACCGTACCTTCCGGAAGGTGCCAACTTGAGCCCCTTCTTCGTTTTGGGTAGCGCGGTTCTTATGGTAGGACTCATCGTATACAATTTCTCATGGCCTGTCAAGCAAGACTCGGATATCTCGTAAACTAGGGGAGTTATTCAGATCCTTCTTTATTTATCTGCTTTCAGTTTCTGTTGGTTGTGAAGAAAATATTCGTCGAGGTTTCATGTGCAGGTTTTTTTTTGTTCTTTTCCTTTTTGTTGAGGTTTCATGTTTATCAATAAACCGTTGATCCATCTTCGAGTTCAGCCTGAATTTTGTGCATTGGATTATCTCATTCTCGATTTTGTAGGTTAGAATTTTTTTTATTTAGAATTATAAGTTAATAGTTTGATATGAGATTTTAGTGGATTTTATAAGTTATAGAAATTTTTTTCTTATTAATAATAAATATATAATATATAAAATAAAAAAAAAATATATGTAGAATTGGAACTGGATTTGTTAATTCAACACGTGCGCCTTCATTTTTGTTCCTGAAAGATGGGAAGGAATTGTTGACAACCTTGTAACAATTTATGATACTGTTTAAACATGCATGCTTAATTAATATTACATATTGCTAGTAAAAATGTGCTCATACAGATCAACCAGAATGTATAAATTACATATATAGATAGTTCTTGTGATTCAAATAGGGAAATACATGCGTATAAATAATACATGCAAAATACAGTACGAAAAATCACACACACCCACATGCGCGCGCGCACGCGCTAGAAAAGGCCCCAATCCGACCTGAGCGCGTCCTTCAAGAGCTGGAGTTGATTCTCAGGCAGAATCACATTCACAATTCTCCCTTGTTGCCCCGCATTCGGAACCACAACGACCGCCCCTTCGTCACCCACCCCACCAATGCTTACGTCAGCAAAAACCGGCCCTCGTCCATTCATCTCCAGCCCATACAAATCCACTCCTTCCAAGTCGACAAACGTAAGATTCGACCCACCGTAGACCAGCGCATCAACATTCCCATCTCCTTCCTCCATTCGTTTCTCGATCAAACTCGTTTCATCCACAAACTCTTCACCAATCATCTTAGCTATCTCAATTGGATCGGAATCCGCAATTAGGCTCGTATTCTCAGCTTCAACTGTCCCAATCACTTGGTGTGTATTACCAAGATACTTATTTTCAAGAACCGTACTATCAAATTTCCCCTTTTTACACACAGTGATTATCTTAGTCTCCTTAATTTTGGCCATCGATTTCCACACGATCGCAGATATCACTTCGAAAGGCTTTATCGTAATCTCATTACACTTGTTCCGATCTTCGGACAGAAGAGAAGTGAGTTGTTTTTGTGTGATGTGAAAAGTGTGAGTTTGCATTTTGAAGTTGTTTGGAGCTAGCCAGTTGTCTCCGAGGGGATCCAACGGTTTAAGGGAGCGGCAAAACGAGGACGGCGATGATGTCATCTTCGGTCCGACGTGGTGGGGGGTGATTGGAGGACTGTCGAGAGAGTGAGGTGGCAGTTTCTGATTGGCCATGATCTTCCCCCACGTGTTGATGCACTCTGTAGCTGAGAATGCATCTCCAAGGATATGGGTCCACCTCATTCCCACACATACTCCTCCACATTTGAACCTTGTTAACTGCACCAAACAAATATTTACACATATATTATATATATTATTATTATTATTATTATTATTATTATTATTATTATTATTATTATTATTATTATTATTATTATTATTATTATTATTATTATTATTATTATTATTATTATTATTATTTATTTATTTATTTTAAATAAGAGAGTTCTATTTTACTAATTGTAACGAAATAGAAAAGTACACGGAGAAAAAAAGAAAACTTTATTAAACTGGTGACACTCCCAACTAAATCGGAATAAATACCTCCCTTTGTTTAGGAAAATGTCATTCTCACGTACCTATATATTGTCTAATTAAATTCTTACTACACATCCACCTAAATTAGTATTATATATATATATATTGATATGTCTATTCGGGTCAATGTCAATTCAATAGGCCTACAATTTAGTTATCCATTAGGTCACGAGCCCAATTTAAAAGATAACTACTAAGAAAGCTCAATTACTTTCAAATAAAGTTTGGGTCCAATAAATTAACTTCAATCCAATCAACAAGTATAAATAAAGATTTAATTCATTTTTTAAAGGTTTTAATATTCCAGCAATTCAACTGCTCATATTCTCTCGATAACATCTACAATCCATACGCGTGATTTGAGCGTCGAGGGAGTTTCCGTCAAATCAACATCCGGCTTAGTTTACGTGTATTCTAATCGTATGTATCTCAGGATCATCTAGCTTGTGAGTCAGTGACTCCCGTGCTCACTCAACCTATCGCAACTAATCTATGTGATCTAATTCTAACATTATATATATATATATATATATCAAATGAGTTTCTTTGATGAGGAAAAATAATTAAGATAAATCATAAAGCTATAGTACTATTTTAGGTGAAGAAATATTTTTTCCCAATTTATTCTATCGAGAATTTTTAATATTCAACAACAACATTTAGTATATTAGATGCATATGTCTAATACAATTATTGTGCCGTGAGCAAATGAACTTTTAATAGGCACCGCAAAATTAGTTGTGTTCATATGGTTGTTGCCATATCCCATAATGTAATATCCGTGCATGTTATTATGATGTAGATGCACAAACAACATAGGTTCTACTCAACATTATTTAATATTAGGACTTTGCACTGTCTGGGCAAAAAGATGTGTGTGTGTGTGTGTTTTAAATTAAATTACAACCACCCCTATGTAAGGTTTATTTACAAAAAAATTATATTTAGAAGCTCACTAAATAGGCTAGCTAGTAAGAACTAAGAATGGCATAGTCGATGAAATAAGAAATACCGAGCCAAATTGTAGAGTTTTAAATTTTATTGGCAATATTTCCAAATCGAATTTGTCACACATAATTTATGTCTAATGTGAATTTGTGTTTTGCAAGTTATTGTGCAGTAGAACCTCGATAATTTAATAACTTTACTTAAATAATAATTTTTCTCGGTTCTGATTCAGTGTAAACGTACTAAATCACTAGTTTGATAATTTAATATTTCGTTAAATTAATAGAAATTTGCTAGTATTAATTTATAGAGGCTTAATTAACTGATTAAGGTGTAAAATACTAATCAGGCATACAATGAAGTGATGAACTCCTAAAACAACCAATAATTAGTTAATCAAAATTGAAATAATTGGTTGATGAATCAAAGCACATAATAGAAGCAGTTATGGCGAAATTGACGAGAGAGAAAGTGAAGAGTGACGTACCTGCAGAAACACGAGCGGCGTGAATCCGAAATCACGATCGAGGAGAGGCTGATGGTAAACCAACCGGCGGTGATAATCGCCGCCGTCAACACTCGCCAGCCACTCGGCAACAGTCTTCGCGCATTTCGCCTCCACAATCCGGACGCCGCTGTCGTTGCATTTGACGAACGGCCTTCCTCCGTCGCCGTCGTGGCGCCTGATTCTGCCGGAGATAGGGTAGTAGAGCTGCAGCCACTGAAACATGGCCCTCTTAAAATCCTCGATGCTCAAACCCTCCGCCGCATCTCCGCCAAAGAAATGGACGGTGGTTATGTGGTGGAGCTTCATGGCTAGGTCCGCGCCCGTTAGGTGGTGGATCTTATCCTCCGGCGTGATGCTCGCCGGCACCACCGTCGACAATTTTATGTCGCATATTAGGTTATCGGCGTTGATCTCGCTTGGCGGCACCATGGCGTAAATTCGGGGGCAATCAAATCAAATAATAAGAAAATTTTGGAGGCCTAGTGAAGAAATGATATCTCATATAATAAGTATGTATGCATATAACTCCTTAACATTGCATCTATATATATTGTTTTTTTCCGTAACAAAAGAACACGCAGACAACTATATAGATGTATCTGTTAAACCTACACTCTCGTATAACAGTTTGCAAACCATAGGAGAGTCGTAAACTAAAAATGTATAGGTTCATTGAAAATGGACCCAAATCTTAATCAAGCGTACAAATAATTCAACTTTACTCTAACAACATTAATGAAGTAATTAAAAGAAAACACAAATGGGTAAATTTGTCAAAATTAAACTCTTTTTCTGCAATATAAAGGCTATTTTAGTAATTTTGTTAATAAATGTACATTAAACCTAAACGATACTTAATATGAAACAGAGGAATATTAGAAATAAAAATAAATTTTGTATGTGATGAATATAGATAAGGAAACAAATATAAATGTAGAATTTTCCAATTAAAAAAATATATAAAAAAGAATTCATCGTAGCCACAAATAGTGCATTAATTCAATTTGAATGAATCACATCAAAATTTAATTGTGCTATTGTGATATATGCAGGACCACGCTAAAATTGGATCAATTATTTTTAAGTTGAAATGTTATATCAATTATTTGGTCTATTTTGTTGATGGTCCGTGGTTGATTAAATGCTTCCAATTTATTTTAGTTTTGATTATTTATTTTCATATGACAATCTAATTTCCTTAGAGCAACTCCAATGGAGAAACATCAAAATGGAGCATTAAACATTCATTTGATACTTGATATAATACTTTGATACTTCTAGAAAAAAAATTCACTCCAACCACAAGTATCAAATAAATTATCAAATTTTAAATATATGAATAATTATATTATTAAATGCCACGTGGCAAATTGTGATAGGTTAATAGAGTGGTTACATTTTTGATACCTCATTTTCCAGGGAGTATTTTTACACCTCGGGGTGGTTGAATATCAAAATAGTTCTCCATTTAATGCCTCCATTGGAGGAGGATTTTTTAATTTTGGAGCATCAAAGTGGTAGTTTTTTAGTTTGATACCCCATTTAGTTCCTCCATTGGAGTTGCTCTTATGTTTTAAAATCAGTACATCAATTTTCTGATTATATTTTTTAAATATGGCCCAAAACGTAATTGGGCCAAAACTTAACTGGGCTCAAACAATTGCAATCCAATATTTTTTTTTTCCTTTTTTCCAAGATTTTTTATATTCTTCCGATTTTTTAAATTCTGATTTTTTTTCGATTTTTTTTAATCAGGAATATGAATTATTTATGAAATTAGCGTTTCAGATTTTCCGGAATTTTGAAAATAAAATTTTGAATATTAGTGCAATATTTTATTAATTAATTATTAAAGTTCAAAATAAACCAACATGCAGAAACTCTAAACTGTAAGGACTAAGATGCAATTTCTACAAACATGCTTAAATTATAAATCTTTCGCCGCCTTAAACTCTCCCAACACATCTGCAACAATTGTACCTTCGCTCCCACAACAATTGCTGCCATGGAAGTCACTGAAAAAAGACGAAATAGAGATCACGTGTTCCGTCGACTCGAACACGTGTTCGGAAACTACGGTTGAAGACGGAATTAAGCTTCCATGCTCGGGAATTACGGTAATGTACTTTCCCCAATTATGAAATTTCGTAAGCTTTTCCTGATTTTTTAGGGTTTCCAAAAAAATTGGGAATAGAAATCGGAATCGGACTGTAGAAAATTACTGCCGAAACACACGTTGATTTTTTTTCTCCAAAATCGTACGATTTTTCGAGTCGGGTATATTTTGAGTTCATGTATTTCATACCGTATTAGTTTGAACCAACTAGCACAATAATTTGATATGATTTCTCCATTAAATTTGAATGCATATTGGATAAAAAAAAAATGTTCATTCAAACATGGATATGTGTACTTTTGTGAGTAATGGATGGCTGTGTTTGTTACCAGGACGAGTCTGTTTCTTCTTCTCCTGCTGCTGATGAAAAATATGGATCGTATGTATTTTTAATTCCGAAAGAGTATGGTGTGACGCAACCGACGTATGAGGGCTATCTTCCTGCTGCTGCTGCTGATGAAAATTATCGACCATATATAGTTTTCGTAATTCCGGAAGAGTATGGTGTGATGCCACCGACGTATAAGGCCTATCCTCCAGGGTGGATATGTGTAGATACAGGGTACAGGGCAATTCCTCCCGATTGGGATGCCGTACCTCCAATCGAAGGGACTCCCCTTGTTGATGTGGATGTGCCGGCTCCTCGCGTTGAGGTTCCTGTTAGTATGGTTTTTCCAAGGCCCAAAGTTATTATGCAAGATGAATCTATTCCATAGGGTTGGAACCGTATTCCAATATATTGGAAGATCCTTCAACCAGGTTGGCAAAGCTTTCCTCCGGATCAGGAGGTCGTGCCTCCCACATGGCGCAGTGTTCCTTGCGATTGGCAGGTCAAACCACCCCTGGCGGCCCCTACGCAGCAGGTCACTGTTAAAGACGAAATTAAGCATTTGGAATTTGTGGAGGTAAATAATTCTCTAATTTAATGAAATTTTGTAATCTTTTAATGAGTTTCTAGGGCTCCGAATTTTCCCAAGCTTTTGGTAAATCCCAAAATTTTTGGAATTGGAATTGCTTCCGGAAACACATAAGAATTATTTCTGAGATGGGACCCTCTGAATTTTTTGTCTATGCGCGTTGATATATTTTGAGTTTATATGTTTCTTGACGTACTCTAGTTTGTACTAAGTACTAAGTAACACAGATGATTTCCCCATAAAATATATGGTACATCTGATCAAGGGCATACTTGAGGTAGAAAAAAGTTATCTTCATTCAAAGATGCATACATGGTTACGTGTATTTTTGTATATAGGTGGATGATAATTATGATTTGTGATATCTTACTCACTGAGTAACGCAATGGGCTGGTTGGTTTGGTGTCAGGATGACTGTGTCTGTGGATGCTGATAAAAAAACGGGATTGTATATACGTATTATAATTCCAAAAGAGTATGGGATGATGCGACCGGGCTATAAAGCGTAGCTGATAAAAAAACGGGATTGTATATACGTATTATAATTCCAAAAGAGTATGGGATGATGCGACCGGGCTATAAAGCGTATCCTCAAGGGTGGATAGGTGTGAAACTAGGGTATAGGGCAATCCCTCTCAAGGGTGGATAGGTGTGAAACTAGGGTATAGGGCAATCCCTCCTGATTGGATTGGTGTACCTCTGCAGGCAGCTTTTCTTTATGATGTACCGACTCCTCCTCATTTTGAGGTTCCTGTTAGTGCGGTCATTCATAAACCCCAAGTGGTTTTACCCGGTGAATCTATCCCTCGGGGCTGGCACCCCATGCCACGGTCCCCTCCCTCCTTACCCCCTCCCTCCAAAATTCAAGGTTATTCCTATGTGGCAGTTGGTGAAGACTACACCGGATGATTACCGGATGATTTTCTGGTTTTATTTTTTAAGTGGGGGAAAGGAATAGAACATAAATTTTCAATTTTATCCAAGACTTCAATTTATTTCAATTTATTTATACTTAAGTTCAGTTGAATTTTAATTATTTAAAAAAAATCATTCAAAGAGCATTTGAGACTTTTCATCTCAAAATAACCCCTACCATCCAGTGAAATCGAGGATTAATAGCTCATGTATTGTAACTAGAGTTTCCTCCTTTATCACAGCTACTTGCTGCATTGCAGGGTAGGGCTGCTGGCCTAAAACCTCAACTACAAAAGGCTGCCTAAGATTTATTCGATTCGCCTTTTGTCCAATCCAGATGGCTACCTGGAGGATATGTAACTCGGGTTTTGTAACCAAACATTTCTCTTTAACACAGCTCTGCCTAACCGCTAATGTTGAGCAGCATGTTACGGATTTGTTCCCTTAGAGGGTTTGTAGGAAAGTACTTTTATTGCTTAAGTGCTTGAATTCTTGTTGGATTTGTTGGACGATTACAAATGAGGACCCTACCCCTATTTATACTAAGTCACCTCCTTAATGGACGGTGAAGATCTATTTGATCTAACGGTTAGGATTTGTTCACTAGAACATTCCAAAGAATCCTACAAAATATCTACAATGGGATTCTAGAATATTTTCTAGAATCCTCCAAGAATCTCTACTTTTCTATACATTTCGGTCAACTTGGGCCTAATCCTATTTGGGTTAAATTTTGTGCTTCCTTAACCTCCCAACTCTCCTTAATGGACGGTGGAGATCTATTTGATCTAACGGTTAGGATTTGTTCACTAGAACATTCCAAAGAATCCTACAAAATATCTACAATGGGATTCTAGAATATTTTCTAGAATCCTCCAAGAATCTCTATTTTTCTATACATTTCGGTCAACTTGGGCCTAATCCTATTTGGGTTAAATTTTGTGCTTCCTTAACCTCCCAACTCAAGGGAAACTGGCAAAGGGTTGGCCAAACTAGCGGGCCGTGACAAGCAGCACCGAGTTGCTCGCTCAACATCCAGACAAATTCAGAAATATTATAATTTTAAAAAATAACAAAAATACACTAATTCCAGAAAATGAACAATACCTCAGCATTGTGTTGATTTACAGCAAGCCCTGGAAATGAAGCAGCACCTAATGCTTCTTCCTCATTTTTCCAATCTTCGGGAGAAGAAAAGTCCGGAAACTCAATGTCATAATCATTGATATCAAGATCACCAGGTTCTAAGCTTACATTTGACTCAGAATAACCCACTGTTTGAATTGCACTACCATTGCCAGCAATATTTTGTGTAAACAATAACTCCAATTTCAACGAGAAAACCATAACAAAAAAAAAAAAGAAAGAGAGACAATAGATTGTTTTCAGATAAATGAACTACTGCACCATCATTTTTTCTTGTACAAGGAAAACAACCTGACACATTTATACGAAAACCTAAATCGAGAGAGTAAGAGAGATAATGCAATAAATTAACTGTACCAAAGGAGTTCATAGTGAGATATTGCTGCTGCTTCTCAGGGGAAGCTGATTGACCAACATCTATGTTTTTTTTTTTTGAGAAACAACAACATCTATGTTTACTTGGTCCTCCAACACAAATTTACGCAAGGGTGCATATGAATACTCTGTTGTTTGGATTGCACTACCACCGCCAACAATTTATGTAAACCAAAACACCATTTTTTACAAAAATCATAACAAACAAACTACAACTGAAACAATCAATTTATCCTTTATAAGGAAAACAACTAAAGGATTAATACTAAAACCTAGATCGAGAGAGTGAAAGAGATGATGCTATGTTTCAGCAAAAGTAGTTCCATTCAAACCAGTATCGACAAAACGACAACTAAAACCTAGATCGCGAGAGTGAGATAGATGGTGCTATGATTCAACAAAAGTAGTTCGATTAAAACCAGTACCATAACAAAAACATAATGTTACGTGGTAATTTGAGCAAAGAAACATAATTCAAGAATTAAGAAGGAATTGAGAGATATGAATTAGGAGGAGAATTAGAAGAAGAATTAGAGACGAGAATTAAGAGAAGACGAAGGGAAATTAATTAATTCTTAAACTTCATAATACTTCATATCACGTAACATTCTAATTACCATATTTATAATACTCATAAATAATAATTAAACTACCATCCCACTAACAGCGTGTAGTACGTGCTCCTAATTTCCAAGTGCAAACTACTCTTGCAACTAACACATATTTTCATGCAATTAATTTAAAACTACCCACTAATCTCTAATTTGACTAATTCTTTCTACTAATTTAATAATTAAACGTATCACATAAATCGAGAGAGTGAAAGAGATGATGTTGTGTTTCAGCGAAAATAGTTCGATTAAAACCAGTACCATAACAAAAACCTAGATCACGAAAGTGAAATAGATGATGCAATGTTTTAGCAAAAAATCGGTCGATTAAACCATTACCAAAAATACCATAACTAAAATATAAATTGTGAGAATTAAAAGGATGATGTTGTGTTTCAGCAAAAATAGTTCGATTAAAACCAATACTAAAAAAACCATAACTAAAACCTATTGGAAATATTGAGGTGTTCAGCTCAAATGTGTGTTTAAATATTCAAATCCAATATGGGATGAATGAGGAATAAATGCACAAAGTAAGTACTTTAATGAGCTAAAGTGAGCTCAAAGGGCTTGGTGGGAGGTGAAAAATCACTTATCCCACATTACGAAAAGAGCATTAATGAGAACACTTTAAATAGTGTCAAATCGAGAGAGTGAAAGAGATGATGCAATGTTTCAGAAAAAATAGATCGATTAAAACCAGTGACGGAAAAAACCCTAACTAATCACAATACGAGAGGATTTTGTAGTGAGTATTAATGAGAAGAAATGTAAAAGACAGCTCACTTTTTGAAATTGAGCGCGAGAGTTACAATAGCAGTTTAGGCCACTTAAATAAGATCCGCGCCACGCCCCGACCCGTATCATTGACCCGCATCCGTATTGGGTTAGGCACCACTTAAAAAAAGAGTCACGCCCGATCCGACCCGAACCATTGATCCGACCCAAATTGAACACTGACTCGAACTGTACCGTACGACTGTCCCTAGCCACGTTGAACCATGAGCCCAACACGCATCCACCTCCGACCAGGCCGCATCGCACGGGGGACCCGGCCAGTACCGCACCATGGACCCGACTCGTCGTGGATCCTGACCCGTGTCATTGATCCGCCCCATGTTTGTAAACAGATCCAGCACGTTCAGATGAAACCGAAACATAAACATTCGAAAAGGACCAACAAGAAAAAGGCTAATTAAACTCAATAAGATGGCAAGTACAACTAAGAAAGAAAGTTCCTAAGAAGAAGATGGCAAGTACAACTAAGAAAGAAAGTTCCTAAGACGAAGATGAAATTAAGTGAACTAAGAGCAACTCCAATGGGAGAATCAAATAGAGTATTAAATGATAAAACTTTCATTTTGATTCCTAAAATTCAAAATTTCTTCTCCAACGGAAGCATCAAAGGGGTAGTTTTTTTGATACTTTATTTTCCAGAGGTGCAAAAATGGACCCAAAAAAACCAAGTATAAAATATTCCTAAAAATTAGGACTTGCAATTTCAACGTAAAAACAATAAATTTTCTAACAAATTCCTATGAAATAGGGACCAAATATATCTATTAATTTATGTTTATTACATTTTTAAAAATAAAATATTTTATTTGATTCCTACGGGTTGGAGAACATAAGTTTTTTCGAAATACCAAAGTATTATTTCAAGTATCAATTACGGATTTAGATGTCTCATTTTAATACCTACCATTGGAGTTGCTCAAAGGTTATGTTTAGTAAATATATATATATATATATATTGGGAGAAAGTAGGCCCAGCTATTCTTATGAAAAAAAACGGCCCAGCTATTACGAACCGGCCCATTTAATAATGTATTTGGTAGTAGGTAAAATAGTTCATCCCAAAATTGATTTTTATAATTTTTAAAATTGAAAAAAAAAATTATTTAAATTTCCGAAAATTCGAATTACAATATGTTCAAATTTTTTGGATCGAATTGGATTATTTTTTGATTCTTTTTTTTTTTATCCGATATTACTTTCTGTAAATCCTTAAATTCTAAGTTGTTTCTAAAAATTAAGTTTATATGTTTCTGAAAATTATAATATTGTTATTACGTATTTTATTATTATTATATTACATTGTGAATATAAAATTTTAAAATTCAATCATAATTTGCAAGAACAACAGGGGGAAAAACAAATAAATAAAAAACAACTGGGCCTTTTCATTAAAATCCTAAACGGGTCAAACTGTCACGGGCCAAAACGTAATCGGGCTGGACACGAAGAGCATTTTCATAGGCTTTTTGGGCTTCATCAATCAGCCCTTTCTTCTCATAACACTCCCCCAACAACCCATACGCCTTGGCATTATCCCCTTTCAGCCTCACCGACTCCACCAGGTCTTCCACCGCCGCGCCTCCGCCTCCGTCGACCGCCGCCCGCAACTCCGCCCTCTTGAACAGCGCGTCGCCTCTCTCTTCGTCGCTCAGGGACTTCGCCGCCAGCGGCGACAGCGCCGCGTCAAGCGAATCGAGAGCCGACGTCTTGAACCCTAGCAGCTCCAGCGCGAGCGCCTTCAGTATGTGCGACGCGGCTTCCTTGGGATCGAGGGCGATGGCTTTGTCGGCTTCGGCGGCGGCTCGCTCGGCTAGGGATCGGAAGTCGGAGGAGGATGAGGAGGAGGATCTGGCCTGAGAGAGGAGCTGCGCGCCGATAACGAAGTGGCGCCTGGCTTGGAGATTGGATCGGCGCGTGAGGAGACGGAGCTTGGAGATTAGCTTTTGGGGCACCTCGTGGACGAATAGGAACATGAACAGCAACACCAGAAATATCGCCACCTGTAAAAGTATGTCGAACAACATCTTTCTTCTTCTTCTTCTCCGGTGGTTAATTCAGATTTGAGATTGTGAAATGAGAAAAAAGGGGATTTTGTAAAAAAAAATCTGCAAAATAGGGAATGGTGGCTTCACGCGCCTATTGTTTGGGTCGCCAGAGTAGAAGAAGGATGGGAAGCAGTTGAAAATATTACTCCACGAGGGTCAGCTGAGTCAACGCTTGCTTGGCTCAAATACGGCTCACCAAATTTGAACAATTCAATTTCTGTATTTTCATTTCTATCATTATTAGATGTAAAGGTAGTCAAAAACGAATGAAATGATTCTTTATTGATTCTTATGCTTGATAATTAAAGATAAATACATATTATATTTTCAATGAAGTTGTATATAAAATCAAACTATTTAGTAGTAATATTTCATTTGTATTTGATATTATTATAGGAGATAATTAGTTGGGTTATTTACTCTCGAGCGTAGATACTAAATAATACTACCACATACCAGAGATAATTAAAAAATAATTGTTTACTACATAAATCACAAATTGTTCATTAATCATACTATGAAAATAGGGAAAATGGTAGGCACGGCTACGGGTTGGATCGGTCTAGGTCGGACCCCACCCCCCTGTCTGGGTCCGACTTTAGGGGACCCGAAACCGACTCGTGGGGAGGCGGGTCCACCCGGGTCCGGGCCCAAACCGATTTTACAAAATTTTTTTTTTTGTTTTTTTTTTCCAAATAACTACAAGAAAATAAAAACTTAAATTGAAATTTGAAAAAACTTCAGATTAACTTTAAATTAAAAATTACAAAAAAAATGAATTTAAACACTAAACAATTTTAGAAAAAGAAAATGAAATGATTAAGACCTTGAGACATAAACTAAATAAAAAGAAAATTGTGAAGATTGAATTAGGGGTATTTATAAGTGAAAACAATAAGGGTTAAATACAAAAACACCCCTGTACTATGGACTTTGTATCATTTACTCCCCTGTACTACACAAATACAAAACCCCCCTCACATTGCATTTTCTCCAAAATATGACGAAAATACCCCTACTCAAGCATATATATATATATATATATATATATATATATATATATATATATATATATATATATATATATATATATATATACAATTTGTAAGCAGAGCCATTTACAGTTGATAAAAGACTGTAATTCAAAGTAAAAAAAAATGCGGGTGTTCTTTCATGAAGAGTTGGGGCTTTATTTATATTAGAAATTTAATGAGTGGTAGGTTTACTACACTTAATGCAGGCACAGGTGAAATGATTAACATTCTCCTTGGAAACATATGAAATTTTAATACAGATTCTCAGCTTATACGCAAAAATGGGGAAAATTTACTACACTTAATGCAGCCACAAGTGAAATGATGTAAAATGATTAACATTATCCTTGAAAATGTACAAAAGCAAGAAATTTAATACAGATTTTCAGCTTATACAAATAAATGGGAAACAATTACTACACTTAATGCAGGCACAAGTGAAATGATTAACATTCTCCTTGGAAACGTATAAAAGCAAGAAATTTATTACAAATCCTCAGCTTATACGCATAAATGGAGAAAATTTGTTGTTTCCCAACTACATTACATTAATTATGTATCAGTAAATAGAAAAATAAAATCAATTTGACATGATAAGTCTAATTTAATTTATAATAAACAACAATGCAATGAATATAGACTAAATCCATGTTGATCTCTCCTCAAATTAATACTACAAAATGGAGGGGCTGCAATTTCCAAAATCACATATAAACAAATGTGAAACAACATCCCTGAATAAATGAAAAACAAGGTTCTATTAGTTCGTGTTGGCACCAAATTTCCGTTAGTGAAGATTGAAGAAATCCGCCATATGTGGAAATTAAAGATTGGCAAAGATTTGTTTTCCATGTTTATTTTGGAATTAATTAGAGTCCTATTTTTGTAATATTGTTATTAGGACTTAGATTTATTTCCATGTATTGTATTCTAGTTAGGTATCTTTTGTATTTATCTAGAATAGAAGTAGAAATCGACTAGGATTCTATTACCTAGTTAATCGATTTCTTAGGGCTCAAGTTAGGTTAAGGGTGGTGGATTTCGTGCCTATATAAGGCCCTCAACCTCATATGAGTCCGACGGAGCTTTACAAAGAAAAATCCCAGCATAAAGGCTTTGAAGGGTGCAGCCCGTGCTGCAGCCCTGTCTGCACGGCAGGTGTGGCAACAGAACAGGTTTCTTCTACCAGGCCATAAAGAAGATCGGCGTTTCGGGAGAAGTGCTTAAAAGATCTCGGGAGAGGTCGATCCGCCGTTTGAAGGAAGTTCAACATTGGAGGAAGTCCAAGAGTGCGGAGGAGGAATTGCTTTGATTATCAACAAGTTCGAGTCGTGTGCAAGAACGGCGTATCACATAAAGAGGGAGTCTTTAGTGTTTTATTAAGTCCTATTAATGTACACATAAATCTGAACTAGTTTTGCAAGTCCTCGTGGATGTAGGGTACGTTTGTATCCGAACCACATTAAATTGTTGTGTTCTTTATTCTGCTTTTCGTAGATTTATTACTGTGACAACACAACAATTCTGTTACGTCACCTAATGTCGTAACATGTAGTCTGTCTCAACAGATGAGTGGACTTTGATAGGCATTCAAATTCAACAATTGGTATCAGAGCGGGTCACTAGATATACTTAGTGTCCGATTTTGGGTTTTGATTTATTTGTTTTGCTTATTGGATGACGTGTGTTCACAAGGACGGTTGAGACGGTAGTCTGTCACGACATTCACCCAATTCCGCTGCGTTGTAACGTGCCCCGTGATGGGACACTCTGATAGAAGATCAAGACGGGTGAAGAAAAGTGACATCTTTGTTGCAGGGGGAGTAAATCTCATCTGCAGGGGGAGTTCTTGTTAAACATGGATTCTAACCAATCTATGCCAAAGGGGGAGATTGTTGGCACCAAATTTCCGTTAGTGAAGATTGAAGAAATCCGCCATATGTGGAAATTAAAGATTGGCAAAGATTTGTTTTCCATGTTTATTTTGGAATTAATTAGAGTCCTATTTTTGTAATATTGTTATTAGGACTTAGATTTATTTCCATGTATTGTATTCTAGTTAGGTATCTTTTGTATTTATCTAGAATAGAAGTAGAAATCGACTAGGATTCTATTACCTAGTTAATCGATTTCTTAGGGCTCAAGTTAGGTTAAGGGTGGTGGATTTCGTGCCTATATAAGGCCCTCAACCTCATATGAGTCCGACGGAGCTTTACAAAGAAAAATCCCAGCATAAAGGCTTTGAAGGGTGCAGCCCGTGCTGCAGCCCTGTCTGCACGGCAGGTGTGGCAACAGAACAGGTTTCTTCTACCAGGCCATAAAGAAGATCGGCGTTTCGGGAGAAGTGCTTAAAAGATCTCGGGAGAGGTCGATCCGCCGTTTGAAGGAAGTTCAACATTGGAGGAAGTCCAAGAGTGCGGAGGAGGAATTGCTTTGATTATCAACAAGTTCGAGTCGTGTGCAAGAACGGCGTATCACATAAAGAGGGAGTCTTTAGTGTTTTATTAAGTCCTATTAATGTACACATAAATCTGAACTAGTTTTGCAAGTCCTCGTGGATGTAGGGTACGTTTGTATCCGAACCACATTAAATTGTTGTGTTCTTTATTCTGCTTTTCGTAGATTTATTACTGTGACAACACAACAATTCTGTTACGTCACCTAATGTCGTAACATGTAGTCTGTCTCAACAGATGAGTGGACTTTGATAGGCATTCAAATTCAACAGTTCGCATACTCACCACACCACCTATGACATAGTCATTATGATAAACATTAAGAACAACATAGCAATTATAGAAGTTCAAGTAAATAGCTTAATTGATTTTACTTTACTTTTATACAATAGTACCTGGCCTTGCAAGGTAGATATCTCTTGTTTGTATCCATTAATCTTTGCCAACAAACCAGATATTACCTCAATAGACGTCGGTTCGCGAGTGGAATCGTCACACCATTTGAAGAAGTTACAACGATATTCCTACGAAACCCAATTTCACCACAAAAAAATTAAACCCAGTATACTTGTTAATCTAAGATTAATGAAAAACGACTAATAAAAAAAATACAGGCACAACATATTTGAATTAAATAATTTCAATTATTAGTACTTGCCATTGTCGAGGAACAACAGTAAAAACGTCTTCTTGGATTTTTTTCCGTCCTCGAGGTTTTCGTTATTGTTTCCAAACCGCAATGACAACGGAAAATTGACCCATAATAATTTGGATTAGACGCCCTATTGTGATTCGAACTGCTACTTGCTCGATTGCGCACATTGTTTGAACTCAAACTCATCCTATCGAAAGATTTCATGAGCATTGTAATAAACTTCAGATTGACGAATGTAAAATGCATTATCCTATAGAAAAATAAATTTAATTTACCTAAAGAAATTCGCATCCAAGGTTTCTCTGTTGTAGGAAGTTCAAGGAAGAAAACCCTAGATCCAACTGATGTCGAATTGGGGGCGTCTTTTAGTTTGTTTTAGTTTATTAAATTTTATAACTCTTTTTAAGGGTGTTTTGGTATTTTTACCAAGCAATTTCAATAAACAAATTAAATATTAGGATTATAAACTAACCATCAATCACCCACACCAAACATTGCTTGGGTTTGAAAAGATTTGATACAATCCTTTGACTATTTATCAATCATTGTAATCCCATAACCCAAACCAAACGAGGTCATCGAGGACTAGGAGGGTACGATGACTAATATGTTAGTTCTCTAGGGGTATTTTGGATATAAAAGAATAGTTGAAGTGTTAAGTGCTAAACCCTAAAAAAAATAAACTCACTATTCGTAAAAAAATGAGTGTACTGAATTTTTTTAAAAAGACTACGAATAAATTTGAAATACTGGAAATGTAAATAAGATTTTTTTTATTTCGAATTTATAAAATATTGATTATGGAAATAATATATACACACGTGGTAATTGTTTAAATGAGTGTATAAATGTTAAATAGGAAATAACTTAATTACATACCAAAATAATAATTGACAACTCACCAATTGAAGAATCAACCTCATCAATTGAACTCCAACTAATTAAGCAATTATGATAAATGAAATTATTATTTGCCACATGTCAATCATTGAGAACATAAATTCTCTTTTTATATTATATATAGAGAAAAATTAGAGTCCAGTATTCATCAAATACTCGGTTAATAGTTTCAAGAACATACGACAAAATTTACATTGGCACTTACGGAAAATACTTCGGTTGGTTAATATTGTACGCTCCAACAAAGCAGGGAGAAACTGAGTTATCTACTAATTTGCCGAATCATATTTCATGAATTAACTTCCAACAACTAGTAAGTTCTGTAATAAGTCACTAATGCACATCAAACTACTCACAATTATTTATTAAAAAAACACCCCCTTCCCCAATCTTCTTATGCCTCCAAGAAACCAACAAAATTTGAAACCAAATGGTGTCACTCAGTGGCTAATTTCATGAAGAGTACAATATTTCACTCAAATGCACTAGGAAATATCAGTGTTTTAAATATCGGTTGTGGCGGTCGATATATATCGGTGGCAGACATAAACCTTTACGATATTTGTGTGTCGATTTTAAAATCGGTGTTTTGACGGTGAGGCGGTCTGTGGCAGTTTGTGGCGGGTCAAACCGATATATTGGGTCAAACTTCGAGCGATATATCGGAAAAATATTTTTTTTTTCTAATTATTTATTTATTTTTTATTTCAAGGAAAATAGAGTGTTTATGTTTATTAGTTTTTTATTTTTTTCAATCCCAACCCATTATCTCTTTCAATCAAACTCAAACTTATCGATCCCGCGGTAAGAAGAACCTGCCCTAAAAATAAAAACATTTAGAATGATGAGGAGAGAATCAAGTTCTAAATGTTAAACTTTTATTATGTGATTAGATTATATAAACAATGAGGAAAGAATAAGTTCAGTTTTTTTTATACGTTTTAAGTATTAACAAATAATATTTATAAATATATCACACTAAATTTAAAAAATGATTTATTTTCAATATATCTCCGATTAATCACTGCTGTACCAATTTATCGTGTGGCGGTCCCTAGCCGCTCGGACCCGATAACCGATATTTAGAATATTGGGAAACATATTCCTTATCTAAACAACTCAGTCCATAATGTACCGCCTTCGATATTTTTAATTTGGAATTAACTTGGAACTGAAGCAAAACATGCAAGCGACGAAATACATTAATTCTGGAACCAATGAACAATGCCGTTGACCAACGATCAACGACGCCAGCTCAATCAAGGGACAAAATTGGAAAATGAAAATTTTGTAGTTAAATTAGGTTTAACTCAGGAACCCCAAGTGTTTACAATGATTATGGGTAGGTTATGTGTTTGTTAGCAATAAGTTGGAGGGGTGGATTTACTGGTAGAAGAGATTTTGGGTTAAGGTTTTGCAAATAAGCTTGGGCTTATGATTCGGACTAATTTGGGCCTATAACAAAGGCCCGAGCCCAATTAAATGGAACCTAGAGGGTCAGGGCCGACTTGGGCCCAGAAGGGGGGCCCAAGTAAGGTTGAAGGAAGCCCAATATCGTAAAACCATAATAGACCACAAAGGGTAATTAACGAAGTATAAAACCTGCGAGATAGATTGTCGAGGTAATTCCACGCCTGACGGAGTGAGCGTTACGTCGGAATCTCGAAAGTCGTGCAGGGGACAATACTGGGAAGTAAAAGATGGGTGGCAGGCTTGAACTGACCGAAGATCAGTGAAAAGGACCAGTAAGAATCCGCCACGTGGCAGAATAGACAGGATGACGGCTTTTTGTACCTAGGAAATGTAAACAAACCCAAAAGGCCCATATTGTAGTAGTATATATATACTAGGTCATAAACCAACCCTCATTAGGAGAGTTGGTACCTAGCCTTTACCAATAGGGTAACGGTCTAGGGTTCGAGTCCCCCCTCCCCTACTTCCCCTTGTAATGGACAATTTCCTCAAAAAAATAAAAATAAAAAATATACTAAGGTCATAAGTAGAGAAAAGGACGGGAACCACCCCATATATTACATTATTCAGTGATCTCATAAGCACACAAGATATGAATATTCAAACAAGGTATGAATATTCAAACTTATGACAAGATCTAGTAATCCATTGAATATAACAAAAAGCTATAAAACCTATATTATTGTATGTGCCTAATATAAGCTCATCAGCTAATTATCAAAAAAAAAATATAAGCTCATCAGCTTATTTGCCACTATAGTTAATCTAGGAGGGTACGATGACTGATATGTTAGTTCTCTAGGGGTATTTTGGATATAAAAGAATAGTTGAAGGGTCAAGTGCTAAACCCTAAAAAAGATAAATCGTCGAGGATCCCCAATTTATAAGCAGAACTAGTGAGTTGCGCCGCCGCCTGCCAGATTCTGGAAACATCTCTCTTCTAACGTTGTAGGTTCCCAGGACGCCATGGCTAGCTTCTTCTTTTCCTCGTCCAAGGTCTTAATTTGTCCAATTTTATTCATATTTACATGTGTATACCAATTACTGATTGTTTTAATGTAATTTTTGTTTGGAGAGAAGGCTTCTAGCAAGATCGCTCTTTGCAATCGGCTCCTGAAAACGCTGATGAATTCGACGCCGCCGCCGCCGCCGACGACGACGACGACTGTGGGCTTCAATCACAGAATCACTATTAAAAGCCTTCCTTTTTGCACGATTCCGACCAAACCCCCTCGCCCTCTGTATGAATGCACTCCCGCTCTTTTTGATGAGTGGTGTAAAAAATTTGAAAAGAAATATTCTTCAGAGGAAGAAAAAGAGCGCAGATACAAGATATTTCAGGAATCGTGCGAAGTTATTAATGAGAACAACTCGGATCCTGATATCTCTCACACAGCGGGTCTCACTGAGTTCGTTGATATGACCGTGGAGGATTTCGTGGGTAAATATTCGAATTCGCAACCGCTATTTGAGCTCAAACTCAGTAAGGGGTTGAGGCGTTTAGCTGCTGGTATGATAATTGTCTTTAATTTTTTATTTGTTTTTACGGTTCAATATTAATTTTATTGCTTCCTACACTTTTTAGTTCATGTGTAGTACCAAATTGAAAAGTTAGTTAGGAGGAATTAATTTAGATTCATAAATAAATTGTTGAAATTTGTTGTGTCAAATTTTGTAAATTTTCCCCTGCTCTATTTAGGACCTGGAAAAGTGATTAGCGTTGACTCCATGGAGGAGTGGAACCGTTTCTTCAAGCAGATGCTCCGCTCGAAACGACTGGTAACTACAACTACTTGCTTTCTTATCATGACATGTTATTCTGCTATACATAATTATTGATTTGGGTTTTGCTTTTTTTTTTTTTTTTTTTTTCTTTTTTTTTCTTGATTTGGTTTTTTTTTTCCGAAGTGGTTGAAGTTGCTTGTTAGTCCATGTTTGCATTTACAATTGTATGTAGCTGTTTCTCAATTTGACGTGTGTATGGAAAACCCTTTTATCAGGTGGTGTTGTTTTTCACAAAGCCGTGGTACTGCAAAAGATGGTCTATCTCAGTAGCCAATAGTGCAAAGAAGACACCAGATGTTGTATTCGTGAAGATTGATGCTTATCAGCTGAAGTTATGCCACTTTTTAACCTTGCTTGCTTTAACAATTCCGATCGGTTTTCTTGAATTGGAAATTTGATTTGGTAAAAAATATCAATATGTTGTGTATGCAGGCTGTTGCTGATAAATACGTAATTGATGATATGCCCACGTGCGTGATTCTGAAAAAAGGGAAGGAAGTGAATAGGTATGTATGTGCTAAGATGAATAAACTGCGGAGCAAAATGGACCAACATCTCTCTTCTTCTTCCCCGTCTTTGGTAGTTAATTGAGATTTGAGATTGTGAAATAAAAAACGTGTATGTTTTAATCATTTTTTGGCAAAACAGAAGAATAAAAGAAAGTTGAGTAGTTTAAAATATTAACAAGGGTCAGTGCAAAGGTTCGATATGTTTGAAAAATAAAATGAGAAGATATCTATGTTGCATTTCAACGCATTTCATCTATATATATCATTAGACTATTCTCTATTTATATTTCGTTTGTTTTGATATATTTTTATTTTTTTAAATATTGTTAATGGATTTCAAAATCTATTTTGAAGACAAAACTTAATTACCTGTGCTGGACTAAGTCCATTCCAATGCTGTTGCATAGTAACGAGCTCCCACATAATTACTCCAAAACTGTACACATCCAATTTCTCGGTTGAGGGCTCTCCACAAAGAAATTCAGGGGCCATCCACAAATGAGAAGAAACAGAGTTACTTAACTGATCTGTGTGAATGTGCGGGCATGAGAGAGAGAGAGAGAGAGAGAGAGAGAGAGAGAGAGAGAGAGAGAGACTCTTACTGTTCCAGCAACAGACTTTGATTATATGAATGTGTTAGACAAAAACGAAAACAGTAAAGAGAATAATTTTACCTTCACAGTCCAATGGGGATCACTATTTCAAATCCCTACTTTTGCTTACTTGAATACCAAAAAAATAAAAAAATAAATAATTAATTGTAAATTACTTTAATACCCTTAATGAAAATTAAAATCAAAAAAATATTACAAATACTATTTTTCTTTCTTAAATACCAAATACTAAAAAACCCTAAAAAACCATTTCCCTCCTCACTCACAAACCCCTCACCTCCTCCACCTCCTTCTTCTCCCTCCCCCAAATACCCTTCTAAAAAATCTCAAAACTAAAGAAATTAAAACCTCACAAAACTTATATAATTGAATTACAAGACAATAATATGGTAGTATATATGAAAGGATAACACATTAAGGTAAGTATCGATGTCTTTTTTGAGCTTCGAAGTCGATTTTGAAGTTTTTTTTTTTGAAACCCGCCGGCAATTTTCGACACATACAAGTCGATTTTTTGGTCAATTTTCGACACCAACGTGTCGAAAAAAAAAAAAAAAACAAATTTCGACACATACCTGTCGAAAATTCTCCCAATTTCGACAGGTATGTGTCGAAAAACACAAAAAAAAAAAAAATAAAAAAAAAAAAATAAATTTTACCAACAGTATTTTTTCGACACATACTTGTCGAAATTGGGAGAATTTTCGACAGGTATGTGTCGAAATTTTTTTTTTTTTTTTTTTTTTTTTTTTCGACACGTTGGTGTCGAAAATTGACCAAAAAATCGACCTGTATGTGTCGAAAATTGCCGACGGGGTCAAAAAAAAAAAACTTCAAAATCAACTTCGAAGCTCAAAAAAGACATCGATACTTACCTTAATGGGTTCTCTTTCCATATATACTACCATATTATTGTCTTATAACTCCATTTTATAAGTTTTGTGAGGTTTTGATTTTTTTAATTTGGAGATGTTTTGGAGGATTTAAGAAGATGAAGAAGATAGGGTTTAAGGGATTTGAGTTTGGGGAGAAGAAGAGAGGATTTGTTTTTCTTTTTTTCCTTAGTATTGAAGTGAGGAATAAAAAAATTGTTTGTATAAATTGTATTATGGTTGATGAAGGGCATTTTTGTACTTTGCTAGCATTTTTTATTTATTTATGGTTTTAAACTAAGAAAAAGTTGTAAAAACTTCTATAAAAAATGGTTTTAAAGTTGGAGGTATTGAAGTGAGAAAAAAATGTTGTTTTAGTTGCCCCCAGTCCAATTTTTATCAACCAATAAGGGCAACTCCAGTGGGGCCCTAAACGAGGCCCCAAATGGACCAAATTTGATGGATGAAATAGTAAAATCGAATTCCAATGCTGCCATCAACCAAGACCCTATTTAGGTAGATAAATTTAAATATATTTTTAAAAAATGCCCCAATTTGACCAACTGCCAATTTTATGGCTGAAATAGTAAAATCAAATTCCAACGCTGCCATCAACCAAGGCCCTATTTAAGTAGATATATTTAATTATATTTTAAAAAAGAGGCCCCAATTTGACTAACTGCCAATTCTAAAATAGTAAAATTGAATTTCAACGCTGCCATCAACCAAGACTCTATTTAAGTAGATAAATTTAAATAAATTTTAATAAACAGAAAAAAAAAACAATTAGAAGAAATGATATTTGATAAATGGAAAACAAACCACATCCAAAGCCATTTGTAATCTTCGCCTCTGGTCTAAAGTTTCCCCAGCAGCTGGCCCGTGTATCTGTAGAAATAGACTACCTCTGCTCCAACCGGATTTCGATTAAACTAGTAATTCACCAATTAAATGGAACCTAGAGGGTCAGGGCCGACTTGGGCCCAGAGGGGGGCCCCAAGTAAGGTTGAATGAAGCCCAATATCGTAAAACCATAATAGACCACAAAGGGTAATTAACGAAGTATAAAACCTGCGAGATAGATTGTCGAGGTAATTCCACGCCTGACGGAGTGAGCGTTACGTCGGAATCTCGAAAGTCGTGCAGGGGACAATACTGGGAAGTAAAAGATGGGTGGCAGGCTTGAACTGACCGAAGATCAGTGAAAAGGACCAGTAAGAATCCGCCACGTGGCAGAATAGACAGGATGACGGCTTTTTGTACCTAGGAAATGTAAACAAACCCAAAAGGCCCATATTGTAGTAGTATATATATACTAGGTCATAAACCAACCCTCATTAGGAGAGTTGGTACCTAGCCTTTACCAATAGGGTAACGGTCTAGGGTTCGAGTCCCCCCCTCCCCTACTTCCCCTTGTAATGGACAATTTCCTCAAAAAAATAAAAATAAAAAATATACTAAGGTCATAAGTAGAGAAAAGGACGGGAACCACCCCATATATTACATTATTCAGTGATCTCATAAGCACACAAGATATGAATATTCAAACAAGGTATGAATATTCAAACTTATGACAAGATCTAGTAATCCATTGAATATAACAAAAAGCTATAAAACCTATATTATTGTATGTGCCTAATATAAGCTCATCAGCTAATTATCAAAAAAAAAATATAAGCTCATCAGCTTATTTGCCACTATAGTTAATCTAGGAGGGTACGATGACTGATATGTTAGTTCTCTAGGGGTATTTTGGATATAAAAGAATAGTTGAAGGGTCAAGTGCTAAACCCTAAAAAAGATAAATCGTCGAGGATCCCCAATTTATAAGCAGAACTAGTGAGTTGCGCCGCCGCCTGCCAGATTCTGGAAACATCTCTCTTCTAACGTTGTAGGTTCCCAGGACGCCATGGCTAGCTTCTTCTTTTCCTCGTCCAAGGTCTTAATTTGTCCAATTTTATTCATATTTACATGTGTATACCAATTACTGATTGTTTTAATGTAATTTTTGTTTGGAGAGAAGGCTTCTAGCAAGATCGCTCTTTGCAATCGGCTCCTGAAAACGCTGATGAATTCGACGCCGCCGCCGCCGCCGACGACGACGACGACTGTGGGCTTCAATCACAGAATCACTATTAAAAGCCTTCCTTTTTGCACGATTCCGACCAAACCCCCTCGCCCTCTGTATGAATGCACTCCCGCTCTTTTTGATGAGTGGTGTAAAAAATTTGAAAAGAAATATTCTTCAGAGGAAGAAAAAGAGCGCAGATACAAGATATTTCAGGAATCGTGCGAAGTTATTAATGAGAACAACTCGGATCCTGATATCTCTCACACAGCGGGTCTCACTGAGTTTGTTGATATGACCTGTGATGAGAGACATCCGGCGAATTCGCAACCGCTATCTGAGTTCAAACTCAGTAAGCGGTTGATTCGCTTAACCGCTGGTATGATAATTTTCTTTAGTTTTTTATTTTTTTTACGGTTCAATATTAATTCTATTGCTTCCTACACTTTTTAGTTCATGTGTAGTACCAAATTGAAAAGTCAGTTAGGAGGAATTAATTTAGATTCATAAATAAATTGTTGAAATTTGTTGTGTCAAATTTTGTAAATTTTCCCTTGCTCTAATTAGGACCTGGAAAAGTGATTAGCGTTGACTCCATGGAGGAGTGGAACCGTTTCTTCAAGCAGATGCTCCGCTCGAAACGATTGGTAACTACAACTTGCTTTCTTATCATGACATGTTATTCTGCTTTATATAATTGTTGATTTGGGTTTTGCTTCTTTTTTTTTTTCTTTTTTCTTCTTGATTTGGTTTTTTTTTTTCGAAGTGGTTGAAGTTGCTTATTAGTCCATGTTTGCGTTTACAATTGTGTTTAATGGTTTATCATTTCGACGTGTGTAACGAAATCCTTTTGATCAGTTTGTGTTGTTTTTCACGAAGCCGTGGTACTGCAGAGGATGGTCTATCTCAGTAGCCAATAGTGCAAAGAAGACACCCGATGTTGTATTCATGAAGATCGATGCTTCTGAGCTGAAGTTATGCCTCTTTTTTAACCTTGCTTTCTTTAACAATTCCGATCGGTTTTCTTGAATTGGAAATTTGATTTGGTAAAAAATATCAATATGTTGTGTATGCAGGCTGTTGCTGATAAATACGCAATTGATGCTATGCCCACTTGTGTGATTCTGAAACAAGGGGAGGAAGTGGATAGGTATGTAAGTGCTAACATCAAAAAACTGCGGAGCAAAATTGACAAACATGTTCTGTGAAGATGTTTCAACAAGTATTTATATCTTCTGCTGGTATGTTTCTCTTGTTGATATATATTATGTTCTATGTGGAGGCTTCTCGATAATGGAATGGGGTATTCTATCGAAGTATTTGTGTTTTCAATCTGTCTCTTTTGCATGATTTATAAATTATTGACTTCCGCTTCATGTCAATGAAATCATCCAGTTCCGAATTCCAAGTTCATCCGAAAGGTTTTTGTTTACATGTTATTCCGAATAAACCTTATTGTGTTTAGACTTTCAAGCTGACTTCTTTATATCTGATTATAATAGTTTGTAATTTTATTTAGCTTGTTTTATTTTCTTATGATTTATAAGAAAATTAATAGATTAAAATTAATTCATAATAAAATTTAATATATTCCGGAGTTCATATATTTTCGAAAGAAATTCAAAACTTCTCTGTAAACATCGTATTTCGAATAATAACTGGTCTGCGATATATACATATTGTTAAGCAAGTTGAATTCAACATCACCTAATGTTTAGTGGATAGTCATATAATTAATGAATTGGATTATGAAACTCTTGATATGGAAACAACATGCCTTTCTTGGGGAGATGGATCGATTTCATATAAAATTGAGTTAAGTTATTGATGCTCTATATGGCGAAGATTTATTCCGAAATAACAGTTGGATGTTAAAATGTATTCATACTTGATTGATATGAAGAGATAGGAAAATAGGGTTTGTTTGATGCTAACCCGGTGAAATACACGAGTGATTATTAACCATTGATTTGAATATAATATACACACCTATGTCTATGTGTGACACACACCCATGTCTATGTGTGCTTAGTGGGAAGTTATTTCACCACATCAATAATTAATAATTATCCGATATATTTTACCAGATGCGTTATCTCAAAGATCGAAAAATAGTATATTGAGACTGCATTAGGGGGAAGATTTACGACTTGATATCTATTAATAATATTTACCAATTCTTGAAAATTTAAACTAACAATACAATCTATGGTTTTAAACTTATATATTTTCATCTTATTTTAATATATTTATTTTCTTCTCTATTCACTTTAATCTTACGAAAAATGTATATTTTCAAAATTAATTGAACAAAATATATTGCAAACATTTGGCTTCCTAAAACTATGATATTTATCATACTAAATTTTATAATGAATGAAATATATCTAACATAAATATTTACAATGCAGTAATAAATATTTATATATTTCCTTCCAAACAATAAACTTTAATATTAGTTAAGTTATCAAATGAACGAAATAAATAGTTAGAAAGAGAGACTTTACACAATTCACAAAACTCTGATTCATTTAGATTTAACAGATGATTAAAAGTTTGTCGAAAGTAAAAGAGAAGAATTGTCCACATTTCTTCAATTACCATGCATCTTTGATCCTAAACTCTTTGAGAATTGATTTGATTATCCTCTTGCTTAGAGTTAACCCTTGCCATTAGAACTTCATATAATTGAGGCGGAATTGTGAGTGAATCTCCAAAATTCTCGTTTCTACTTAATTATCTCCCAAGTATTCTCATATAAAGTATAATTGTGAGGAGTTGCTAATTTACCACATGACATGCAAACGAACAACTGAACATGAACAAAATATAAATACCGAAATACGCGTAGAAAGGCAAAAATATTTAAAAAATTAATTTCTCTTACTTTATTATTAATGTATACTTTTATACATTGAAGCTATGTATTTATTTGAGTTACACATGCACAGTTGTAGATTTTGCCGAAAGTATTTTCAATGGCTCTCCTTTGATAAGATCTAGTCATCTTCAATAAGTTGTTTTAACATTGAACGTAAGGGTGAGGAGGATCTGTACACATGTAAAAAATCCAAAATCAACACAAAAATTCAAATATAATAATATATAACAACTATATATATCATGCAGTGAACAAATGTAAATTAATTATAAAAACTATTTAAAAATTATTTAAAGTACAGTTTATAAGTAAACAAATGTAAATTAATTATAAAAAAGTAAAAAACTATTAAGTAATAATTTATATTACCTCTTAATTTTATTTTATTTTTGTTCAGGGAAATGGTTAAATAATGAAGTAAGTATTTTAAAAGAAGTAAACAATTTATTTTGGGATTAAAGATTTTGTTTTCTTTGGAAAATGGGGCAACTGCAGGTAGAGTTTTTTCAAATATCAATATGCTAATCTAATGGGATACGTATAATGGTGGAAAATGTTTTCCTCCTAATTCGTAATATTAAATTAAATTAAAAAAAATAAGTATTGAATAAAATATTTATAATAATAAATTATATTAAATGTAGTGACAAATTTAATCTTAAATAGGAGGGAAAACATGCCTCTTAGGATTTATTAGGATTTCTTAGAAACCCTTCTTTTGTTAATAAGACTTGTTTTTCACTCGCCCAATATATTGTCTTTATCTGTTGATGAAAGCAATTTCTTTTTTTCCTCAAAAGTAATAATAGATTTATTATGTAGAATACAAATTTTATAAAAATGACCACATCAAAAATGCATTTTAGTTTTAATTATGGTAAAAAAAAAAAAGCTTTTCTATGCCCTTTTTTTTTCATAACATGGTAATCCGTAAAAAATAGCTATTGTTCATAATATTTTAACCTCAACCAAGTTCAAATATGCTTGGCTACAAAATAAGGCATATATATTGATCGTAAGAAATTTACAGGGATAATCACAAATACACAATTATAGAATAGAAAAAATATGATAAAAAATGAAACGTAATAGACTCGGAGAAATGCGTTGTATTAACTTGAAAAATATTTTTGTTTTCATGTGAAAAACTTTCTGAACAACAGACATTTTTAACGAATTAGAGCTGGAATTCTTTTAACTCGAACAAATGTCAAAATCAGCGAACACATTTCTCCCGGTCCCAGCTTAGATTATGTTTCAAATAGCTTCATCCTGCATCCGTAAGAAGAAAATCCACAAATACCCGGTCAAAAAAAAAAAAGACTCAAATAAGATATGTATATATATTGTTCACATCAAACAATACAACATCAGGGACAAATTTGGCACCAAAACACCAATGGCATCAACAACAAAATTAAACATATTGAAGAGGCACAACATGGACAATATAATCGATATTCCACAAATCCGGAAAAAAATGGTTGTCCTCATATAGCTATTCTATCGTCAAGCTTTGGAAAATGAGAAATGGGAAAACCTGTAGTCATCACAGCAAATTTACGCTTTTGAGAAATAAAATAGAAACATAAATAAATAAAAGGAACGCTCTCGAGAAATCAAGGGGAAATAATTCAATGTTTTTCGAGTAATTGATGTTGGAAGGAACGTTCTTAGCCTCAAAGAAAATAGCAAACATTTTTTTCCAACTTAACACGCAGATGAAAACAAACTCCAACTGCTTTTGTATGTTCAAGCCCCGGATAATTACAAATAATTAAAATATGCAGCTAAACTAATTAGTGAACAATCTTAAGGAAGAAAAAAACAACGTAAATAAAAGGAACCCTTTGAAAAAAACTATATATATATATCAGAAAAGAATTAAACGCTGATCGAATCTTTCTTTGAAATATAAATTTCAAATACAACTTTTACATTCTTTTTGATGCAGGTTCACTTGAACTAAAATAAATTTAGAAATTATAGGAATACTGATAATTTGAAAATTATTTCATACAAATGAATTAAAAATATCAAATATAGTTCTAAGAAAAGATGTGAGACTTAATAGAAACATTCTTCATATCATCCAGAGACCCCAAGAATTTCATACCACTTGGTGTTCTAGATCTCACCTTTACACAGTGCCCTCCCAAGCATCATGAATCACTTGCAATAATCCCTAATCTCATGAATGCATGCAGTAAACGTTGCGTGAAAGCTGAAGATTGGGCCGGAATATTGATCAAGAGGTGAACTAGAAAAGGTAATGAATTTTAATGTGCTTCTTAATATGTTGAATCGATGTTTATTGGTCCTCAAATGATTTGTTTACTTTCATTTATACTTGGGAGTATATGTAGGTTCGTGATGAGAATATTTTGTTGGTAATATGATATTGATATTATTTATCGAGAATGAATTAGGTGACTACTTTACGTGTGTTTCAACTATTATTTTATCTATGGTGTTCCACGTCAACTTGCTTTGATCTTTGATCTTTGGTTATACGAAGAATAATGACTACCATACTCTGTTTGTAATTTGATTTTGATAATATAAGCTGTCTTGTAACGCCTGGAGAACAAAGTCAGGTACTTGAATGGACAAACAAAATCACATACATGTATATAACCATATACATGTAGTCATATATATTCACGTGTAGTAACATACAGTAATATATGGTGTAGTCACATATAGTAATATATAGTCACGTGTAATAACATACAGTAATATATGGTGTAGTCACATGTAGTAATATATAGTTTATATGTAAACTATGTAGTCATGTAGTCATATGTAGTTATGTATGAGTTATGTGGGGAGTATCTATGTATACCCGTAAAATTCGTTGTTTGTTTAACTTTTTTTTTCTTTTTCACAGATCTTGGTGTTTGAACTACTATGTAGTAAGTTTTTTCGGAGTGGGTTGTGTTCGTTGATCAAAACAAGCGGTTCTCGTGTTGACAATTGGGATTTGAGTCAAATTTAGTAGTATAGATAACTATAGTCATGTATAGTTCCATGTAGTTATATATATTTATATACAAACAATGTGGTTTTTCCGATTATAGTGATCTTGATGATTGTGTTTTTTTCATTTTTTTTATTGGGCATTAAATTATTTATAATATCAAGAATCAAATTTTAAATTTATTTATTGGTATAGATGATTTTTTTTAATATATAATCAACGGTTTATAATCGATCGACCATAACTTTGGGGTAAAAAAACAGTACATGGCTACATATAGTCATGTGTAGTCAATTTCAGTACAGTAAATTAAAAAAAAAAAAAAAAATCTTACGAAGAAAAATAAAATGAGACATTGATTCGGAGCCAGGAATGAACTAAATTAAAAATTAAAAAAATTAAAAAAAAAATTAAAAAAAAAATAAAAAAAAACAATTAAAAAATACAAAAAAAGGTACGTATAAAAATAATAATAAAATAAACAGTTATATTTTGTTATTAAAAAAATCTATAAAAATGCAGGTCGAAAATGCTAATGCAGTTGGCCAGAATGCTGAATGCAGCTGGCAAAATTACTGAATGCAGTTGGGCGAAAATTGCACATAAGGGCACCATAGTATTTTTGTCTCTCTAGGGGTATCTCAAAGGAAGAATTTTAGGGGTGGACTTATCCCTATATATTTTCCATATTAGGGGTGTATATCAAATGACCCCATATATATATATATATATCAATTTGGAGGCATATTGTAACCAAAGGAACTTACATCCTCATAAAATGCACACACACATACACATAAACATACACATACATGTAAATATGTGTTTGTATGTATACCCAAACATGCAAATACATTAATACACGAGCGCAACTATTCAAATGAAATCGCTGTGAGATAAATGATCATTACCTGAAATCCAGATCCAAAGGAATTGACAACAAATATGTCCATCAGCTTTCCCTACATTAATCAGCCAAAACATTTAGTGATATTTTTTTATATAGTATTCTAGAAATTTCAAGAACATATCATAAATCTCGAGCAAAAAAAAAGAAAAAGACGAGGGCGTTGCATTTTTGGCACCTTGAGGCGAGTTGCAGCATCAAGGAAAACAGATTCCTGCACGTGTACATATTTCAGATAATTAGTAATCCTTTAGCCATCTTACAATAATTAATCATGGATTAATTTAATTACCTTAAGAATAGAAGCAACTGCTTGAAATGCACTCGAGGCTATCATCATTGCAGGCCACACAAATTCAACACCCGACAGTAATTGATCGTGTTCTGATCCACTGCAATTCAAGAAAAACAAGTATTATACAGTGTGAGAAACTACATTACACGAAATACAAGCTCATTTTTTTTTTAAATATTTTACTAATTATTAATGCTTATACGTAGAGGAGTTGACCCTGTAACTGCCAATACGACTCCGGCAGCAACAAGAAATGATCCAGCAAATCGGTCCAAAGAGTAAGTCCTTCCCAGTATCAGCATAGAAAAGGCTAGTTGCCTTAGCAAAAATGTCTGCATTTAATAGGACCCGGAGATAAATTATTAGGTCTGGCTTTGTATAAATCAAGAGTATCGGATAAAGACAATAATAAAAAGGACCAAATAGAAAACTAATGTTTTTTTCTCTGCTGTCGAATTAAATATGTTTTTTTATGGCAATTAAACCCCATCCTTCAATTCAGATAACCTGGAAATTCCTGCACACGACATAAAAGAGGCATTTTTCCAGTCCAAAAGCATAAAAAAAAATAGATATCTATAAATCCGGTAATTAAGTTAATGCATCTTAGAAAGCTTCTTAAATAATAAACTTATGTTCAGATTGGATTTAATCTGGTATAACTCACAACGAAGTTTCACGCAAATCAAAATGGCATTACCTGATTTAGTATAGGTATAGCTGGTCCAGGAAGCATGGCTGTAAAACATAAACAACATTGAGTAAACTATCTTAGCATTCATGAGAGATTAGCAGTTCTTAACTTACCTGTATTAGCTTAATTAGGCTTTGCAGTTATGTTCAGGGTGGTTGTATTATGAATAAAGAAAAACATAATAGTTTCTCATACCTCCAGAATACATCCCGGAAATTACTCCAAGAGCTTCTAGCAAACCAATTATTATAAAGGGTGATTTTGGAAACGACAGTATTTCATCAGTTGCGACACCAACTCCGTATCTTATAAAAAGGACAGAGAAGTATATAGCAACATACCAGTTGATCATAAACAACAATCAATCTCAATGTACATCGAAACGATTTTTTTTATTATTAATACCTGTAATTGACATAAATTAAGTTACAGTGGAGACTATCATAGCAGAAAATCATGCAATGATTATTTTTCATCTTCTACCTTAAATTATTTTTCATCCAATGACATAGTTAGTCTAGCATTTAAAGATAACCGGCTACATTTTCACCATCTCATATAAACTATGCTAATTGCAATACTGAAAAATAAATCCAGGAAAATGAGATTCTGCAATACATTGGTTGAGGGCACTTGTTAATCACTAAGCTATTACCCTAGAAAAATAACTTTTAAATCATTCTTAATTCTTAGTTTGGCCCAATTTTGCTCAATAATTTACAAAAGTGAAAATTAAAAAGTGAAAATACGCGAAAGAAGGGAAATTCCTTCAATGGGACAAGGGCGAGTTTGTAAAGCACGCGATTCGCAATAGCTAGAGCCACAGTAACTGCAGAGCACATGACAAGGGCCAACTTCCTTTTATTGGCATCGGTCTTGAACGACCGCTGCTGCTGCGGTGGCGGAGAAGTTCGTTCAGCGGTGTCTATACGGAGTATTGTAATAGTAAATCTTATTGAAGTGGTTAGGTGAAGAGGGGTGAGAGAAAATGGAGAGTTTCAGAGGAGGGGTTTTAAGATTAAAATTGGGGTGAAGTTGAAAGAGAAGAGTAGAAGTTGAGGTGTTGGTGGCGGAGTTGACGATCAAACGGCCGGAAGAAACTGCGGCTGCAGCTGATCCGAGGAGGAGGTCCATGGAAGAAGACGAGGAAAGACGATGGGGAAATGGCGGCATTAATAAGTACAGGTGTTCAACTACCAATAATGTATTATATTGGGTTCCTTCCTTCTGACTCTGCCATGTGAGAAATGTGAAACTTTTGGACATGAAAATATCAAGACACGACACTTGTTGCTAAACACTCATCATAATACTTTAACACCCATTCGGGTCTTTTTAGATTTATTGCTTTTTTTTTTGGATATAGTAGAATGCTGCTTCTCTAATATATGTAGCAATCTCATCCAAATTTTGAATGGGTAATGATAGTCAAATCGAGTGAAATATATAAAAAGTGTATGTAATATATGTAGTTATTGTTCACAGGAGCCATTCATCTTCACATATCATTTAATTTAATTATAACTTGGCCAAATGGACCAAGTTATAATTAAACTTTAAGGGGAAATAAAAAGAAAAATTGAATTTGATATGTAATATTAATGACTTACAAAATAGCAGACTCATACTTCCAAGGCAATGGTGTGTTGTACAGGATGAGCCCGACAACAAAAATCACAGATCCCAAACGAAAAATGGGCTCAAGCTTACACCTTTTGGTGGATATGGCAATAGAAGTGAAAGAACATAAATTGAAATTGGCACTACAAAACAGAAAAAATGGCTGTTATCAATCACTATGCATCATCAAAGACACCTTTTCTAATTCCTCTGTGCGTGTGTGTGTGTGTGTGCGTGTGGGTGTGTGTGTGTGTGTGTGTGTGTGTGTGTGTGTGTGTGTGTGTGTGTGTGTGTGTGTGAGAGAGAGAGAGAGAGAGAGAGAGAGAGAGAGAGAGAGAGAGAGAGAGAGAGAGAGAGAGAGAGAGAGGCGGGGGGTGTGGACAATGGCATTGGAAACTTTAAGAAGATTGAGAACAGAGATGTCGAAAAAGGATTTTGGAAACTACTAAAGGAGAGGAAGCAGAGGTGCTCCATCACATCCTAAGAGAAAGAAGAGATTTATATACTTCCCTAATAGCAGCGATCATTAGTGTCATTAGAGCCACAATATGCATTAATTTTTCTACTTGGTTGCAATTTACCATTTTGATACAATGTAGATCAATTTATAGACTTTGAACTTCTGAAGAGTGTATGCAAATCATATAGTTCCCGAATGTACATGTTTATGCATATGATATTGCTCCCAGATCTTAGGTGAAGGCATCAAAAGGATAACAATTGTTTATCTATAAATGGAGAAAATGAGGAAACGAGAAAGAGAAAAATCAAATGCACTTAACATCTATTTTTTTATCTTAGGTGGAGATAAACTTACCTGTTGTTATAGAAGCATGTAACACCCCTTGTAAAGTACGAAGGCAGGTCAGGTAAAAGCATCCCTTTCAAGTTTGCCATAATCAGCCGGAAAAGGAATATAGGGGAAAAAAGAAAAACAATGTTTATTCACAAGTTTTACCGTGTAATAATTTTTTCAAGAGTTAACTCTTGAAATTTCTTGAAGCTATTATCCGCACACTTTGTAATAACCAAAAATTACGCGCAACAACTCCTAAAATAGTCCTTTTCTTTTTCTGATTCACATGTACAATTTTTTTCTTTAAGAGAGAACAGAGATGACGATAAATTTGTTGTTAAAGGAGCCAAGAGTTGATGTGGCTTGTTCTAGATAAAACTTCGAATGCGATATTCTGTAAATCCTTTTTGGTTTCATTGACAAATTAAGAAACGTTTACTGGGGCATTCGATCTGTAAGGGACACTTAAATCAGGTATTTCAGTATATAAAGTTCAATATCAAACAACTTTCAATCCATCAAAACAAAAGACTACAGAAAACTGATAATATTGACTTCAAAAATTTGTGTGCTTAGAAAAAATACGAAAAACTTAGTTAGGGCTGAAGAAATTGAAACATTTATCTTTACTTATATATTAACACAACAATGGCAACAATGGACAAGTAAAAGAAATTTTAGCAATCTAAATGTCATTACCTGAAACCCGGATCCAAAAGAGGTGACGACGAAGATGTCCAATGATTTCCCCTGTGGAACATGGATGGATTAATTAGAGTATCAACTTAATACTCTTAAAACTTGCTTTAGGACAATGTCACGAGTAAGAAAAGTTACAGAGTAGAGAAAACAGAAAGAACAAGACAAGTACAAATACTAATATGGATGTACCTTAAGACAGGTTGCAGCATCAACGAATACAGACTCCTACACATGTCCACAACTTTAGATTATTGTCATTGCTAATTTATAATAGATTAACAATATTGGCAATGACTCGTTGCATCACCTTAACTATAGATGCACCCGCTTGGAAAGCACTTGAAGCTATCATGAGCATTGGCCACATAACTCCAACTCCAGAGAACATTCCACCACTGTTTGCTCCACTATCAGCCAGAATTCGGACATGGTTGAACAGATGTGTTAGATACAAACACACACACACACACACACACACACACACACACACACATATATATGTGGTAGAAAACATATAATAATTGAACATTGATATTCAGTCAACCTGGATAACCAAACTCAACCTTTCAAGGAATTGTGCATTAACCCAAATCAAAAACCATACTTACGCATAACACGCACAAAAAAGTGCAATACACTCGTAAATATACAAAACTAAAAAACTCCTTATTCTAACTGTGGTAAAGGAGAAAAATCACTACCTCGTAACTGCCACCACGACACCTGCTGCCACGAGAAAGCATCCTAGAATTTGGTTGAGAGAGTACCTTCTCTTCAATAAGATGCTGGAAAAGACCAGCTGCCAAACCAGGAATGTCTGCACAAGTAGTAATTACCTTCTTATAAGTATCAAACAACCAAAACATTAAGTATATGATTACAGTGTTTGATCGTTTATGAAGCACAAACACTGTAAAACAGCTGTACCTGGTATAATAAGGGTATAGCTGGTCCTGGGAGCACCGCTGCAAAAAAACACGCCTTCATCAGTCAACACAAACGGATGTTATACAAAAAGTCAAAGCTGATCTATCTTACAGTATTTTAATTTTTTTTTTCCAGAAATTGGCCCTTGATTCGGTCATTTGTCTCAAATTCAGTGATATAATGAATGTCATATAAAGATACAAACATATGAAAAAACTTAAAAGTGTATAAGCTAATAAGTTTGAGAGTGAAAAAAATGAATAATGTTTATGTCGGTACCTCCAGCATACATCGCAGAAACAATCGAAATGGATTCAAGAAAAGCAATCGCAATAAACGGTGATTTGGGAAGGTTTAACATCTCATCGGTCGTTATTCCAGCACGGTATCTCACACGCAGCACAGAAAATAAAACCGCCACATACATGTCTATCATGAAACCTAGTTTATTCATCCATAGAACTAGTAATTAATCAAAAAAATAAATAAATAAAAAATAAGTGCAGAACATACACAAAACTGTTGAGTTGAGCCAGAAAGAAGGGGTGGTTCATGGGGATAAGAGCAAGTTTCTAAAGCACGCGGTTCGAAACAGCTAGTACCAGAGTTACGGCGGACCAAGCAACCACCGCAAGCTTTTTATCAGCACCTGAATTTGATGACGGTCGAAGAAATTTCAGCTAAAGCGGATGGAACAGTAGACTGAAACCTAGCTACAATAATCTCTCTGTTGTGGTTGTGGAAACCATACAACTCATGAACTCACCATTTAACAAAAAACCGGGGTCTTCACCGGTTTTAGTTTGAACCGGGTTTCGCCTTATTGGCCCCGATTTTCAAATTTTCTAGTCGATCCGGCCGGTCCGAAGCACACCCGGTTAATATATTCCCATATTATGTTACAACTTACAAACATTTATTAGGAGAATAAGTCTGACATATTTGAGGGGCAAAAGGCGATACAGAGCAGACGAGTACGTCCGACTTCAGAAGAGTGCTTGCTAGAAGGAGTTCCAGAAACTAGGGTTTCATCGCTTCCCCCTGTTTTGTAAGGTGCGGCGGCGCTTACTAAGAGGTATATGCATTTTTTGTATCTTTTATTTTACGAATTTCTTCAAATATTTTCTTTTTTTTTTTTTATTGTAGAAGATGATGATGATGATGGCTCTGAGGAGAACAGTTGCGTGTGTTAATGTGGTTCGGTCTTCCTGGGGTATCCCAACTGGAACTACAAGAATGAACCATGGTTGTGCTACAAGAATGAATCATGAGTTGGAAACTGCAGATCCGAGGCAGGAGTCTAGTCCAGCTCCAATTATGACTTCGGCTACAATTGTTCCGGTAATTAAGCTATTATTACCGGCCGTCCAAACCCTGTTTAAGAAAATGTCAAAGGATGAAGAAGAATTTGCTGAGGCTAAGAAACAGGAGTTCAATCTTCATGAATTTTATTCGAGGGAAACAGGTCTTCCCAATTTTAGAAAAGCAAACCAGGCTAGAAGAAAAACGTTTATTAAACGACAGAAGCTTCTTCAACTCAGTCATGCCTTAGATATCGTGGCTTCTACTTCGGTAATTTTCTAGCTTTTATGAGTTAACACATTTTTTATCTGATTCCTATTTTGTTATAAACTCTTTTTTATTTTTTATTTTTTATTTTTATTATGCAGCCTAGGGATGATCCGGACATGGATCGTGAAGAATTCGTTATGCAAATCAAGAAAGAGGTAAGATTTATGTTAATTCAGTTTGAGTTTTTATGTCCGTTTTTTGTCGGTTTGAGTTTTATGTCCGTTTTTTGTCGGTTTGAGTTTTATGTCCGTTTTTTGTCGGTTTGAGTTTTATGTCCATTTTTTCGTTTTGAGTCTATTTTAGGTCCAGAATATGATTACGAGCATTGATTCAAGACTTGATTTTATTGAGTCTACAATTGCCGCGGAGAAATCGGACAGGTATTTTCGTACCAATTCGACATAAGGGCCTTGAAATAAACTCATGTTTATACATTTCTTAACAAATACTATATATATATATATATATATATATATATATGTAGGGGTTATAATTCTGAAAAGTCACCAGATTACAAGAATTTCTATATTGATTGGACTAAGAAGGGGTTTGCTGTACCACCTATAAGAAGGCAGGGGCCTTATGGTGGGTATAGTTTTTTATTTTTCAGTTTTTTTTATTTAATACTCAATAAATTGCATGCAGAATTGTCCATTTATTTTTATTACTATTTTTTTTCGTGTTTTTTCTCGAAGACTGTTGGGCCTTTGCCGTTATCGAGGCCATAGAGTTTCTCCTCTCGATCAAAAGAGGAGAACTTTCTTTGCTGGCAGTCCAAGAACTCTTGGACTGCGATAAGGCGAATTCCAAGTTTTGGGAAAACGAAGGGGGTTCAGTCATGCATGCTTACAGATATGTTTTAGCAAATGGCATATCTTACCAAGCCGATTACCCATATACGGGGGAATACGGCTGTGACTGTAGACGACCTGAGGTATTTCTTTTATTGTTTCTTTACTTTTTTTTTTTTTATATCAATAGTTAAATTAATATTTATATATATATATATATATATATATATATATATATATATATATTATATATATATATATATATATATGCAGATGGATACGCCGATTGTAAGGATTCAGTCGTTTCAGAAGTTGGAGAAAGTAACCAATAAGGAAATGTGTAAAAGGCTAGCTATTCAGCCATTTACAGTTGTGATCTGGAACTGTGATCACAGATTGGACAAGTATAGAGGGGTGAGCTTCCGTTTGACGTTGATTTTTTTTATGATTATATATATATATATATATATCTAATAAATACTATAAATGTCAGGGAACGTTCAAAGCGACGTACGACGCATCCTATAAGAATCATACCTTTAACCACGCTGGTTTGCTTGTGGGACGGGGAATAGACTCAGAAGGAATACGCTATTGGAAGATAAGGTGCGCGAATGGTGAACATTGGGGCGAAGATGGACATTTTCACCTCGCGCATTCGTCATGGGAATCATGCAAAGGAGCCTATCAGATTATGCAAGCGGCATTTCCTATATTATAAGTTGTTTTATTTTTGCTAAGTTGAATCATTTTTTGTCTAATTTTGTTAAAAAGTTGGGGTGTAGAAAGATATATTTACTACAGAACCCATATTTGAATTAGATCGTGTTCTGGAGAAGTTTTTGAGGAATGTAACAAATATGATTATATTTTGTGGAAATGTTGAAAAGATTTAAAAAGTCGTCAAACATACACCGTTGCCACGAGATCACTATAGGAAACAACTGAGACTATCACTGGTCTCGAGCAAAAATCGTCGTTATATATCACTATTGATATATAAAGCAAATAGACAGTCACTGTACTTGGAAACCCATTGAATGTCTAAGGAAAATATTGCAAGTTTTGAAGAGAGAAATTGATTCATAAGATAAAATATATTTGATATCTAAAGAATAATATTCGGGGGAAGGACCACTAATGAAAGACGACTTCAAAATATTATTCAATCAGTTAATTGCATAATCAATCTTCTCTATCATAATTCATAAACTTGACTCACTAAAATTCCACCAAAGAAATGGATTCGTTACCACACCACAATATAGTTCATTTTATAGTGTTTGACATAAAATTATTTTGATCTATGGCTACACCCCTATTTGATGCAGCACCCCCAAAAAAGAATGGCTCACTACAAGCCTTTTATTTTTTTTAGCCAAGCTAACACATACTCATACATGTAAAGAAACGGACAAAAAGAAAACGAAACATAAAAATAGATACAATAAGCGGTGTCATGATTTCCCCATTTGCATCAACTGTAATGGAGATTTCAGCAACTTCTTCAATGTATCGACTATGTGGGCAAACGAGGGTCGTCGTGCTGGATCGCTGCCAACACGAAAATATAATTGTTTACTGCATGACAACTCGTTCAATGTTTGCAACTGTAATACGAGAAAAAAGGAAAAATGGTAATATAAAAAGTCTTACTCAGCCCAGCAAGACTCCATCAGAGACACCAATAATGGGGAGGTGCCTTGCGGGATTGTTAGCCTCCTACTCTGAAAGGCAACTGCTCCGACCACCTTCAAATTTGCCAAAACATATACATATTTAAAAGGAGATGTAATTAATACACATTCATTTAAGATGTGTTTGGATTGACAAAATTTAATGAGAGTATCTGGGGAAATGATTTCAAATGCACAGGGTGGCTCAAGAACTAGTTCACTTTGGGAGCTAAAACATTTGAAACCCGTTGTAGAATGATATCATCCAAACAAGGTCTTAAAACAAAACCAGATCCCCTTGTAATGAAAGAAAAACTTGAGAAGAAATGACTCTTAATGGATTTCATATGTTTATTTTGAGAATAGATTACCTGGGCTGGACTAAGTCCATTCCAAGGCTGTTGCATAGTAACGAGCTCCCACATAATTACTCCGAAACTGTATACATCCGATTTCTCGTTTGAGGGCTCTCCACGAAGAAATTCAGGGGCCATCCACTCGGGCTGAAATGAAAAGAAAAACATAGTTACATAGCTGATCTGTGTGTGTGTGTGTGTGTGTGTGTGTGTGTGTGTGTGTGTGAGCGAGCGAGAGAGAGAGAGAGAGAGAGAGAGAGAGAGAGAGAGAGAGAGAGAGAGAGAGAGAGAGAGTCTTACTGTTCCAGCAACGGACTTTGATGATATGAACGTGTTAGCTTTGAACCTCGACAATCCAAAATCGCAAACCTAATCCACATTGTCGAAAATATTTCAGTTAACGATTTCAATTTGACTGACAAAACCAAAACCATGGAGCAAAAAGTGTAACGAGAATAAATACCTTCACCGTCCAATTTTTATCAACCAATAAATTCGGCGATTTGAGGTCCCAGTGGACAATAGGTGGGCTAAGACGATGAAGATAATTGATACCCTTTGCCTAAAATATAACATGCATAACATGATCAGCTGACATAATGATAAACATAAAAATAATATAAAAAAATGATATTTTATAAATCGAGAACAAACCACATCCAAAGCCATGCGTAATCTTCGCCTCTGGTCTAAAGTTTCCCCAGCAGCTGGCCTGTGTATCAGTCGAAATAGACTACCTCTGCTCCAATCGGATTTCAATTAAATGAAGATTAGAATGCAGTATATTCATCAAATACTCGGTTAATAGTTTCTAGAATTTACGACAAATTTTACCTTGGCAAGTACTCTGTTACTATAGATAGATGGGGGCGTCTTGTAACAGCACCCATGAACAGAACCACATTCGGATGACGGATACGTTTCATTATTGCAACCTTAAACAAATATGTAAAAATACAAAATTAAAAGTAAACTGGTTATGAATAGATCAGTGGAAAATTACATCATTGAGGAAGTTTAACTAAAGAATTCATGCAAATAGACTCGGAAAAGATGTTTGGTTAAAAATTCTTCATTCGGGCATAATATTTATACCTCCCTTAGAAACTCCTTCAATTGATCATCATGAAAATCCTGGAGAGATAATACCTTAACTGCCACATCCTGCACTTACGGAAAATACTTCGGTTGGTTAATATTGTAACTCCAACAAAGCAGGGAGAAACTGAGTTATCTACTAATTTGCCGAATCATTATATATTTCATTTCATGAAATACCTTCCAACAATTAGTAAGTTCTGTAATTAGTCAATAAATACAGAGCCTTATAATACTAACCGATCCATGCCATTCAGCTCGGTGCACCGTACCAAAAGATCCTTCAGGAAAAAACAAAATTATATATCACAAACCCATAATTCAAAGAAGGTGTAAAGATATAAGAAATTACAATTAAACAGTTTCAGATAAAGAAATAAAGTACCGGCACCAACACGTTCTTTGATGTGTAATTCATCCCAGGAGATCTCGAGCCAATCCATTGCAAGAGAAGGTTCTAGATTCAAATACCTAGGAATTGTCCCAGCATGATGTTTTGCATTATCTTGAGAGTTATTATTAATCTCCATTAGACTTCTGTTTTCAGTGAAGGTTACTTTGGGTAATTGTCTGCCAGCTTGATTTGCAATAGCAGCATTTCCTGCTACAACGATCTCCTCTCTGTAAGTTTGCTTTATAATAATTCTTTCACCGGAAGCATCTTCCGCATTTTCTGGAATAATAATATCTTTATTCTCGTCCCTGTTGGCTGTACAAACTTTTGAGTCAGATTTTTTTTATTGAAGAAATCATTTTGAAACTAACTCATTTATTGAGTTAGGTGGTTCACCATTTATTCTCATGAAATTAAAGGACCGAATACTAATAATATGCTGCAGAGGCGTGAAAAATATAATGCACCTGAATATATTGGATCATTACTGCCACGTGCATACTTAGAGCTCAGAGCTCGACAATCAAAATCATTCCTCACATCTTGCTGAAATTCTTTCAGATGTGATATCCGAAACGGCGAAGGGACTGAGGAAAGTGAACTTCCATTAATTGATGAATCTGGACCATGCACATTTCCTGGTTCTCCGACTAGATCCACCACAAATTCCCTGCTAAAATGCATACACATTAAAAACACAAAACGAGCAACGTGCCTGCCTGAAAGATATTAAATGAAAAAACTAAATACTCGTCTTAATATTGTTTTGAGTCTTGAGACTAGGAATTTAAACAAAGTCAAACCATTAAAGTTCAAAATACAAGGTTCCACATCCAGCCTAAATAAGAGTTGCAATTACCTCAAGAAGAACACAAGCTCATCAAAATGGGGAGGAAAGAGAAAAAATGGAATACAGTGGTATTTGGACAGTGGGGGGGGGGGGGGGGGGGGGGGGGGGGATTAATCCTATAAAAACAAAAATCAAGTAACTTTTTTCTTTAATTTCTGGGATAGCTGAAGAAAATGATAAGACAAATGAACAGAGTATCTTACCTGGGAAGCTTCCTTTCATCATCAATTTTGACAAGGCATGAAGATCGATGGTCAGAAACACAATACTTGCAACCTCGAGCAATCCGACAAGGCAAACCTACGTAGTCTGCTAGTTTCTGAACAAAGAAGTCTTCTGTTAAAATACTATATCCATGAGGATAACTAGTTAATTCATCTAAACATGTTCAGAAATATAAAGACTCAGTGTCTAATTTCATGAAGAGTACAATATTTTACTACTTCTCAAATGCACTAGTAAACATACTCCTTATCTAAACAACTCAGTCCATAACCTGGTTCACTATTTTTTTTTCTTTCTATATAGTAGACCGCATAATAGGAGCAGCCTTTCGTATGCTAAAATTTAAAGAAGCAAGAACAGCACCCTTGAACAGAATAAACCCATCTGCAGTTAACTTGGAAGTGAGACGAAACATGTACGCGACGATATACGCTAAACCACTTTCAGATAGATCACACATAGGCTTTTGGAAGTATTTCTCTGAGTCAGAATACACGGATTAAGTTTAAGTATAGGATCAACTGTATGCAGATAAACATCACAGAATATATATTCACCTTGAACAATATGGCTCGGTGCCTACAAAGTCCCATAGACAGCTCCCCAATTGGAATCACAACGCATTTGTAGGAATCCTTTAATCTCTTGTTCACCAATTTCCACCCAAGATTAAGGTCACCTTGCTCCACGGGAAAAGATCCCCTGATTTTTTTTACAAACTCTATCGTATCAGTAGCCAAAGAAAAAAAAAAAAAATACACAACACATAAAGTAGCAAAAAACCCAAATAATCAATAACATCTATCCTATTCCTACCCCATATAAACAGCAACAAGTTTGCCAAGTTTCTCAGCAAGAACAAGTGTACTCTCAGCCGAGAAATATATCTCTTGAGCTTTATCTTCAAGCTCCCTCAGCTGCGAATCTCCACGCCTATCCACGAGAATCACCTCCAGCGAAGAATCACTCGAATCAATTGCTTTCAGCGCCATTAAAGAGGGCATTCTTTTACCTTCCTCCAATTCATTGCACATCAACCAGAGGTAAGGGTTTATCCCCAAAATGTTGTAGAATCCGTCTGAAATTTTGTCTGTATAAGACAAGCAACCACTGACCTGCAAAAGAACCAATATCAATTTTCAAACCGAATAATACTAATAAATAATAAAATAATAAGGTAACAATCATACCCAGAGACGATAGGAAACTATTTCAGCATCGGAATATCCACCAACAGTGAAGCCATCGCCATTTCTACTTTCTTGCACAAACATAGGCTCTGCTGTAAGTGTTGCCTGTTCGGTGAGACGTTTTGCCAGCATTATCTGCAGATAATAACCTTCTTTGCACCTCTGCGCCGCCGCATTTCCTACTTTTTCCATGGTCTCCTCCTCCGCCGCGGCCGCCGCCGCCGCCTCCTCCTTTGCCCCGATCGAGTCTTTGAGTACTCCGGTGGTGGTCGTGGAAGACCAATTTCCATCCAGAGTAGTACCCGAAAACAAGCTCCCCGCATAACTCGTGCTGCCCTCGCTTGATAATCTCCGCGAAGAAATTTGCCTCTCGAATCCCCTTTCCTTACCTTGGACCTGATCGAAACTGCTGCCGTAATTACTCCCATTACTCGACAGCCGCCGCAGCGAATCGTGGCGGCGATTGCATTCCGCCGCCGTGGACGGCGGCGGAGGCAAAAGTCGCTGGGTGGCGTCGTCTTCCTCTTCGATACGATCGTCGTTTTCGTACAATCTGATCTTCACGGGATCGACGTGGCTATGTGATTTTCCCTTCTTTTTCTTATCGGAGAGCCAGTTCACAAAGGCGGACAACTGCTTTCCGTGAACCCTATCTCCCGTGACTCCATGAGAGAATCCACCATAACTGCTGTTACCATCACCACTTTGATTAGTCCAATTAGTATCATCACCTTTATCCGTATCCGTTTTGAGAGTGACCTCTTCCCGATGAGGATTCACATCGTCGGCCCCAAATTTCTTCTCGTGATCTTCAACCAACTTTGAAGATGCACTCGAATTGCGGTCAGGAAATTGCCTCGGGAAAAAGTAGGTCGTTCGATGCGGCATCGTTTTATGCTCCTTTTTATCACGTGAAAAATTGATGCATACAGCTTCTCTCTCTCTCTCTCCGTTTTTCAACCCTCCTTTCTCTCTCTACACATCACCGTCAATATTCAACAACTCGCAGCTCCCCGGAAAACAATTACCACTTCAACGGAGTCTCGCCGGCGAACAATAACCCCAAAAAAAATAGCAATCTCCACTAATGGCAGACTACTGATCGATGCCCCCAAAACCTAAAACTAGAGAGCGAAAATATTAGCCAAAATCTCACCGGTGAAAAAAACACGATAATTAATCAGAGAAAGAGAAAAACAGACGGCGATTTTCAGTGCATATACTGAGAAAAATAAAATGACAGAGAAAGATAACGTTTATATATATATATATATATATATATATATATGTATGTATATGTGTATATAAAAATGTATGTATGTATTGTTTAATTTAATGAATATAAAAATGGAGAAGGGGAAGAAACCCGAGAAAACAGACTAATGGGAGGGGGGTTTTAGGTGAGTATTTTAAGCGCCTATTGGCTACTGGCAGAGAGCAGACAACAAAAAATCGGTGGGAAAATTAAAGAATTGAATTTTTATTGAGTCGGCTAACGTGCGCCTCTGGTCTGCATGCGCACACCTCCACCCCCTGCTGAACACGTCGAGCTTAAAGGAGCTGGCTACTGGACACGCAAGTGGGTGCGCAACTGGCTATAGTACTCCCCTAGGGCGTATTTTAGCCAGCAGCCCGCGATTTAAAAATTAAAAAAAGTAAGGAAATGTGGGCCGAGTCGATGGGCCTATCTCGTTGGAAACAACGGATTTACAAAAATAACCTATTTATGGCAAGATCCAAAACACAGCCCGGCACCCCGGCTTGATCTTACATCTATTTTGGATAGGTTTTTCAAGTGGATCGCATGGGGATTGATATTTCATTTTTAATATTTTATATATTTTAAATTAATTATAAAAATTAAAAAAAAAAGGTTTAGATATTTATTTTTTCCGGCGGAATCCAGAATTAAGTAAGAGTTTTATTTTATTTATTTTATTTATTTATCATAAAATGTAATATTATATATATTCTCTTTTTTTTTTTGAATAAATATTATATACATTCTCATGCATAGTAAATAGTAAGTGCACTGAATATTATGATGTAGATCCAAAGGGCCGCACCTGCTATACAACGCTTGCGAATAGTGATGCACGTCCGACAAAAATTGTGAGGAAATAATTGGAACTTTTTATTAAATTTGATTTTTTTTTTAAAAATTGTATTATAATATATATTTTTATACTTCTATGCAAAATTTTCGACATAGCTTCATGTCCAATAAATTAAATTTCATTCCGATTCAATTGTTTGGGCATCCCATATCAAAATTATACCAAATATCTAGAATTGTCATTTGATTCAAGTTCGATTCACCCTGTCAACGATCGCTAGGTCGAGTTTGTCTTTATAGTTAACCTAGTGTGGTTTAAGTCTCTCGTATGATCTGCAAGTTATTATAGGTGATTCGGTAAAAAGTAACTGTTTCGGCCCATTGAAAGAAGGCCCAATAAAGGCCCAATAATGGGAAGCTCGCGAGAGTCCACTCCAGGGTGAGAGGGGAAGAAGTTCGCGGTCGCCGAAATGAAAGGATGGGAACAAGGAATATTATCTGAAAAAGGGAGTAACATTGCCGCCTTACATTTAATGCGTGTCTACTCAAATGTCAGGAACCGCAGAGAATATACAGACTAGATTTGGTAAATCAAATATTCTGGGTCTAGCTAGGAAGCCTAATCAAAGGCCGATCGTGGGCGCGAGAGGGAAGACCCTCTCAGTAGCGAGAGTACATAGGCGAGAGTTATAAGATAATGATCTATATGATGCCCGACATAATTATCTTGCATTTAATATCCCCTCTCAAATGTCAAAAGCGTTCAGAGAATATGCAGTTTGGGGAATAAGCAGCTCACAACACAGTTCACCGAGAAGACAGGTAAGTTTAATTTAATAATCTCGAAAAGTCTGAAACATCCCTGAAATGACAGTTAAAATGGAATTGGAGTCCGTATTTGAAATCCGTTCTCAAAAGTTCTCTATAAATAGCAAGAGATTAATTCCCTTAAAGGACACGACTACTTTTTAAAAAAAAACAAAAAGAAAACATATAATTATACCTTTTTCCTAAATCAAAGCTGTACTGACTTGATCGTCGGAGTGCTAACTCCGGCCTCAGCCCGGTTTTCCTTTTTTGTGTTCTTATTTGCAGAATCCAAGAAATCCTTCAACATATACGGATCTAAAAGATCCACCAATATATTCGGACGAATCAAATGGCGCCGTCTGTGGGAAAGATTTAAATACAAATAGCCTAAAAGCCCTTTCAAAAAGTATCATGTTCTTTCTTCTAAAATCACTTTCTTCCAAATTCAAAATAAATCCAAAGATGGGTACCCCAGTTGAAAGGGCTGGTCAGCCCGATCCGACGGAGGCTGAAATTAGTCCAGCACCCTGACCCTGACTTACAGGGACCTTACCTGGGAAGTACGTCTGCCCGGCAGGTAGAGGTGTTGCACACTCCGGACCCTGCAACCGCCAGGCCCACGATAACTATAACCATGGAATCACTCCAGGCTCTACTCACAGCCGTAGTTCAAGGGGGGTCGCCAAGCGAGAGAAGAGAGCGAGAAGGTTTGCCACCCACGAAAAGACGTTTGAAATATACGGACCAAACTGGGGAAGAGCTTGTCCTGGAGCGAGAGTCATTGAACGCGGCGTTCGCTCCGGAGGAGTCGCGAGAGCATGTGCAGACCAAAAGGAGCCCGTTCACTACACAAATATTGAATGATGAACTTCCCGGTTCGTTCCGACCTGTCACGTACGAATATCTAGGAACCACCGATCCTAGCGAGCATCTATGCAGATTTAACAACACTGCGGACCTGCATCGTTTTTCGGAAGGAGTAAAATGCAGGGTGTTCACTACTACTTTGGCGGGACCCGCTCAAGCATGGTTTAGCCAGCTCCGGCCCGCCTCAATAGGCAGTTTTGATCAGCTCGCTTCTGTTTTCCTCGATCATTTTGCGAGCTCCAAGAAACAGAAGAGGAGTACTTTGACCCTCTTCGCGGTCAAGCAGCGAGAAGGAGAGCATCTGCGAAGTTTCATTAAGCGTTTCATAACGGCCACTTTGGAGGTGCCTATAACTTCGGAGGAGGTCCTGATCAATGCCTTAGCCCTAGGATTACGACTTGGAGATTTCTTTACTTCCATATCCAAAAAGCCGCCTCTTTCATTTAATGACTTATTAAGAAAGGCGGAGCGATATATGAATGCTGAGGAAGCCGAGCAGGGTAAGGCCGTAGACAAAGGAATGGACAAAAGAAAGGAAAGGCGAGAAGAGAAAGTACAAAGACTTGTCCCTTCAGTCAAAAAGGAAGGATTGGTGGACAGAAGAATGGGCCCTCGATTCGAGAACTATGTCTCGTTGGTGGCTCCTCCTGCCGAGATCTTGATGGCAATCGAGAATCATCCCAAGTTAAAATGGCCTCGTACTTATTCTGAGATCCCCAAGAAGAACCCGGTCGCGGGAAGTTTTTGTCGTTTTCATAATGATTATGGACATACGACGAACGAGTGTCAGCATCTTAGAGACGAGATAGAGAGGTTGATTCGGGCTAAAAATTTGCCCGAATTTGTCAAACCTGGACAGTCTCCCGCGAGCACACTGGCCCTGCGTACTCGGCCTGGGGCTAACCAATCGGAGAACGTTCGAGATAAGACTGGCGAGAGGAAGGACCAACCGGCAGCAGGAGGTTTTATCCACATGATACACGGAGGACCTTCGGGAGGTGATTCGAATAGGGCTCGGAGAGCCCATCTAAGACAGTTGAGGGAAACTGAAGAGCTTTTTGGAGAGGTCGAAGCTGCCGACCTGGCAAGTCGTGCGAACTTGCAAGTATTATATGAAATGGAATCCCAGCTCGCGGAAGTGCAAAGGGTGTCGCAAGTCCCTCTCATCATGTTCGGAAGGATAGACGAAGAAGGGATACAGCAGCCGCACACTGACGCCTTGGTAATCACAGCCATGGTGGCCAATTTCGATATTGCGCGGATACTAGTTGACACGGGGAGTTCTGCGGACGTCATTTTCTACAGTTGCTTCAAGCAAATGAATATGAATTTCGAGCTGAAATATGTGGAGACTAGCTTAATGGGATTCTCGGGTGAGACGGTTCAAGCTCTCGGAGAAGTTTGCCTGCCCATATCATTGGGTATGGAGCATGTGCGAGCTACTAGGTCAATAAATTTCCTAGTATTGGATGTCCCTTCTACATACAACATGATACTCGGTCGACCGTCCATGAACTTATTCCGAGCCGTGGTATCTACTTACCATATGAAGTTAAAATTCCCCATGGGAGATCAGATCGGTGAGGTGCGAGGAGATCAAGAGACCGCGAGAAGGTGCTATTACGATGCACTAAGACGAACGGGGAGGATAGATACCATTCATAGCGGGCGAGCTGTCATGATGGAAAAGGATGAGCCTCGTCCTAAAATCGACCCCGAGAAGGAGGACGGTCATGTGCGACCCATGGAGGAATTGATGACTGTGCAACTCTGCGAGAAAGACGCTAGCCGCACAACTAGAATCGGGAGAGATATGGACCCCACAATGGCGGAGCAATTAATAGAGTTCTTGCGCAACAATTTGGATGTATTTGCATTCTCGCCAAAGGATTTGGTGGGGATCGATAGTCGCTTAGCTGTTCATAAGTTGAATGTCAAAACGGGCACCAAGCCAGTCAAACAGAAAAAAAGGCATTTTGGAGCTGAAAAAGATAGAATAATCCATGAGGAAGTGCAAAAGTTGTTGCTGGCAGGTCAAATTCGGGAGATACGATTTCCCACCTGGTTATCTAATGCAGTACTGGTAAAGAAGGGAACGGGCAAATGGAGAATGTGTATCGACTTCCGAGATCTCAACAAGGCATGTCCTAAAGATTATTATCCCCTCCCCCGAATCGACCAACTCGTAGACTCAACCGCAGGATGCAAAATGCTGAGTATGATGGACGCATCACAAGGTTACCACCAAATACCTTTGGATCGAGAGGATCATGCCAAAGTAAGCTTTATTACATCAACAGGCACATATTGTTATACGGTGATGCCCTTCGGTCTGAAGAATGCGGGCGCAACCTACCAACGATTGATGGATCGGATGTTCCAAACACAGCTAGGAAGAAACATGGAGATATACGTGGATGATATGCTGGTGAAGAGCAAGGAAGCTAGAACACATTTAGAGGATCTTGAAGAAACTTTCCACACCTTACGGCAATATGGAATGAAGCTCAACCCAAATAAATGTGCTTTCGGGGTCCAGACGGGCAAATTCTTCGGTTACATGGTCACCGAGAGAGGGGTAGAGGTGAATCCAGAAAAAGTTCAGGCGGTCATCAACATGAAAGCACCTAGGAGCATTAAGGAGGTCCAAACACTAGCGGGAAGGATCACAGCTTTAAGCAGATTCATATCTAGATCCGGTGAGGCGAGTTACCCTTTCTTCAAAATACTGAGAAAGGGCGCTGAATTCAGATGGACGGAGGAATCGGAGGTCGCTTTCACCCAGCTGAAAGGACTTCTCGCTCAGCTGCCATTGTTAACCAAACCCAAAGCGGGAGAGAAGTTGTATGTATACCTCTCTGTGGGCGAATATTCAGTGAGCTCGGTACTCATTCGGGAGGAAGAAGGAAAGCAGAATCCAGTATATTATGCGAGTAGGTTGTTACGAGGGCCGGAGGAGCGGTACACCGAGATCGAGAAAATCGGGCTAGCCCTAGTAACCACAGCGAGAAAGTTGCGACCTTATTTCTTGTCGCATACCATAGTGGTCCGGACTAACCACCCAATGAAGACGGTGCTGGGAAGGATTGATGTTTCAGGAAGAATGGTGAAATGGGCGGTCGAGTTAGGACAATTTGACATAGAATATGAGCCGCGGTTGGCCATCAAAGGTCAAGCTTTAGCGGATTTCCTGCAAGAAACCACAAGGGTAACTGAAGAAACAGAATGGAGGTTATTTGTGGATGGCGCTTCTAATTCAATGGGAAGCGGGGCGGGAGTAATATTACACAAAGCAGGCGAGAGCGAGGGAGCAGAGTATGCTATCAAGTTACCATTTCGAGCCTCCAATAACGAGGCAGAATACAAGGCAGTAATACATGGTATGAAACTGGCAGCGATAGCAGGTGCAAGAAGAGTGACTATCTTTTCGGATTCACAATTGACAGTCCAGCAGATAAAAGGAGAGTTCGAAACCAAGGACAGCCGGATGAATAGTTATTGCGAGATGGCGCGAGCCCTTATGAAGGAATTTGAAGAGGTAGATTTGAAGCAAATCCCGAGAGAGGAAAATATGAAAGCAGATTTTCTTGCCAAAATAGGAAGCATGGATATGGGGTGCGAGTCGCGGAAGATTCAGATAATCGTAGGAGAGCCATCATTGAAGGTTGGACATGAAATCTTGGGAATGACGGGAGTGCAGGATTGGCGAACAGAAATAAAAAATCATTTGAGGGGTAAAAGCCAAGGGAGTTCGCGAGAGATAACGAGACTAAACCAGCAAGCGAAGCACTTTTGTCTCGATGGGGATATTTTATATAAGAGAGGATATACAAGACCACATCTACGGTGCCTTGACATGCGAGAGGGCCAATATGTATTACGAGAGATCCATGAGGGATGCTGCGGCGATCATGCGGGAGGAAGAGCCTTAATAACACGGGTTCTGAGGAGCGGATACTTTTGGCAGACTATGAGGAAGGACACAATGCAGTTTGTCCAAAAATGCAACAAGTGTCAGAGACATGGACCGTTAATCCATGTTCCGGGAGAAGACATGACGATCATCACATCTCCGCACCCATTCGTGCAATGGGGGATTGATATTGTGGGCCCATTACCGCTCGCTAGTGGACAGAGAAAATTTTTGGTAGTTGCAGTAGACTACTTTAGCAAGTGGGTCGAGGCCGTCGCGGTCGCTAAAATCACAGATACCGAAATTATGAAGTTCCTGTGGCAAAATATATGTTGCCGGTATGGATTACCAAAAAACATCATCTCCGATAACGGCACACAGTTCAATTCAAAAAAGATACGTGAATGGTGCGAGGGTTTGGGGATAAAACAACGATTTGCAGCGGTGGCACACCCGCAAGCGAATGGCCAGGTTGAAGTAATCAACCGAATACTACTCGAGGGGATAAAAAAACGATTAGAAAAAGCGAAAGGAAATTGGGTGGAGGAGTTGCATGCGGTCCTATGGGCATACCGAACAACACGAAAGGAATCAACAGGAGATAGCCCTTTCTCGCTAGTATATGGATCCGAAGCAGTAGCCCCTGTCGAAGTAGGAATGCCGTCGAGCAGAATTATGAACTTCCAACAAGTGGCTAATGATCAACGCTTACGAGAAAACTTGGATTTAATATTGGAAAAACAGGAGGATGTTATGCGCAAGATGGAGGCAAGTAAAGCGAGGATCAAGGCTGCATACGATAAAAGGGTAAAAGCAAGAGCATTTCAAGTAGGGGACTTAGTCCTTAAATAGGCAGATGCCCTAAAGCAGGTGGGAAAATTAATGGAGAAATGGGAAGGACCATACAAGGTGGAAAAAGTCTTAGCGGGAGGAGCGTATAGGCTGTGCGATATGTCCGGAAGGCAGGTCCCGCGAGCGTGGAATATTTGTCATTTGAAAAAGTATTATGTATAAGACAGGGAATATGTTAGAAGGTCCCGTTTTTTGAAACTTATATTTTGTAAAAATGTAAGGCTCATATTGTAGTTCGTCTCGCCTAAAAGAGATGAACAATTTTCTTCGTAGCAACACAATATGAAAGGCCCTCCTTTTTTGATATTGTATGAGAAGCATAATTACGCTTAGAAAGATACTTGATAGATATCAAGTATCATAAATGCTGCGAGAAAGCACGCTTAGAAAGATACTTGATAGAATTCAAGAATCATAAAGGCTGCAAGAAAGCATGCTTAGAAAGATACTTGATAGAATTCAAGAATCATAAAGGCTGCGAGAGAGCATGCTTAGAAAGATACTTGATAGAATTCAAGAATCATAAAGGCTGCGCACGCTTAGAAAGATACTTGATAGATATCAAGCATCATAAAGGCTGCGAGAAAGCACGCTTAGAAAGATACTTGATAGAATTCAAGAATCATAAAGGCTGCAAGAAAGCATGCTTAGAAAGATACTTGATAGAATTCAAGAATCATAAAGGCTGCGAGAGAGCATGCTTAGAAAGATACTTGATAGAATTCAAGAATCATAAAGGATGCGCACGCTTAGAAAGATACTTGATAGATATCAAGTATCATAAAGGCTGCGAGAAAGCACGCTTAGAAAGATACTTGATAGAATTCAAGAATCATAAAGGCTGCAAGAAAGCATGCTTAGAAAGATACTTGATAGAATTCAAGAATCATAAAGGCTGCGAGAGAGCATGCTTAGAAAGATCCTTGATAGAATTCAAGGATCGTAAATTCTGCGAGAGCATATGCTCAGAAACATCCAGGGAATAATTCCAGGATCATTAAGGGTACAAGAGCCCCTGCCCATCATGGATACTGGACAATGAAACGCGAGTTCAAAAGCTCCCGATAAAGAACGAAATGCATAATAATATAAAAATACAAGGATCTCGCATGAAACAATTTCAAATAAACAATATTCGAAAGAAAATAGCAGATAGAATAAAAAAAAAGAAAACGAGAGTTGAACAAGAGTTTTTGAGTGCCGACAGATAGTGAAATTACATAAAAATGTTTTTAAGAATCAGGAATAACGTCCGTAGCAATAGGGGGCTCGTTTGGACCAGAGCTTGCGAGAGCAGGTACTGAGGCGGAAGGAGGATCTGAGACGAAGGGATGACCCGAATCCATTAAAGCGACCGTGGAGGGAGCATGAGAGGCATAACGGTTCAAGGAAGCGAGCATCTCTTCCAAGACCCGGGACCACCAATCATGGTCGAGCGGTTCTGCAGGATTGCCTTCCCACCCGGGGATCTCATTACCTAGCTGGTCGAGCAAATAACCGATGACTTCAGTGGGGTCAGGATAGCCGTTCTTTTCCGCATACAAACGAACCCCACATTCGAAGTAACCAACCCCTATGGAGGCAGCCTTGGAGGCAAAGTGCATTGATAGGGGATAGTTGTTGATTAGCGCCTCGCGGTACTTGCTTAAAAAGTGTTGCCCGCTGGGCGAGCATAGTGTCTCATACAGTCCTTTCGCCCTCTCGTGCGCCACTGCTCGTATACACTCTATCTCCATATTCTTCGTGGTCTCGCGAGCCACAGCCATCGTCTGTTCTTTCTCCGCCTCCAATCTTCTAACCTTACTCTCGAGGGAGGACTTCATCTCCCGGTATTTGTGGGCCTCCATCTGAACCTTCTCATCTGAGGTCTCCTTCGCTTGTTTCAGCTGGCGAGCATAATCTCGCAGTTGGACCACCTCTACTGACTTCTCGTTTACCTCCCTCTTGAGGCGGTCAACTTCGTTCTGGCGAGATGACTCGTCGGCACCGAAGCCATGAGCCAGAAGCACGTTCATCTGACAAATAATAAATGTAAGCAGTAAAAACAATTAGGTAAATGAGGCGGTAAGAGTAGGGGTTGCCATTTTACCTGAGAGGCGTGAAACAGTATGCGAGCATGTTTTTGCTCGGGAGACAGCTGCTCGAGAGCCTGAGCATCCTCAACACACCTCAGCTGGTCGAAATGCAGCAACAGGTCCTCCATAGGAATGTCAGGATGGTAGGACGACAGGAAACCTCCCTCTCGGACGCGAGAGCGTTTAGAGGCGAGAGAGGTTTCTTCATTTTCAGGCATACATAGGGACTTGGGGCCCCTCAAGCCTGAAGGAGTTCTCTCAGCAGACATCGAGAGATCAGGTGTGCCTTGGGCAGTATTCTCACTGCCCACCTCGATAACTGGTTCCCATGTGGCAGCCAGCGGGGGAATAGAAGAGGCTCCCGGAGCCGCGCTGCTCACGGCCCGGTCCGAGGAAGGTTGGCGAGCTGACGGAGCATGGCTGGTGGATTCGGAAATCTGGCGAGAGGAAGACTGCACACGCTGTTTGGCAAGGGCCGCCTTCATGGCTTATCGCATCATCTCGCCTAAACAAAGAACAATGTTATATAAATAAATGACGAGTCAACTAAATAAATATCTAAAGGGGATAAAAGTACCGAGCGAGCGAGAGTCAGGGCAGGACATAGCCCACAGTCCCGAGCGAGTAAAAAGAGAGGGAGTAGCAATCAGTTTTTCGACATCCCATCGCTCGGGAGGGGCGCGAGCTGCCAAATGAGCAAGGAACGGTTTACAGCCGTCCGACACCACCACGGGTGTCGGGGAATCTAACAAAAAGGAAGTAGGAAAAACCTCTGGAAAAGGGGGGCGCACAAAGAAAAATCTTTGGGGCCAGTTTTGAACTTTGTTGGACAATCCGCTGAAAAGCCCTAATCGCGGGCGGGAAGTTAAATGGAAAAAACCTGAGGGGGAGTGGTTTATAACAAATGCTGAGTGAAAAAGATCACCGGTCGGATTGAGGCCAGCTTCGAGACAAATCATAAAAAAGGCGGACATAAATTTGATAGAATTGGGGAGAAATTGGTTAAGGGGGACTTTGTATTTATCTGCCACCGCAAAAAAAGAAGGGATGGATGGGAAGGGATAAGCCCGCAAGAAATTGATCTAAGTACCAAGTACTAAAGCCGATAGGGGGATGTAGGGAGTCTTGGGTAGGATCCGGAAGGGCTATGTCATAAGACACATCCAAACCTTGTCGAACGAGAAGGTCGGCTATGTCATCGGCAGTGAGGATGGATTTAAGAGGGACGGAGGGAATGTGTACAGTAGGCTCTCTCGATTTAGGTTCGCGTATGATCCCGCGACCTTGTGACAAGGGAGGAACAGATCCTTCCGCCTCCCTCGCCTTGCGAGAGGAAGGTTTACCACGCACTTTGGAAAGCACGGTTTTCTTCTTTTTCTTCGACACGGCGGCGCGTGAGGGGCCAACCGTGGAGGGCGGAGGAGGGGCTCTACGGCGGCGCGTGAAGGGCCGACCGTGGAAGACGGAGGAGGGGCCTCTCCGGATGAAGAAGAAGAAGAAGCCATAGATATGGGAGGAAAAGAGTAAGATAAAACAACAAAAAGGAGTATGGTGTACCTGAGGACAAAGGGAAGGCCGGAATAATCGCCGGAGGAAGGAGCAGACGCCGGAGAAAGGAAGAAATGGCAGAAAAGTGGAAGAATGAGGAAGATGAGTGATATTTATAGAGGGAGGCGGCGACATGAAGCGACGGCTGCACAGTCATCTAGGGCAGCCCATACGTCGCCTTTAAGGCGAAAAGAAGGCTCCCAGTGAACGAACAGTCGCGACTTCGGGAAGCGTAATCGACACAAAAAAATAAAATAATAATAATAAAAATATACCTATATGTAGTAAAATTTACTCGCGAAGGACTTCATCTTGGTCCTTGCGAGTAGGGGGCTAGTTGATTCGGTAAAAAGTAACTGTTTCGGCCCATTGAAAGAAGGTCCAATAAAGGCCCAATAATGGGAAGCTCGCGAGAGTCCACTCCAGGGTGAGAGGGGAAGAAGTTCGCGGTCGCCGAAATGAAAGGATGGGAACAAGGAATATTATCTGAAAAAGGGAGTAACATTGCCGCCTTACATTTAATGCGTGTCTACTCAAATGTCAGGAACCGCAGAGAATATACAGACTAGATTTGGTAAATCAAATATTCTGGGTCTAGCTAGGAAGCCTAATCAAAGGCCGATCGTGGGCGCGAGAGGGAAGACCCTCTCAGTAGCGAGAGTACATAGGCGAGAGTTATAAGATAATGATCTATATGATGCCCGACATAATTATCTTGCATTTAATATCCCCTCTCAAATGTCAAAAGCGTTCAGAGAATATGCAGTTTGGGGAATAAGCAGCTCACAACACTGTTCACCGAGAAGACAGGTAAGTTTAATTTAATAATCTCGAAAAGTCTGAAACATCCCTGAAATGACAGTTAAAATGGAATTGGAGTCCGTATTTGAAATCCGTTCTCAAAAGTTCTCTATAAATAGCAAGAGATTAATTCCCTTAAAGGACACGACTACTTTTTTAAAAAAAACAAAAAGAAAACATATAATTATTCTTTTTTCCTAAATCAAAGCTGTACTGACTTGATCGTCGGAGTGCTAACTCCGGCCTCAGCCCGGTTTTCCTTTTTTGTGTTCTTATTTGCAGAATCCAAGAAATCCTTCAACATATACGGATCTAAAAGATCCACCAATATATTCGGACGAATCAATAGGACAGTGCAGATTTACTCGACGCACATACATAATTGGTTGTAAATTCATTCATTACCAAAAAAAAAACAAAAAAAAAAAAAGCTAAAATTCATTAATTATACACTATAAATATTAAATACTTAGCTATCTTCCTTAAGATGGGTGGTGAGAAATCCTTGTTTATTGGATGGGATTATGCTCTCAATTATTCGTTCCTAATTAAACTAAACAAATCAAGAAAGGTACAATTTGATGTCCACTAATACATAATTGGGACAAATGTATTGGTCAAGATAAAAAATAGCAAACATATATGAGCAATCTGATACTCTTGTAATTGTTTATAATTAATGTAGATTTGACTTTATTGGATGTTTATTTGTACAAATAATATGTAGGATAAGTGGATCACATGTGTTCTAGCCCTCCTATTGGTGGATTTCCTAGTTTTCATAATATCCCACGGCGCACGCTTTACGAGATGTTATACCTGGTTTAACACATTAGTTAATTTTTAACCGTAGACACATCTTTGTAAATGACTAATCACTAAGCACACATAAACACGATTATGTGTTATTATACGTAGATCGATGATTCGAGATCGCCCGATCTATTTCACCGAGTGTAGCATCTACAAAATCCGATCCCACACCACATTTCTTTAGTTTTGGTCTCATATAAACAAACCATTATTTCTTATAAACAAATAAATAAACAAAAGCCCCCCTAGCTAGTGACACGTGCATCTTGTTTGTTTAATAACAATTCATACATAATTGTGATTGTTGAAACTAACATATAATAATTTATGCATTCACCATTGATGTTCAATAATAATTGAATTTACGTCACTTCAACTGGGAAACTAGAGGGACAATTTTTTGCACCCTATTTTAGAGTATAGGTAAAATATATTATTACACTAGTGCACATAACATATAATATTATATTAGACAATTTTAATTTTATTTTTTTAATAAACCTCGAACCAAAAACACTTAACAATTTTATAATCTTAAAATTGGAGCATTTCCCACTCGACAGGGTCCCCTAGCACTGATATCCATTCAAATGGGCACACTAATTAAATATTCATTAACTTATAATTAAAATATTACTAATTGGCAGTGTAACAGTATTACAGGAATAAGTCGTTTTTGCGTGAGAAACTTAAGAGTTATTTATTAATGTAAATTACATTCAAATTTCAGGTGGATGACTCAGTGTGAACTTGACATTATTTATTTCAAAGATTATTGCAATTTGCTATATTTCCATTTGATTCACATACACTCACACTTTAAATATTAACAAATATTGATTGTGCCTGTAAACTTCTTGCAATTAATTCGTTAATATAGCTAAATAAATGTGCGATGAGATCACTGCAAACGTCACTAAAACTACCAGGTTAAATTAAATATCTAATTTAATAATTATAGTTGGAGACTTGATAGTTTATGCTTTGTTTCATATAAAACTTTTTCTTAACAATGTATCTGAATTTTGGACTTTATCGCAAATAAATAAATAAAAAAATAGAAAAATAGAGCACACACACAAAAAAAAAAAAAAAAAAAAAAAAAAAAACCCAGCATACTCCATATGCACTTGGGTTGTGTCGTGTGTTGTGCGTACAATATAATCAGCAGCAGATTTCCACCAATCTAATTGTAGGAATTTCAACCAAAGAGATTTTATTGTATTTGATAAAATAAACCAATAATTCAAGAACTATCTCTTTGTTTTGCACCACGGTTTGGACATAAAAAACGCCTCCACCGCCGAAAATTGAAACGGCCATCATCTCATAAACCGGCAACTTCCTCCTCTACGGCCCCACGAACAACGCATCGCGTGGCAGAGTTTCAATTTTTCTTCCATCGATTTACTATTATTATGTGACAGTTTACGTGATCGATTATAGTTGTTTAATAAATCAAGTCAACCGTGTTGTTTTTTTATAGTCGATTTATTGTAGAAGTAATTAAGCGATCCAAAAACTCAATAGAGAGATCATCAATCTTGCAGCAATTCGGTTTTGACCTTGTTTTTATTAGGCCCAATAATGTTAGAATATATCGGGCCTCAATATATACTGAAGGTCCACGAAGGAATTGGGTTGAAGAAACTTGGGGCTAAATTATTTGAACCATGGTCATGTTAATTGACACTCCTAATTTTTCCAACTTATTTCAATTATTTCTGTTTTAGTTCTATAACTTTGTAATTTATCTTAACTTAATCAAAACACATATCGAAACTCAAGTATTTTATAGACCGGAAATTAGATGTTACACATAGTTATTTACATTGGGTGATTGTTAACTATAAATCTGCTCATAATCACACACAATATATGTTCTTAGTTGGAGATTATTCAAACTCGTCTACGGGCGTAACATCTAGCATCTAAATTCTCTTTATAGACTCATTTGATCATTGCGTTGTTAACCAAACCGAGTTTACTACATCAATCAAAATACGGACTATTCTATGTTATACCGAGTAAATCTTTACTATTCATTTACACACAAACAACTGCACACCCACATTGGTGTGTATAGATAGATAACCTGTAAAAGAATCACCCGGTGTAGTCTTCACCGGGTGAAGCTGAAGCATAGAAATATCAACTAACCTTCAAAATACAAGTTACTTCACATAATAAGATGACTGTCAAACACATGTATAGAAATAAACCTAATTCACCACAGCCTGAAAAAAAGGATTGACAGCATTTCTGCATACATTAAACCATTCTGCTTAGTGCTAAAGGCCCCAAGCAAACATTTCTGCTAAACCAAGAAACCAACATCCTCGTACCATATCAAAGATTTAGCTACACAGAGCTCCCCATTTTTACTACCAGTACTACAATTCTACATAAGAAGCTTAAATTAAACATACATTGTTCATTTTTCTTTTTTTTTTTCTTTTTTTTTTTGGTTTTTTGTTTTGAGCAAACCCTAAATAACATACAATGTTAATTCATACCTTGTTCAAATCTACAAACCGCAACCCGGCCCGGCCGTGTTCTTCACCGGACTACATTCTTTTTAGGCCTTCCCCTTTTCTTATTCGTCACTGAAGATGCAACCGCCGCCGCGGGGGATGCATCCGCGTCCGCGAGTGGGGTTGCGTTTACGGGAGGAGGCGGAGCCTCCGCCGAGGGAGCAGCCGTCGCATCGCCGTTCTCGAACATGGGCGGCATCCAATTGGGGAACCCTTTGGCCGCCCCGCCCATTTTCCCGGCCGTGAACCCCATCGGGAAAAATCCCCAGCAGCAATAGTACGCCTCCTTCCCCGGCACCACCGGCGGCATGGACAGAATCTCGGTGGCGGTGAACGCCCTCTTGCAATTCTCGTTGTCGCACCTCAGGCAGCACCCGTCGTAAACCCTAGAGAATTCGTACAGGTTGTAGCAGTAAGGGCACGCTGTCCAGAAATTCCCCGACGGCGGCGGCCAGTCGGAATTCGTGCCGCCGCTGCTTCTCTTGTTCGCCTTGACTCCGCCACCGGGAGCGGCGGCGCCGCCATCGTCGGCGCTTCCTCTACCGCTGCGGCGGACGGGCAATTTCTGGTGCGAATTATTTGCTCTAGGTTTCTGCTTCTTTGGCTGGTGAGTTTGCTGTTTCTTCGCGGCCGCGGCGGCGGCGAGATCTACCTTGGAGAAACGGGCGGCGAATTCGTTGTCGTAGGCGGTTTTCTTAGCCGGATCGGAGAGGGCGGCCCACGAATCGGCTACGAGCCGGAAAGCCGAGTCGGAGAAGGGGAACTTGTTCTTGTCCGGGTGGAGGAGGAGGGCGAGCCGCCGGTACTGGCGCTTGATCAGCTCCGTCTCGTCGGTGCGCTGGGGGATTTGGAGAATGGAGTACCAGTCCGGCTTGTTGTTGTTGAGCCGCTTGTTCTCCGAAGCCAAGAGGACCTCCGCCACGGCTAAGATCTGATCGGAGCCTTCGAGCAGCGGCTCCGTTTCCTGAGCCAGAATGGCGAAATCTCTTGAGCCGCTGTAGTCTTTGCTCTTCAGGAGCTTCTCGGCTATGCCCAGGAGTCGCTCGGCTTCGGCTCGGCTCGTGGTGGTGTGGTGCTCCATTTTTTTTCTCTTGGTTTTGGTTCAACAATGGAGAGATCTATCTGAAGCTATTTGGGGGTGTGGTGTTCTGTCTGAGAAAACGATGTCCGAGACCAATTCGGTAGAGTGGTCTGATCTAATACCGTTGATTCAGATGAGTGAGATCAAATCAACGGTCAATTTTGATTCTAATAAATAGAAAAAAGTAACACTATTATATTATTATAGGGTAAATTACGATGACCCCTCAATTTAAAATTAAATTACGAAAAATCCCATACTGTTTGAATAATTATAATCAGCCCCCTAAACTATGAATCTTCTTGCACGTTTACCCTCATGGTGTTAAATTCAACAAAATTCTTCAGGTTTTGTGGAATGTTCTCTAATTTGTACTCATTTTGTGCAAAAATGCAGTTTCTGTTATACAAAAATTTGATAGTTACAAGCCAAGAGACACATCTTATGATCATCTTGCTTCAAAATGTGGAGCTCCAACGGGGTAAAACGGATACTAACTGAAGGATATTCCACATAATTTAGAAGATTTCACTAAATTTGACACCATAAAAATGAATGTGTAAAAAGTTCATAGTTAAGAGTGATTCTAATTATCCACATATGAAGATTTTTTTTTTTAATTTAAACTTATTTCAATGGCAGCCGTAATTTATCCTATTATTATATTAAATTGGTATTTGCAAAAGTTTTGAAACAACAAAACTGATTATTGTGAATACAATTCGTATTTTTTATATAATTTTTGGGTGTCTATTGCTAAAGATTATTGCCCAATTATATATATAATATAATTTGATGTTCTTAGATCATTTTGAGGCCTTTAGCAAAACGGGAATCGTACTTTGTATATTGTGATCATTTTAAAGTTTAACCCCTCTATCCTTAATATAGCGAATTATAAACGATTAGTTTATAATTTAGAATTTATCTATTCATTACGATGATGTCCTCCAACGGTCATTCGAGAATTTATTTATTCATTCGAGATTTAAGATGATGATCGCTCAATTTTCGATTATATAATGTATAGGGTTTCCTCATTTATTTATAACGGATCATGTCCTCCAACGGTCATATGATTAGTTTGGCGCGTACTACATATTGACTTGATGATCAGTTTGCCGCGTAACCACATCTTCACTTCTCATGCGGTAATGCTTATTTTGGAAGTGAACAACAACTTTTTTCCAAAAAAAAAAAATCGTAATTATAATCGAATAAACATATACATTTATTATAATCTATTGACAAAAAAGTTGAAAATACATTTTTTTAATTCGATTAGAGCTTTTGATTTGGTTTTTGGAATGTTACAAAAGAGGAAAGACGAGGGGCCAAGGGGAAATACAGATAGTATTAAAGGATGATCGTTGCAATTTTCACGAAATCATGTTGCCCGCCGAAGTACTGAAACAGTATTGAATACGCACCCGTCTCGTTTCATTGACCCTTTTCCCCCATTCCCAAAATCCCCAATTCAATAGCCTCTTCTAAACCCTAACAATTCCTTTTGTCACCCAAATTCTGATTGGTAAAACCCTAGCTCATCCAACTCTGCTGCATCTTGATCCATATGCGTTTTTCTATGACAGAGACAGAAAGGATGAAGAGCCTGAGCAAATCCTTCGACGTGTTTGAGTTCAAAGAAGAAGGTGAGCTGACTCAAATGGCGGCAAAAAAGTATTCCCCCAAATCTGGTTATCATCATTCCGTCGATGGTAAGGGTACGTCCGGCGATCATGTTCAGTAGTCTGATTATTTATGTTTTTCATTTGGATTTTTTTGTGAGTTTTACTTGTGGGAAGCTGAAATTGTGTGTATGTTGTTGATTGTGTACACCAATTTTGGTGTATTATATCTAATTGAGGTTAGAGAATTCAACCGGAGAATCACCCTCTTTATTTATAATTTCTTTTAAGTAATAATTAGGCATGTGCTTTGTTTGCAAGTATCTGATTATTTTCCTCTGAAAATGACAATGACTAAAGATGAAAATGATTTGGTTGGAGCAATGAGTACACAATGCTGATGAGTTGGCTCGTAGAGATGGATTTGTAAATTTTTAATAATATTTCTATTCTTTGAGATTCTATCAAACACATCGACATCAACATGGTGCTTTATCGTTTATGAAATGTAAAAGAAAAAAAGAGCGTTGTTGCGAGTATATTATGACTTTAATGGCTGTTTTTGGTTTTGAGCTGTTTTTACCACTTGTTAACTGGTTTTCCAAGTTTTAGCGTTCTCTTTTGGGATATAATTTATTTTCAAGGCTTTATTGGAAGTTAATCAAATTGCTCCTTTTTATAGCATTGTGTCTTTCTTTCAAGTTTCATGATATGCGTATTATTTGTTATAGTTTCCGGAATTAATATCCTGTCCAAGAAGAATGACGCTGGAATATTTGGGGGCAAAGATACTGAGGACATTGATTACAATCATGATGCCGCTGGTTCAATTACTCCTACCGAGACTGAAGATTTTGCTGAGGAGACGCCTGAACTGACAGATGTTCAGCTCAATGTTTGTAGAAGCAGCGAACAAGCTAAAGAAATGAAATCTAATGTTACTGAATCTGGAAGTGTATTTTCTAGTGTGGAATGCGGTTCAAGCCCAGGGGCCACTGTACGGTTGGAGGAATACTCGAATTGTGCCTTTCCAGAGTCTTCTTGCTATGTACTTAATATTTGCTGCTTAATGTATTGTGCACAGGCAATAAATACTGCTTCCTGTCACTGAGTTGTCGCTTTTCTAATAATGGCAGGATAAGTCAGTTGACTTGGCTTCAGATGCTGATGATAGTATGAGCGAGAGATCTCCATCTGCTACTGCAAACAAAGGTTTGGATCATGTTCTTGCTTCATTGAACCTCTTTTATCCTTCTTTCGTTATACATACATACATATATACATATATATATATATATATATATATATATATATATATATATATATATATATATATATATATATATATATATATATCAAGCAACACCTTGTTCTTATCATCACTGTTGTATTTTCGCAGCTTCTTCTGATGGACCGTCATCTGATGTCTGCTTCAGTGATTGGAACTTTGTAAGCATCATTTGCATTTTTCAGTTTCTCTGTAGATCGGTAATCATAGGATTTTCCTTCTTTTTTAGTCAGTGGATAACAGATGAGTATCTATTTCTGATGGTAAGAGAAATGCTGTCTTTACTGTATCAAGAAACGATTTATTGTTTCAGTAGTCTTGCGACCAAGTTTTCTGATGGGGATCTATTTTCAGATTTACTTCTAATAGGTTTGTGTAACACACTTGTTAAAGAATTCTCTCTGCTTTGCTTCTTTATCTTATTGGTTAAGAGTTCGGGATTTATAATAGTGGTTAAAATCAAATATTCTCATTTTGATTGTGAAATGAACAATATATCATGGAGGTTATAGTTTTTCAATGTAGAGGTCCTTTAATTTTTGTTTTTAGTTGATGTTACATAATCATGTCTCGTGGAGTTGAATGTCTTGAGATGACATTTATTTGTAGGTTGTGCTTCAATGGTTTTTGAATTGCTTTGTCTTTAGCTGACTGACCATAAATACATTTATAAAATAACCAAGACATCCACATTGTGCTCGCTCCATATTTATTCACTTCTCTTTTTAATTGTAGGGTGACGAAAGGATGGGAATTGTTTTTGACACTGATTATGTAAATTACTGTGGTACACATTATCTGGACTCTGTGATGAGATTTTCTAGAAGCTCTATTGAAGCTAGAAGTAAAACCATTTATGGAAATGAAGAATTTTTTCATATTCATTTGGAAATTGATGATATTGTCAGAATAGAATCCCAGTGGAGTGCTCGAGTAAGTAAAGCATGCCGCTAGTTTAAATATTTATGTTCGATCTACAATATGAAGTCAAAATTAAACATTTTGATGACCTTTATTCAGTTTGAGACAGGCACCATACATATCTATTTCATCTCAAAAGAGGCAGTACAAAAAGATGGTATTGTTCAGAGTGCTTCAGGTTGGTTCTTTTACCACTTTCTGGTGTTGCATAACATAGGTACCAGTTTCTATTGCATTTCATTGTATGTGCCGGTATAGTCTCCAAGGTTATTTTGCCTTTTTGGATAATTTCTCACTAGTTTTAATCTCCGTTGTTTGTTTCTTCTCTTGCTATGATCTAATAACTATACTTTGTACAATATCAGGACTCCAGGTCCAGGAGTTGAAATTTCCCGCTATTGACTCCAACTGGTACAAAAAACAGGAAGCTATTGAATCTCTGGATGTGAGATATAAGGCATTATGGAGTGTTCTTCTTGAGTGAGTCTTTACAGAAATCTGTGACTTTTCATGTGAATACTCAAGTTTTTTTATATGAATTAAAATATCCATATATGTGATTTGATTTGAATTAAAATATCCGTATATACGAATGGCTACCTCTCATTATGTGATTTGATTTTTCTTCTTGTCTTGTAGTTCGTCGGAAACAAAATGATAATTCAACTTACCTTTTGTATTCTATACGAAAAATGATTCAAGTTAACCCTTCTTATTTAGCTCATCGAGACCTGTGATTATACAAATTGTTATTATTATGATGGTGTTGATTGTTTTTATTTTTCTGGTTTCATCTGAAGCACTGGAATGGACAACTCTTCAGATTTGCCTGATGGGGAAGCTATGATGCTCAAAAGAAGCTATTTTCCAAAGTGAGTGCATTAGAGTCTGGAGATTCTAATTTTTATTCTCCCCATCTTTATGTTTTTTTATGTACCTATTATCCATTTTCCACGAACCTCTTGGGTCATTATATTTGGTATTTGCCTCCTTTTCCCCCTTAGGTCCTAGGCAGTGATCCAGGTCGTACAACCAACTGGTTTCTTACCGTTGGCTTCGTTTCATAAAACTAATAGCCTTGATTAGGTTATAAAATTACACACACACACACACACACACACACACACACATACATATATAGGTAATCTTTTTTAACTTATGGAATCTCCTAAGTCTGCTCCACCTTCAAAACAGCTACCCTACCCTACCCATTTATCTTGGATCAACACCCCACCTCCATAACAACCCTCATCAACCTTCCCCATCAGTCAGCACAAGAAATACATAACCGTAGTTGCCATTCCGAATCCCAAGTCTGCTGCTTTGACCTGTCCATAATGGCTGACATGCCACCTATTAAAGTGTGACGGTATTGGCCTTGTCACTGGTTCCCTATCTATCAGTCATATAGTGCTTTTTAAACATCGCATCAAATTTTCTGGGTCATTTTTGTTTGGCCCTTCCCCAGAGTCTAATTTCTTCCATGTTTACTGTTAATACTTCTTAAATGTGGAAGGCTCTTCTTCTCAATTATTTATCATTGTATCTGGCAATTTGATTCTTTAATTCACGTATTATTGCACATACAGCATAAAATTCTTTAGTAATATCCTACGTTCTTAAACTCACAAGCTTTATAGCTATTGCTAGAAACCTATTCTCATATCATCAATTTCTAGGTAACCTCTCAAATATAATACCCTTTGTTTTTGTTATGGATGGGTCAAAACTAATCATATGGAATCTCTTTTCTTTTTGTTCTCTCCTCTGTTTTGAGCTGAATAAGTTTCCTTTACTGTGTAACTTATTTAAGAATTTTTAGGTGTAGCTAATTATTGCTCCCTTTCTTCCATGAGTCACTAAACTTAAAAATTGTCAGGTGTCTTTTTGTTGCTTTGGTTTATGTCATTATAATTTCTTGCTTGTTCAGTTATTATGTGTAGTGAGCTACTTTGAATGTTACAGGTTCGATAAGCCTTTTGAAGAAGTGATTTATCCAAAAGGTGATCCCGATGCTGTTTCCATAAGTAAGAGAGACGTAGATCTCCTACTGCCAGATACATTTGTCAATGATACCATCATAGACTTTTATATCAAGTAAGTTTGATTGCATATATGTATTTCTTGTTTTTCACCTTTTGAACTTATGCATTACTTCCCACAACATGTACGCTGTCGGCTAGCCTCCAAAAAGGGAATTTTTTAATGCATTAAGGATTAAGGAGTGGGGTTGCGGGAATAATTGGCTAAATTCTGTTTACGTATTTAAACTTTAAATATTTTTTTAAAGAACGAGATGGTGATCCTGAGTCCATGGGATAAAATTCGACATGGGGGCTTATTTGATTGATTTGTTTTTTCCCGGAGGTTGAATTGAGAATGAGCTGAAGAACAAAATAAAAAATTCTTTCTTCTGCATTTTTTATGGATGGGTGGCCATAGTTATTAGATTTTTCGGCTCATTTCCTTGTCTTGATTGTTAGCTGTAATTTTCAATTATTCATTTTCCTTCATTTAGGCTTACATCGAATTCTGACTTTGTAACAGATATTTGAAAACTAGACAACACGTCAAGGAGAGGACTGATTTCCACTTTTTCAATAGTTTCTTCTTTCGAAAGCTGGCAGACATGGATAAAGATCCATCCAGTGCTTTTGATGGCAAAGCAGCTTTCCAGCGTGTTCGTAAATGGACAAGGAAAGTTAATTTACTTGAAAAGGACTTCGTTTTCATTCCCGTCAACTACAAGTAAGAAATTAAAACATAACTTACAATGTAGTTTTTTGGTTGATTTTCTGAATACGTTGGTATCAAGGCATGAAGACTGGTAACTTACAATGCAATGGTATGGCAGTTACCACTGGAGTCTTATAGTAATTTGTTACTTTGGCGAAGTTGCCAGTTATAAAGGCAAGTTATTTTCAACCTTGCTCTATCTCGTCAAAGATTTTCCACTTCTTGACATTATTCTTTTTTTCCTTGGCCATATTTTAGAGGTTGAGGATGGGAAGTCGGAAAGAGTGCCATGTATATTGCATATGGATTCTCTTAGAGGAAATCATGTGGGCCTCAAAGATCTTATACAGAGGTATACATTTGATTAAAACACTCTTGAGAAATTATTGACGCCTAGTATTACATTACGTGGAAGCAGTTAACTAAGAGAATCTCGTAAAAATAGTGAACTGCCTTCTGAAACCCAACTTCAAAATATGCTTCAATCGAAAGGTCCTGTCATAAGTCGAAGACTGTATCGCATAATAGCCCCTCACTATATCCTTGCAAAACATCTAACCTTTTTTGGCACTCATTTCACATTTTTGCTACCTTTATATTTATTTATTTTTTGTTTTTCCTTCCAGGGTTATATCTTTCACTTTTTTAGTTCTAAGTGTTTGACTTGTCACTTTTATAACTTGAAATGACAGTTATTTATGGGAGGAGTGGAAAGAAAGGCAGAAAGGAACAAGTGAAGATCTGTATTCGAAATTCAGAAACTTAAAGTTTGTACCCCTCGAGGTACATTTATTATATATTTAGCTATGCCAAGGTTACACATGCATAGTGTAAATTTATTTTTAAACTCTTTGACTCTTCTAAAGCCTTGATATAGTCCGAGTACGCAGGATCAACTTAGTGAAAATATTGCTTGTCTGACTCCCTATGGTGCCCATAGAAGCACGCAGGGCCTTATTTTCCCTGTTATTGTTTTGAGTAGTATGCAACAACATTGAAGACTAGCATTGACATCATGTTCTATTCTATAAATATGCTATATTTTCTTTCAGGTGTACTTAGAAATCAGCAAAATCGTCACTGTTGACTTTATGCTCATATCTTATGTTAGCCTTCAAAAACTTAATTAACTTGTACAAGGCTAGTTTTCTATGTTTTGTTTGACCCCTTGCCTGTCCCAAGTCCACATATTGGAACCAGTAATTCTGATGACCTTATGATGCATTGACTTAGCAAATTTCTGACTTTGGCAACTAGTTGTGCGCTCTCCATATATTCTGGGCAAGTTATACGATGTTTTACTTCTGTTATTGGATTTTGCAGCTACCTCAGCAGCAAAACTCATACGATTGTGGCCTTTTCTTGCTTCACTACGTAGAGCTTTTTGTGGAGGAAGTGCCTACTAATTTTAGTATTTACAAGATTACATCATCCGCCAAGTTCGTAAGTGCATTCCCTAGTCTTATATCTAGCTTACAGACTGCCTTTTTTGGCCTTTATGTTCTGTTGACTCGTGATCCTTCTGTTTATGTTCATTGAATTGCTATATCAGACCGTTACCATCCATAATATTTTTGATATATTATCTGCAAAAGATTATGGGGATAAAGCGCAGTGCTATCTCACAATGCAATAAGATGGCTGAGAATGGAAGAGTGATTATTTTTTAATATGCTTTACCTAAATGCTAGGGTGTTCGGGGTTGTCTTTTTTATGTCCATAAGTCCTTTTTATGTCTTTTGGTTTTCCTGTGAGTTACGTCATTTCATTAGTTTTAATAAATGATTAATTTATTGAATATTATACGTGGTTTCCAGCTTCAAGCAGATTGGTTTCCACCTGGCGAAGCTTCGATGAAGCGAAGTCATATTGAGAGACTGATTAATGGTCTCCTTGATACTCAATCTGAAGTTCCGAACACTACAGATGACCATCAAAGTGGTGTTGATCTTTCAGTAAAACCTGGTCCTTTAAGCTATTACCCTGAGAACTCACCCTGTCAAATCGGGCAAGGAATCGAGATGACTTTACTGCCAGCTTCTTCCATTAAGAATACCCAATGTACCAAAACTTCAGGATTGATTTTAAACGAGTTGTATAAGCAACCTTCTACATCAGAACCTTTTAACGATACACCATGGGAAGCTTTGGAGAGCAGACCATCTCTTAATGAGTTTACGACACCTGTTCATCTGACAGAGGTACCTCTAAATACCATCAATCTTCTCAGCGGCACTTGGTTTTTTTATTTGTTTAACTTGATGAGAAAAGATTACTTACATCACTAATTTAAAAAAATCCAAGGTTGTGCTTGCTTGTGAAATATACTCACAAAATTTCTTGACACGGAAAAAAAAGGTTACAAGAGCGCATGTTTGTTTGTGAAGATTGAATGAAAAATCTCAAAGTTACAATCGATCCCTTCAAATATTAAGTAAATCAACGTCGAACACTATCATTCTTGTAAATTATGTAGAATTTAAAGGGTAATTTACCCTTGTGCTGGCTGAACTTGTTTCATGAAAATTGAATTTGTTGCTACAGGACGACGAAGCGGAAGCTAACGAGTGCTTCGAACAAACACAATTAGCAGAACCCATTTTCCATTACTCAACCGAAGATTTTAGATTAGATTTACTTCACCAATCACAGGATGCCAACTCATCACCAGTTAGCTCAGGTTGCGAATCCGGCGATATACTGAAAATAGTGAACGGCGAAAAATGGCAATCTGTTGAAGAAGCAGTTAGCTTAGACAGTGAGACATGCAAGCGTAAATGTACATCATCAGAGAATGTAACTGATATCAGCTTTGCCTTTCCTTCAGGACAAGTGGTTGCTAATGCCGACGAATCTTGTAATCTCGACGAGATTAGTGACCAGATTGACGATTCCCTTCTCTTGAAAAAATCTCCAGATTTTTGTCGCGAAGAAAAACCCCTGCATGACAAATCGGACGGTCCAGAGTGCGAGAGCCTGTATGGAATGGATGGTCAGGATGTGCAGCGCAGTGCCAAAAGGATGAGGATCATGTTACCTGATGATGGTGGGGAAGGGCTTAATGGTAATTTGTCCGAGGAACTACATTTGTGAAGTGTGGCGGTGCTCGTTGCTCGGTGAATATATTTATATATATAAAAAAATATATATTTGACCATATATCTTATTTTGTGTTAGTATTATTTTGCTGCCATTTAGTTGTTGGCATGAATATGGAGATTGCTGCTTCATGATGGGCCGTAGATTCGTAGATAAGTGTTTGTAGTTTTTGTTTGCCGCTGTTGTTCTGCATACATGGTGATGACGACGACGAGGAAGATAATTATGTGAAAGATTAGTTGATTTTATGAGACTCCACATAAGTCAAAATCTGATTTTATATATTAAATATTAATTAATTCTAATATAATATTTAAATTTGACATAAGCATTTTACATGATAACAATCTATAAAGTATATTTTGGATAACTGAATCCACATGGATCGAACCGAAATTGATCGGATTCATCTGTGACGATTCCAGGATTTTGTTACAGGGTGAGCTTAATTTTCTTGGGGGATCGGGGGGTGCTGCTTAAAAAATTTTAGAATTTTTTTCGGGTATTTGGGAGTAAGGATTTTTTTCTCGTATAATAGAACAAAATCAAAAAATAGTTAAAGAAAATAATGTTTTTTAGGATATGTTTTACATTTATTTGGATGGGTTGGTCATTTATTTGAATTTGAATGGGCTAACTAATAAAAATAAGACTGACTAAATACAATTATAGAAGGTATAATTTAATGAACCAAATTTTCTAAGTCCACTCTCCCAAAGGAGTGGACTCGTCAGTCAAATACAATTATAATAGGTATAATTTAATGAACCAAATTTTCTAAGTCCACTCTCCCAAAGGGGTGGACTCGTCCCTGACGTAACCGGATCTAAACTAAAAGACAATTATATTTTCTATAACATGTAGTTAGACCGTTTAACTACGTGTTATAAAAAATATAATTGGGTTGTCGATAGTCCTTGAATTTTTACATAGTTGAATATGTGTATATTTTAAAATGCTTCTATAAAATTTATTCAAATTCCTAAAATGAATTGTAATAACTCATTATAACAAAAATAATCTGGATTAGCTATTTTTTTTTGTTTTGAGTAAAATCTGGATTAGCTATTAATTATGCATAATATAATTTTCAAGAACTTTTAGGGATTTTTATTTCATTTCAAATATAGCAAATTTTATTTGTGCAGCAAATAAAATTATTTCCATGTAAAGGGCGAAGTCGGATCGCACGTGTCCAAAATTTGAAACGTGGATTTCCGATTTCGGACCCAACCGCCTTTTTCCAATTCAATTTTTTGGGACCTTAGTAAATTCCATTACTACCCTTCGCTTTCTCTCTATTCATTCTTCTCTCCTCCTTTTTCCAGATTTCAAATTGAATAGCCGCCTGTCTCTCTCTCTCTCTCTCTCTCTCTCTCTCTCTCTCTCTCCTTCGAACGTATTTGTCGAGTTCAAAATCAATCCTTCCGTTGCCAGCTAAACAATGTACGCTTTTTTACCTCCTTTCATCTCTTAGCCTGCGCAATCAATACCTTCATTCTGATTTTTTTAATTTTTGAATTTTCCGATTGGGAGGTGGGTCTGTTGTGCATGTAATTGAAATGTGGGTTTCGGGTAGTGCGATGATGGTATAATGCTTGCTGAAATTTATGCATTTCATTTTTTTTTGGGTTTCAGATAGCAAAATCTAGGGTTTCGGTTTCTGGCGAGGATTTCTAATTTGGGAGAAGATGGACCATTGCGAGTCTTCGCAGAGCGTGAGGGTTGCTGTAAACATCCGGCCGCTTGTCACGCCTGAGCTTCTCATTGGCTGTACAGACTGTATAACTGTCTATCCCTCTGAAAAACAGGTTTCATTTCCGCGACACGACTAGTGTAATTTTTAAATTAAATTGTATGTTATGTTTTTTTTGGGGGGTGAATTATGTAGTATGAAATTTGATTATTGATTTACAGTAATTCGTGTTGTTGCAATACATTATAACAAATAATATACTTCTTTATGTGTGAAATTATAGTGAATTATGACGGCCTTAGATCTTTTCTTGGGTCTAAGTTTTAGTAAAATTATATTGGAGTTCTGATGGGCATAAACACATAATAAGATAGGTTTTCTAGATATAAGGTCTCAAATGATTGGTTCTAACTGTAATTTATGTAATTGGTTTCACAAATAGGTTCAAATTGGATCACATTCATTCACATATGATAACGTCTTTGGTAAAAGAGGATGCTCGTCTTCATCATCAATATTTGATGATTGTGTTGCTCCATTAGTTGATGCCCTTTTCCATGGGTATAATGGCACCGTACTTGCATATGGCCAGGTATTTAGTTTCATTATATTCAAGTATTTAATTTCACAAAAAAAAAAAACAATTCTTCTACATTTTTTAATAAATGTTAGTCATGCTTTCGAGTAAACATGGATAATTGATTTCTTTCTGTTGACTTAATTTCTAGACTGGTTCGGGAAAAACGTATACCATGGGTACAAATTATAATGGTGAAGAACAAAGGAACGGTGTCATTCCTAGAGTGATGGATACTATTTTCTCAAAAGTGGATACTATGAAAGATGCTGGAGAGTGCTTGATTAGAGTATCTTTCATTGAGGTATAGGGTGTAAAATTACGCAAACTTAGTGTTCACATTTCTAAGTTGTTTATTAATTAAGACTTACATGCAGATTTTCAAGGAAGAGGTGTTTGATTTGTTAGATCCAAAAACCACAGGCCCTGCAAGAGTGCCAATTCAAATAAGAGAGAGAGTGGGCGGAGGGATTTCCCTTGCTGGTGTTACTGAGGCAGAGGTGAGGACAAAGGAAGAGATGGCTTCATATCTTTTGCAAGGCTCGTTGACTCGAGCCACAGGAAGCACTAATATGAACAGCCAATCAAGGTGTTTATATTTGTCTTTTCCTTTTTAATATATGTTTTAGTTAAATTACTGACATACGGCTGTTATCATGTCATTTGCATACTTTCAAATTATGAAACTCAATGTTTAAGACGATGTGTTTCCATATTTTGCGCAATGTGATCCTTCTCACCTATCCTTTTGGATTTTCTACAGCCGTTCCCATGCCATTTTCACCATATCAATGGAACAAAGGAAAATAACTGGCGACGAAATTGGTGATGATGTTTTGACCGCAAAGCTTCATCTCGTAGATCTTGCTGGTTCTGAGCGTGCAAAACGAACTGGTGCAGACGGATCACGCCTTCAAGAAGGTAATGTGTCATTGGTTTTTCTCCTCTTCTACTGGTTGTTGGTTTTGGCAGAGTAACTGAACTTGTATATTCTTTTTCATATGTTCTAGGTATTCACATCAATAAGGGATTGTTGGCTCTTGGTAATGTGATCAGTGCTTTGGGAGATGACAAGAAGCGGAAAGAAGGAGGTCATGTTCCTTACAGGGACAGCAAGCTAACTCGCATATTACAGGTGATAATTTATTTTCCGTTTCCTCTAGATGCCCTCTAATGAGGAGACAAACCCAATGACTGTCAGAAAAAAAGTTGTAGTATCTCGAGGTTTTTTGCTACTTCAAACCCGTTGAATTTTATTGAGAAAAATATGCAGCGATTAACCCTGAATTTTGCGAGGTTTTTTCCTGGTGTAATTCTTGCAATCGTCAAGAGTTTTTTCCATTTCTTGCACAAAAAAATTCGTGTATCACTCTAATTGGTAATTCATTTCTGTAGGATTCCCTTGGAGGAAATTGCAAAACCGTCATGATTGGTATGTGTTTGTATATATTCTCATTTTATTGCTATGAACAAGCCAATCTTTGTAACCCATAATGCTTAAGATTGATGAAAGAATGTTCTCTTTTTTCTGTAGAACAATTGGCACATGTATAACTATTTTTATCATTACAGCATGCATTAGCCCTGCTGACACGAATGCTGAGGAGACACTGAACACATTGAAGTATGCAAATCGTGCACGAAACATTCAAAACAAAGCAATTGTAAGCTCCAAAATCTATAATAGGTTCCAACTTCCATTTTTTGAGAAAAATATTTCGTTATGGTTTTCATGTCATATTTCAAATTTGTAGATTAATCGTGATCCAGCGACAGCTCAGATGCAACGGATGCGAAGTCAGATTGAACAATTGCAAGCGGAGTTACTTTACCTCCGTGGAGACTCGAATGTACCAGCTGAAGAAGTTAAAGTATAATACTGCCCACCAACTCTATTCTTTACATTGTTCCCTCTATCAATTTTACTAACCATCAGTTGATTTTCAAATTATCTCTATATGTTTGTTGAGGGCATTTTGGCTTAACATGTAATGTATAATCTGAAGTGTGGGGATTCATAGATGAAATTATTGCAGATTGTTTTTTATATCTACTCCACATTTTCTGATTTACAGATTCTTAAGCACAAAATATCTTTACTTGAAGCAAGTAAAATGGGACTACAGGAGGCACTTCAAGAATGCCGAATGAGTTATGACCATTTGACACAGCGTGCTATTGATGCTCAGGTTGATTTCGCGTTTAAAGAAAATTGTTTTCAACTTTCCATGAAATGCTGCTGTCTGCTTTGTTAATCTAATCATTTTGTGTCAGGTGGAAAGGGATAGACTAATTATGAAAATTGAATCAATTCAGAATGGCAAGTCTTTGGATGACATAGACGGCAAGGTTATATTTGTAGTTTATACTTTCTAATTAACTGGTTATTCTTGTGAAATGTTCTTATCAAGGACTGATTTTCTTCTCTCTCACTAAAAAAAAAATATTTTTTCTGGTTCATCAGGACCTTGATTTGGTGAAAAGCTACATTACAAAGATTCAGGAGCTAGAGGGTGAATTAATAAGGTTACGACATTCAAACCGTCTAAAACCGGCAAATTCCGCTGATTATCTCGATTTAGAAGATGATGGTGCTCACTCAAGAAATGAGTATTTCATGGATTCTGATATGAAAACTGTGGAAACCGAAGGTAAGCTATTGCCAGCTATTGTGAACCTCAAAGTTAATGCCAGCTTGCTCTTTGGCAGATATTCCATATCTTGTATAAATGTGATTCAAACATCAATCAAAAATTCAACTCTTGATATCTTGTAGGTGTGGTTGAAGATGTGGAAAAAGAGATTGAACATACTTCTCTTCAGGAAAAACTGGACAGAGAACTGAAAGAATTGGATAAAAGACTTGAAGAGAAGGAGGTAAACATTTTTCTAGAGTATCTAAGTCCAAATTTTAGGGGGGGGGGGGTGTTGAGGTAATTGCAATATTTTTCTTCGGCATGTACTCACTCTCTCTCTGTCATTTATTTTTCATTTTATAGGCTGAAATGAAGCAGTTTGCGGGATCCGATACATCAGTTATTAAGCAGCATTATGAGAAGAAACTGCAAGACATGGAACTAGAAAAGAGGGCTTATCAGGTACATTTTTGTTTTTGATACTTCTTATTATCAGGTTCTATTTAAATACGTATCTCTAAACACTGTTGATTTATTTTTTTGTGTAGAAAGAGATTGAAGAACTCAGACATAATCTATCAATTATCTCTTGCAATTCTGATGATAGTGCTCAAAAGCTCAAGGAAGAGTATCTTCAAAAACTCAATGCCCTTGAAACACAGGTAAATCATTTGTTAATAGTTACTTTTCTAATTAATGTTCTTGGTAATGACTCCATTCTCTCTATAGGTTTCCGTGTTGAAGAAAAAACAGGATGCTCAAGCTCAACTACTGAGACAAAAACAAAAGAGTGATGAAGCTGCAAAAAGACTACAAGATGACATACAGAGGATAAAGACGCAAAAGGTTCAATTACAACAAAAGATAAAGCTAGAATCTGAGCAATTCAGGCTATGGAAAGCATCTCGAGAAAAAGAAGTGCTTCAGGTAGGTGCATGCCATAATTAATTCTCAGTAACATGCCGAGTTTCTACCCATTCAAACTATGTTTCCATTTCGATCTTTATATGTTTTAATGTTGATGTCAAAGGTTAATCTGTCATGTGGTTGGTCTGAAAACTAAAACAATTTCGATGTGCTTAAGTTGCCTGGACACGATATCGTCATCCACTCCCGATAAAGAAACAAAAATTGCACGTGCAGCATTTAATTGCTTTATTTATATCCTACAGTCTGAAACTAATAAAATATTTTTGGATGTCCTATATATAGCTAAAGAAGGAGGGAAGAAGAAACGAATATGAGATGCATAAGTTATTGGCTCTCAACCAGAGGCAAAAGCTGGTAATTTGGTAGCATGATTAATTTTGTTTTCTGAAATTATCGATATTTGGATATTGTAATATACATTTGTTGCAATTCAGGTCTTGCAGCGAAAGACTGAAGAAGCTGCTATGGCTACAAAACGACTTAAAGAGTTGCTAGATTCTCGAAAAGCTCCACGTGAAATGCCTGGTTAGATTATAACAAAAAATTTCTCAGCATAAGTATGCCTACATTCCGTGATATTGATTTGATTTGTATCGCATGTACCATGTGCAGGAAGTAACAAAGGCCCTGGAAGTCAGGTAACGTCTCTAGTGGAACTTGGCATACTTTTATTATTCTCATCAATGAGGACTTGTCTCCTTGGTAATGGATCATGTTCATTTATTCATTTGAATATTATTAACATATTTTATTTTGGTTTTAAGGCATTAGTACAGGCTATCGAGCATGAACTTGATGTTACTGTGGGAGTACATGAAGTGCGGTCAGAATATGAGCGGCAAATGAAAGAGTAAATGCAATAACGCTTTTGATATGAACTTCATTTTACTTTTTCTTACTTATTTGAGAGTGTTGTGACTGTTCTAATTTTTAGTTCCTGAGTGAGTATGTTTTGTTTGTTCACGGCGACACAAAATCATGCAAGCACGATCTATTCGTTTTACAGAAAAAAAGCTCTAACTGTTGACTTCTAATATTTGTAGGAGGGCTAAAATGGCCGAGGAAGTTGCCCGTTTGAAGGAAGAAGCACTGATACAAAAGCAGCAGGACTTTAGGTCAGAAATCTGATTTTGAATGAGTTATATCCTTTTTTGTTTATTGTTTTTTTTTTTTTTTGTTCTCTGCAAGTAAAGTGCCATTGTAGACTAAGGATATTGATTGGTTTCTTCGATTGTAGTGAATTTCCGCAAACAATGTCTCCTGGTGCTCGAAATTCAAGGGTTTTCGCTCTGGAGAATATGCTCTCTACTTCTTCAAGCACTCTTGTTTCCATGGCATCTCAATTATCAGAAGCCGAGGAGCGTGAACGTGCATTTAGTGGCCGAGGAAGGTGGAACCAAGTTCGTTCTCTTGCTGAAGCGAAAAATATCATGAACTTCCTTTTTAACCTGGCATCATCCTCCAGGTTAGTGGCTCTTCAACATTATTCAATTAATGAAATCAATTGTGCATTCTGAAGCTTTTTGCTCACAATATTGTTTTCCACCTACCCCACACAACAGATGCCACCTAAGAGATATGGAAGTTGACTGCCGAGAGAAGGACTCGGAAATTAGAGATTTGAAGGAAAAAGTAGTCAGTTTGGTTAGAGAACTTGAGCTAAGGAAGGCTGAACTCAGTCGTAAGGAAAATGCAATGGTGAGTACGCTGGAGCATTAGTTTAACTCTTATATGGCTGTACACCTATTATGTCATTTGATGCAAATTCTGCAATTATATTGTCTTTGACCGGCTGCATCAATGCGTGAACATGGAGATAACACAAGGCTAGTAAAAATGCACTAAATATTTGTTTAATGAGTTGTTGAAATTTCTGACAGAAGTTGGCTTTGGAGAGACGATCTAAAGAAATAAAAGAAGGGTTTGAAACTTCTGGTTCAAACAACAGCGACGGGCATGTGTATGACTTGCGATCCAAGGTATAGCACTACATCATCTTACCTTACCAATTGTTGATTGCATACACCCTTACGATATTATATATTGCACTTTAAAAAAAAAATTGACAACACGTGATTGGGTTTTCTTGTACTTAGGGATCCCGAAACTACGCTCTTCTTAATAGTGGAGTGTACGGGTCCCAGTTGCTCGAAGACATGGATACATCTGATGATGATGAGTCTGAAGAGTCGAATCTATCGAACGATGACGAAGTTGAGTGGGTTCGGACAAAAGAAAGACCAAGGCGCCAAAGTAGGAGAAGGAACTCTAAATCTGACAGCCACGTTGAGTCAATTATTAACTCAGAACAACCAGTTCAGACAACCTCTGTTGAGGGAGTATGCTGCACCTGCAGCAAAAGTTCTTCGTGCAAGACATCGAGATGTGAATGCAGAGCTGCAAGCGGTATGTGCAGTTTGACCTGTAGCTGTACGGCTAGTAGATGCAGCAATAGGGTAGAAATAGCTCCAAACGGCTTATTGCAACAAGAAACGATTGAAAATGGTGGCAATTTGTTTGGATCGGATGAAAGGCAGCGAAGTCATGATCTTGCTTCACACGGTGTAATGCTACTCCAGACTGCCTTATCTGAGAAGCCTGGGAATGCAAATGATGGTAGAGTCGTAAGGAAGCCATTATCTGACATTGGTAATAGCTTGGTAAGTGTTGGTCTTATGCCATTATAAGAGAGTTTATTTGATGCGCCAACCCCCCTTCCCCACCACACACACACACACACACACATGTAATTTGGTTTTCACAATGTTTGAAATTCTTCAGGCAAAATCCGGCGCACCAAAACAGAATATCAGGAAAAAATGGCGCAAGTCGGTTATTCAACTTGTACCTGCTACGCCACCTGTGCCTCAACCTCAGAATGTTGAATTACCAGAGCAGTTAAAAGCTAATGCAGAGCAGTCAAAAGCTAATGCAGAAACTGACATTCCTTTGAAGTTACCGAGAGCAATGCGGTCTAATTTGACAACTAACAACAATCATTTTAAAGAGAAGAACTCGGAGCATCAGCCTAACGAGTCGGTCAGTACTGATATATGCAATTCATCGTCACTTGGAAGTCCTCTTCCGGAAGCAAAAATGAAAAATGGCAAAGAAAACAGAGGACTATAGTGCTGAAAAATTGAAGTTGTTGGAGTATAAAATTCTGTAGATCGTTGGGAACTGTGAGTTCTAATTTATGTGGTTGGTGGTTTGCCTTTTCTGTTTAATGGAACTTTTTGGAGTTGTTGATTTTCAACCGTTAACATTGTTTGTATTGAATGAATGAATGATTGGCGTCGCAAATGCAGAAATTTGCATTGCCGTTGGTGATTGTTGATTTAACCAGTGTATGGTACATTGTCTCGTTTACAAATTGGGCAGTTGTAATTTAGTCCCTTTTCTCTCTCTCTCTCTCTCTCTCTCTCTCTCTCTCTCTCTCTCTCTCTCTCTCTCTCTTTTTGAGAAACTGCTATTTTTTACTATATGCTATGGGAGGTGATATTCGCGGTAGCAAAATTACGAATGTCGTTTTAAAAAATCCACTCTCTATCTTTCTTTCTCTCTCTACAATTTTAGCTTTTATATTAGAAATCATTCCAAAACTCATGTTATTGTAGCCATTTGCAAAAAAAAATGAGTCCATCGAATGAGGATCGAGATACGGAATCCAATGAGGTAAAATTTGTTCGTTTTTGTTCTTTAAATCGCGAAAACGCGACCCACGACCAATTTGGACGCCGAAAAATACGTTTCACGCCCAAACTGGGCGCAAAAAAACTCGATTCACGCCCGGTTTGGGCGCGCGACACAGCTTTCCGCGCCCGGTTTGGGTGCGAGTGCTGACTGTGTTTTAATAAAAAAAAACAAAATTGTGTTGCAACAAGGAATCGAACCCGGGTTGTTGCAATACAAATGCCTGCTTGCTTAACCAAGTCGGCTACTGCCATTTTGATAAATGAAAATTCTTATTCAAATATAATTATTTATTTCATTATACTGGGCAAAAAATTAATAAATACGCGTTACTACAAAGACTCGAACACGGGCCTATTGTTTGTTAGACAAAAGACCTAACCAACTAGGCTACAGCATGTTTATGAAGCAGTACTTATTTAAATATAATTATTCATTTCAGGTATACTGGGCAAAAAAAAAAAATTGAACCGGACGACCGGTCCAGAACCAACGTCTGGACCGGACGCCCGAATTAATTTTCCACGCCCAAAATGGGCGTGAGAAAGTTGTTTCCACGCCTAAATCAGGCGTGGAAACTGCTTTTCCACACCCATTTTGTGCGTGAAAAAATCGAAAACCCAACACTAAAAATAGCCATAAATCGCGATTTTCAGGGGATTTTCACATGATTAACCACAAATTCAATATATATAACTATTTTAGATGATTAATTACCTTTCAAATTGACGAAATTTTCTGATTTTGGAGGATTTGTGAGAGAGGTTGAGGGTTTTTGTGAATTTTGGGACTTTTGGGGATTTTGGGGTTTGGGTGGAATTGAGGATTTTTAGAGAGAGAAAGAAAAGACTGTTGTGAACGACATTCGTAATTTTGCTGCCGCGTAAATCATTTCAGATATGCTATACTCCACAGCTTTAAATTGCATAAAGTTGGGAGATGGGTTTCGAAAAATTGCAATTCACTCCCCTAATTTAAGTTTTAGAAGTTTAACAAAATCGCAATTTGGCCTTTTACATTATTATAATTTCTGCTATTGCACCGAGTAAAAATGCCAATGGGTACAGTAAGCTTCGAAAAATGTTTTATAGGGGGGTCATGGGTGAGTTTTCTTTTCATATGGGGTATTTGACAATTAGGTATTTCACTGGGGTGGTATTTGCAATTGACAAATTTTTTTTACAAAAAAAGGGTAAATTACAACCACCCCTGAGGTATGGTCAATTTACAAAAAAATCTCTCTTGTTTGTATAATTACATCTACCCCTCAGCCATGATTTTTTCTTACATCTCCACCCTTATGGTGTCAAATTCAACATAATCCTCTAGATTTCGTGATATGTGCTTTAGTTTGTACTTGTTTTGTGTAAAAATACATTTTCTAGTGCACCACAATCTAATATATACAAGCTTAAAAACACATATTATGATCATCTTGCTTTAAAATATGGAGTTCGAATAGGATAAAACGGTACAAAGTGATAATAATCCATATAATCTAAAAAAAATTTACGAAATTTGAAACCACAAGGGTGGACGTGTAAAAAAAATTATAGTTGAGGGGGGTGGATGTAATTATCCAAACAAGAGGGTTTTTTTTTGTAATTTGACCATACCTCAGGGGGTGATTGTAATTTACCCATAAAAAAAATTATAGAAGTGAAAGAACATTTAAATTATTTATACTGAAAATATTTGGTCAGCTATTTAATCCAAATAAGTATTGAACTCTTTTAGAAAAAAATGAAGTAATGTATGTGAATTAGAGGATGGGAAAAAGAGAAATAAAAGGCAAAGAACAAGAACAACTCAAAAGAGGAAAATTCGTATATAGAAAATTATACCATCCTCGAAGCAATAATAAATAATCGAAAAGATCAGGTCCTTGTATCTTCACTTCATGTATACAAGTAAAAATATACAAAATCGTTTAATATATGACCTATAACCACTTTGTTTCCATTGAATATCTTGTTCCTAACTAGCAAAAGATTTTCTATATAACATATTTTAATGAAGTTAAAAAAGGGAAGGAAAATGTGTCCTCTAATAAAATAGAGCAACTAGCGTTGGTACACAAAGCTTCAGAAACACCGAAACCGAGACCATCTTACTGACCTGAAACAATCACCACACATCCCTTAGGTATCGACCATCCATCTGGAGTTTCTTCACAGTGGCCTCTGCCTTCGATGAATCTACATTTTCCTGGTGGTCATAAGATCAAATACAAAAGTGCTTTATTAAGCTCGTGAACTGGTTAATTTTCTGGAAATAATCCAGTAATTTTATTCAACCAAGCTCTTGCGCTCGGCAACAAAACTATAAGACTTGCATCTCTCTAACTGTGGTATATGTACTATGGAATACTTTATTTAAGATTGACTTTCCACATTGAAGTAATAAATTTGAATGGCTTGTGAGCTCATTACTTCTTTTCATTTTTTATTTTTTTTATTTATTACATACATAAATAATATATTCAAATAAAAAAATATATAATGCAAAAATAAATTGAGCTCGAGCTCGAAATGTGAAGAAACTATAGTATTGATAGTCCTAATAGAATGCTGTGTGTGCTTGTACCTGCGTTTGGACAATGGTGTGCAAGCTGCGATGAACATCTCTGGCCATCCCCTTAGCATCTCCACACACATAGAGATATCCCCCCTCGGAAATCAAACTCCATACTTGGGCAGCCTGTTAAGTGAAAATTTTTAGTGACTTCATATTTTCAGGTGGTAAAATAAAATTAAATTATACAGTCGAATGTGGAGGCATCATCATAATTGCCTCTATTCTTTACGATTACTTCTAACGGCACGGTATGAAGGAATGGAAATATGGAATAAGGTGGGAATAAAACAAGTTGAGGAATGGAATGAAAATGATATCGCATTTATATGCTTGTTTTTAAGTGTAGAAGTAGTCGATAGGAAATGAAATATTAACTTTTTAACTGATATATGTATAGTGGTGATTAACACGTAAACATCGAATAACCAAATGAATTACAAACTAATCAGTTGCTCACCTTTTCCATCATTTTATGCTGAACATAATCCTTCTGCGACCCTTCCCTTGAAAAGGCAACAATCAGCTCTGATATTACTCCTTGATCCACAAAATCGTTTAGCTCATTTTCATAAATAAAATCCTAAGACAGAAGATCAAGACACAAAGGAGGTTGGTTACGAACCCTCAGATTTCTAATTGGTATGACTACTTGATGTGATAACTATTCTTACCATTCGACGATTCCTACAACCAAAAAACAGTATAGCAGGTCCAAGTTCAGCACCTTCCCTTTTCAGAGCCGATCTTTCCTGTAAAGGACATTCAGTGTAAAAGTTTTTCCTTTCATTCAAAGAGTATCACAAATTCAACTCATCGTGGTACCTGTAGAAATCCTCTAAAAGGTGCCAAACCAGTTCCAGGTCCGACCATTATAATTGGAGTAGACGCATCATCAGGCAATTTGAAATTAGACGGTCTGATAAAGATAGGAGCCCAGCTACAATCAGTGTGTGTCTCCAAGGGAGTTGCATTCTGGTCATATTTCATATAAAGGTTTCTAATGTTAAAGTTTGAATTCATAATCAGACTTTTCTTTTATTGGCAGCGATATAAATGTAGGCACGTTTTCTTATTGAATTATAAGAACCCCACAGAGCACTGACATTTTTCCTTGATTTTTTATTTATTTTAAATGCGCAGAAAGAGATATAATCTCCAAATAACAGCAAAAACCAAAGATTTATAGTACAGTATGTCTTTGTAAAAAATTTAGACATCTGCATAGATGATGCTACAGTGTCCCCCCTTAGATGATTAGTAATGCTACGAGGATCAGGAATGACATAGAAAGGCTTCTTATTGGTCTGCTATAGCGGCCTAGTTTTCTTTCTCTCCATTTGCTATAGTTGGGATTGGATCAACCGCTTTTAGTCCAACCATTCCTGACTCTAAACCTCCTCACTGGCCTAGCTCACCCAATCCGTCTCCTTATGTTCGCTTCGTTCCTACTTCTTTTTGCCGAGCCCTTAACTTGTCTTACAACGTACGCAAATGAGTTAGCGCCTTTTTGAATGATTATAGGAAATCGTTCTTCATCTGTAAGGAAAGGGAATCCTCGAGTAGCACACTTTAGGACTTGTTCACTATATATGAATATAGCTCAGCTCCGTTCAGAGGAAGCGAACTCCTTCAAGTACAAAGCAACGACTATCACTTATCATCGCTTGGGTGATTTAATGAATTCATATTGTTCTTACCGAGCAGGATTCTTAGTAGCGAATTGCTAGAGTTGATCCAAAGGGAAGTAAGGACCTATCTTATCTTCCGTAATCATAGAGATGGACGGATGACCAAGACCTGGGCATATATATTTCTACGATCTAGGGGAGGTGGATCTAAATGCATTGACAGAATTAAGACACGAAAACATATACTTCTTTCCCAGCCCACGTAATCAATTTTCAGTTCATACCTTCATCCAGGTTGAACACACTCCTTTATGAATTCGGCCAGTGGGACTCGGACCATTAACTACTGCACAGGTCACATGTACACGACTTGGAGCGAACCTGTACCAGATAAAGAAGCTAATCAATTCCTCAAAGATCAAAATGATGATAAGTTATGTGCTTAACTGTCCATACGAACAACTTTTTCAAACTCTTCATTTGTTAAGTCCGTAGTTCATTATTTTGCCAAGTCCATTTTGCTCTGGATAGAATGACTAATTCATTTACCAAGACAAAACTCACCTCGGAGATGACGAAATAGAATAGTAACGAGCCTGCAGGCGTGGAGCCACAGCTGCAAAAAATACACCAAGTGGTGGTTTTGAGGAAGGAAACTCAGCCATAACCTCAAGAAGACTTCTCTGACTGCCCACAACCCATTGAGAATACTCATCCTAAGAGACAGAATACATTTAGAGATTGGTTAGAGGCTTAAATAAAACCAACAGGATACAATCTACAAATTCCACAACTCATAACCATACAATACAAAACAGGAAAAACTATCACAAAGCAGAAAGCAAAAGTGACAAAGTGAAGAAAAAGTTAGTTCACCTTTCCCTGAGGCGATGACAAGAGTTTAAGCTTCTCAGCTTCAACTGGTTCAGAAGCATGAGCAGCTAAAGCAAGCAAAGCAGCCTGGTACCGTTTGTAAGATTTTTGGGAAGAGAGACACCACTTAGTTCCACAAATCTTATATGATAGAAGAAATATACATAAGAGTTGATCTAGAAGGATAAAACATTATCACCTTTCTAGGAGGACTCAACAGATCTGCGTAGCGTGCGAGAGCTGTCCGAAGCGTGCAAGGACCAGGAAATGGAGGTGGCAATGAGCCTCCAAGTAATGTGCCATCAGCTTTGTCAGAGTGGATAGAAAATAATAAATCCAAAGGCTGGCCCAATAATTTTGCCGCTTCTTCAACAGTTTCGTCACAATTTTCAGCAAAGACACCCACATGATCTCCAGTTCCATAACTGAGAAGAAAAAACACAAGAGAAAAGATAACTAAATTTGGCCTTCCCCTTGAGATAGTTAAATGGAAATAAAAGCGAGGATTGAAAGACATTGAGAAAATAAGATGCAAATATGTCAGCAAAATGAGAGGAAAACATTGAGATAATAAGTTCAATATAGACTTGGACTATATGATTATCGAAGAAGTCGAGGAAATCTGAAAGAAAGTGAATATTAGACATTAGTGTAATTTTAATCTTATTAAAAATGTTTAGTATTTCTCACACCCTGATCCCGTTATCATATTTGTAGCGAGTGAAAATGACGTTGGTGAGATCATTAATAGTATAATTAACTCTAAGACGTAGCCCATGGAACAAATAAGCCATGTGCATACGAAAACAATATTGGAATGAGGTAGTGGTGCAGCAGCCTGCAGGATACAATTTTAACCATATGGTCTGAAGTAGTCAGTGATACGTCAACCGATTCAATCATGTCCCCTACTGTCACCACCAGTGTATTATAGTGCACATGTTTCATACTTCAATTTTCTATAGGTAATAATGATCAACAGGATCCTCATGATATATGTATATATCGGGGTGAACCTTATCTATAAAATCAATCTAAATAAAACTTATTCACCACTTATAAGATAAATCTAAGGCCTTCATTACAAGTACAGTTTATACATGGAGATGGGCGATGGTTAGAATTTGAGATGATGTCAAGAACGAATAATACTTACACTATACTGGTTCCAGATAAATCAAACTCCAGGTGTATGCAAGAGCGGTCAGATTCGGGAGTGTGAAGCTCTCGTTTAACCGCAACATTGACTCTTCAGAGAAGTAAATAATGAGCCAGTCAGTAAAGCATATCAGGAGCAGATACACGCACATATAAGGAGAATGGAATACCTGCATGGATGGTGTACATCGTACGCAGCATCCCCATTAGCAATGCTTTCGTGGTTATTATCATACAGTGTTGAAGTACGGTCATGAATTACAACTCTATATTCTGAAATTGCAGCTGTGTATGGGGTAGACACAGAGTCCGCATCATCCTCACCCCTAAGAATTAGATCTAATTCAGGCCATAGTTGCTCCCTCCTACAGTTCAAAGAATTCTCGCAGTTAAATAGCAGGACTTCTAGTGCCATGCTATACTTTAGTAAATAAAGGCAACACACAGTCATAAAGCTATACCAAGCAGTGAAATCATCTTCGATGCATTGATCATCGTCTCCAAGACCAACCGGTACCAGACGTTTTGCACCTGACACAAAAATCAGTCATACAGCTGTTAATCACATACTTATATCACATAATCAAGATTACTAAATATATTTTACCTTGTTCACTTAGCTGGTCATCAATTACTTTCCCGATCTGTTTCAGAAAGATATGCGTTAGATAATTAATGAAAAAATGATTACATAAACTTACAAGTTACCAGGTCCACAACATTAAAGTCTAGTTACATGCTCTTGCCAAAATGTTTTTAGCAAGAATCAACACAAACATCAACTATCACCGGTAAGGGAATGAAAACGCCAAGATACCTTATTGAAATGTTCATATTGGCGGTTACCCAAAGCAAATATTCCATAGGCAAGCTGTTGAAGCCACGGTTCTCTTTCTTTCCCCTAAATCATATACAATGCATGGTCAAAAGACAGCTCCACTATGAGGGATACAAACCAATCATTACAGTCTCGTAACCAACCTCAGTGAACCATTTATAAAATCTAGCAGCATTATCGGTCGGCTCACCATCTCCATAACTGTACGAGCATCTCAAGTATTCAGTATTTGTTTCAGTGAAGAAATTTAGAGCAAGAAAGTTTTCAACATCAAAATGATGTCATTTGCCAGTAAAAGTTTGTCTTACGTTGCCACCATGAAGAATGCTAGAGTCTCCTTCTTGAGCTTTTCCTCATATTGATCGTCATCTGCAGCATAATCGTCCTAAAAAGAAGAAAGGGAAAAGGAAAGATAATATCCAAATGACAGAAACCATAACACATAAAAGGGAAAGAACTTCTCCCAATAGAAAACTGCACACAAACATACCAAGTCGATAACCTTAACAACTGCCTTCTCATATCTTGCTTTGATCTCCTCTGCTAGAGCCTACACAAAGCATATTATATCAGTTACAAGGATTGAGATTAGCCTCATAGATGGAACAAAATAATTTTAACAGTACTATCAGCTCAACGTAGGGACATAACCTTTCTTAATATCCAGAAAAATTTACAGGTTGCACTGCACTCACTTTTAGTTCAGCAAAAATCCATTAACTTTTGAGGCTATAGTTATGTCAGCGGACAATTAGAAGGTCAAGACCGTATATAAAGCATTCTTGCCAAATGTTTCACGACCCAACAGCATCACCTCAACTCATCCCAAACAAACAGCATTCACTCAAAGTACGCTATTTCTCTTCCCTTGGGAGAACATGAGTGTGTAACTAACAAAATTTTCACCTCCGTTTTTTTCCCAATACATCTCTACATTATATGCAAGTAAAATGACTAACATGCCATTACTGTCAAAAAAATATGTACAAACTTACATTCAGACCAAATTGTCCACAAAAAGAACTAAAAAAAATAAAATCATGGATGCCTCCTACACACTTCCCAACCTCGCCTCATCACTTGTGATAAGAAAAATAATAAAAACACGATTGAAGTACAAGCATTGTCCTAAATCAACAGTAGCCCGAATAAATAACACTCCAACAAGAAATCAACAGATCATTTTGACAGATAGAGATCATTATCTTCGAGGTTCGAATTACGGTTCCACAGAAAATAACGGAAAAATATAAGGGGTATAATTTAGAGAACTGAGTTTGTTATGACATGATTGAGCATGAACTAGCAGTCTTCATCCTTTTCAGAAGCTCAATCCATCCCCTCAATCAAATTGGGGATTAAATTAACCAATCTCCCAGAACTAAAATCTGGAATCCTTAAAATTCACATAAACAGAAATCAGCATATTTGCTGATGAGAGATAGGGATATACCTTGGCAAAGCCTTCAGCGGTGCCAGTCTGAGTTCCGAAAAATACGGCGACCTTAACCTTGTCGGGGTCCAAATCTTCTTCCTCCTCGTCATCCTTAAGCGTCACCAGTTTGGGGACAACGACCGGCTTCGCCGCCTTGCTGAGATCACCACTCGATCTCTTCCATATAAATATCAGCAGGCCTAAAATCAATGCCGCAGACGTCGTCAGCACCAGCACCGCCGTCTCGTCACCCAACTTAACCCCCAACACTTGCTCCACCGACGATCGCACCAACTCCAGGCTGGACTCCATTCACCAATTCGGTTATCTATGCCTCACTCCGTCGCCGTGGACAGGAATCGGAGTGGTGGAAGCTACGCCGTAGTGGTGGCGGTGGCGGTGGACTCGCCGGTCGCTGTGAGTAGTGCCTTTTTGACTATACAAGCTTTTCCAGATTACTCGCCGGACCAAATGGGAGGGGTCTTTTGCACACTTGATTATTTGATTGTGGGCTGAAATCCAATTAGGCCCGTAACTATTTGTTGAGGCCCAAACACTTGATTAGTGATAATGGGCTGAAATCCAATTAGGCCCGTAATTATTTGTTGAGGCCCAAAAATTTGATAAGTGATGATGGGCCGAAATCCAATAAGGCCCGTAACTATTTGTTGAGGCCCAAATACTTGATTATTGATGATGGGCAGAAATCCAATAAGGCCCGTAACTATTTGTTGAGGCCCAAATACTTGATTATTGATGATGGGCTGAAATCCAATAAGGCCCGTAACTATTTGTTGATGCCCCGATACCCTATTTTGTTGGATTATATGCCCTAATCATAACATTAATGATGAAATATCTTATATATAAAAGAAAGAAACGCTAGGGTAATCTAAGAAAAATTCTTCATTTATTTAATGATTGACAATTAAGTTTTTATAGTTTTTTTAATGTGTCTGTATTATTAAATTCGTATAAATGTTGAGATAAACATTTGATAAAACATGAATAAAATAGAATTACAAATATGACATTAGGGTTTCTTAGGGTTACCCTAGCGTTTCTTTCTTTTATATATCTTATATATAAAAGAAAGAAACGCTAGGACAACCCTAAGAAACCCTAATGTCATATTTGTAATTTTTTTTTCAATTTTTATCAAACTTTTATCTCCTTAATATTATTTTAAATATTATTTTCGAATTTTATCATATTTGTATCCCCTAAATATTATTTTAAATATTATTTTAAATATTATTTTTTAGTTTTATCAGATTTTTGTCTCCTAAATATTATTTTTTTATTTTTATCAAATTTTTATTATTATAAATAATATTTTTTAATTTTATCAAATTTATATCTCCTAAATCTAATTTTAAATATAATTTTCAACTTTTAGCAGATTTTTTTCTCCTACATATTATTTTCGAATTTTATCAAATTTATATCTCCTAAATAATATTATAAATATTTTTTTCGAGTTTTATCATGTTTTTATTAGTTTTTTATTTCCTCAATATTATTTCCAATTTTTATCTGAGTTTTGTCTCCTAAATATTAATTTCGATTTTTATCTCCTAAATATTATTTTAAATAATAATTTTGATTTTAATCATATTTTATCTCCTAAATATTATTCTAATTATTATTTTCGTATTTTATCAACTTTAATCTCATTAACATTATTTTAAATATTATTTTCGATTTTTATCAAATTTTTATCTCCTAACTATCATTTTAAATTTTATTATCGATTTTTATCAGATTTTTATCTCCAACATATTATTTTTTGATTTTTTATCAAATTTTTATCTCCTAAATATTATTTTAAATATTATTGTCGATTTTCATCAAATTTTTATCTCCTAGATATTATTTATAATAATCTGATTTTCGATTTTTACAGAAAAGGGTAAATAAATCTGATTTTCATACCTAGCGGACTTATATATAAAAGAAAGAAACGCTAGGGCAACCCTAAGAAACCCTAATGTCATATTTGCAATTTTTTTTTCAATTTTTATCAAACTTTTATCTCCTTAATATTATTTTAAATATTATTTCGAATTTTATCATATTTGTATCCCCTAAATATTATTTTAAATATTATTTTTTAGTTTTATCAGATTTTTGTCTCCTAAATATTATTTTTTTATTTTTATAAAATTTTTATTATTATAAATAATATTTTTTAATTTTATCAAATTTATATCTCCTAAATATAATTTTAAATATAATTTTCAACTTTTAGCAGATTTTTTTCTCCTACATATTATTTTCGAATTTTATCAAATTTATATCTCCTAAATAATATTATAAATATTTTTTCGAGTTTTATCATGTTTTTATTAGTTTTTTATCTCCTCAATATTATTTTCAATTTTTATCTGATTTTTGTCTCCTAAATATTAATTTCGATTTTTATCTCCTAAATATTATTTTAAATAATAATTTTGATTTTAATCATATTTTATCTCCTAAATATTATTCTAATTATTATTTTCGTATTTTATCAACTTTAATCTCATTAACATTATTTTAAATATTATTTTCGATTTTTATCAAATTTTTATCTCCTAACTATCATTTTAAATTTGATTATCGATTTTTATCAGATTTTTATCTCCAAAATATTATTTTTTGATTCTTTATCAAATTTTTATCTCCTAAATATTATTTTAAATATTATTGTCGATTTTCATCAAATTTTTATCTCCTAGATATTATTTATAATAATCTGATTTTCGATTTTTACAGAAAAGGGTAAATAAATCTGATTTTCATACCTAGCGGATTTTGATACATCGTTTTACAGAATGTCTGCAACATTTGAATTTTATTTCTTCCCTACCTAAGGCTTCTTTTTTTGGTAACCCGACTTAAGATTTTGTTTCTTATCTTCTTCTTCATCCTATTGACTGTGTGGTAATTAGTTTACATCTTTTTCCATCATGGCTTATAGGTAATTTCATTTTGTTAAATTATGTGTTTCATTAATTTATACCAAAGATTTCAAATTTTATGTATAACAATTATTTCATTTTATATGTTATTGGACATGTTATTGAAAGGGATGATTTGAGAGAATTAACCAAAAATGGGCGGAGCCACAAGCTATTGGAAGTCGACATTCAAGACTTTTACGATGGTATGTTGTCGATAGTTTAGTTTTGATTATGTTAACTAAGTTATTGAATCTAATTACTTTTAAGTTCAACATGAAAGATATAGTTGATGATTTTTTTCCTGGTTCAAATTTTCAATCTACTGGTATTAGCTGATTCAATTCATTTAGAAAATTATTCAACGGCAAAGTTTTTATTTTTTTTTGTGTGTGTAGTATACTTAATAATGTTCCACTGATGAATTATTAATGAATGATTATAAAAGAATTTTGATCATACGATACATCAAACGTTTGTTTATATTCTTACAACATCAAAACAATGCAATTTGTTGTCCCGTGCATCGCACGGGTACAATTACTAGTATTATATAAAAGAAAGAAACGCTAGGGTAATCTAAGAAAAATTCTTCATTTATTTAATGATTGACATTATATAAAAGAAAGAAACGCTAGGGTAATCTAAGAAAAATTCTTCATTTATTTAATGATTGACAATTAAGTTTTTATAGTTTTTTTAATGTGTCTGTATTATTAAATTCGTATAAATGTTGAGATAAACATTTGATAAAACATGAATAAAATAGAATTACAAATATGACATTAGGGTTTCTTAGGGTTACCCTAGCGTTTCTTTCTTTTATATATAAGGAAGTCGACATTCAAGACTTTTACGATGGTATGTTGTCGATAGTTTAGTTTTGATTATGTTAACTAAGTTATTGAATCTAATTACTTTTAAGTTCAACATGAAAGATATAGTTGATGATTTTTTTCCTGGTTCAAATTTTCAATCTACTGGTATTAGCTGATTCAATTCATTTAGAAAATTATTCAACGGCAAAGTTTTTATTTTTTTTTGTGTGTGTAGTATACTTAATAATGTTCCACTGATGAATTATTAATGAATGATTATAAAAGAATTTTGATCATACGATACATCAAACGTTTGTTTATATTCTTACAACATCAAAACAATGCAATTTGTTGTCCCGTGCATCGCACGGGTACAATTACTAGTATTATATAAAAGAAAGAAACGCTAGGGTAATCTAAGAAAAATTCTTCATTTATTTAATGATTGACATTATATAAAAGAAAGAAACGCTAGGGTAATCTAAGAAAAATTCTTCATTTATTTAATGATTGACAATTAAGTTTTTATAGTTTTTTTAATGTGTCTGTATTATTAAATTCGTATAAATGTTGAGATAAACATTTGATAAAACATGAATAAAATAGAATTACAAATATGACATTAGGGTTTCTTAGGGTTACCCTAGCGTTTCTTTCTTTTATATATAAGATAAGATATAAGATATCTAGGAGATAAAAATTTGATGAAAATCGATAATAATATTTAAAATAATATTTAGGAGATAAAAATTTGATAAAAAATTAAAAAAAAATTTTAGGAGATAAAAACCGAAAATAAAAGTTAAAATAATAGTTAGGAAATAAAAATTAGATGAATATCGAAAATAATATTTGAAATAATGTTAATGAGATAAAAGTTGATAAAATACGAAAATAATAATTAGAATAATATTTAGGTGATACAATATGATTAAAATCAAAAATATTATTTAAAATAAAATTTAGGAGATAAAAATTTGATAAAAATCAAAAATAATATTTAGGAAACAAAAATATGATAAAAATCGAAAATAATATTTAGGAGATAAAAACTAATAAAAACATGATAAAACTCGAAAACAATATTTAAAATATTATCTAGGAGATATAAATTTAATAAAATTCGAAAATAATATTTAGGAGATTAAAATCTGCTAAAAGTTGAAAATTATATTTAAAATTATATTTAGGGGATATAAATTTGAGAAAATTAAAAATATTATTTATAATAATATTTAGGAGATAGAAATTTGATAAATAAAAAATAATATTTAGGAGACAAAAATCTGATAAAAATAAAAAAATATAATATTTAAAATAATATTTCAAATAATATTTAGGGGATACAAATATGATAAAATTCGAAAATAATATTTAAAATAATATTAAGGATATAATAATTTGATAAAACATGAATAAAATAGAATTACAAATATGACATTAGGGTTTCTTAGGATTATATTTAGGAGATTAAAATCTGCTAAAAGTTGAAAATTATATTTAAAATTATATTTAGGGGATATAAATTTGAGAAAATTAAAAATATTATTTATAATAATATTTAGGAGATAGAAATTTGATAAATAAAAAATAATATTTAGGAGACAAAAATCTGATAAAAATAAAAAAATATAATATTTAAAATAATATTTAAAATAATATTTAGGGGATACAAATATGATAAAATTCGAAAATAATATTTAAAATAATATTAAGGAGATAAAAATTTGATAAAACATGAATAAAATAGAATTACAAATATGACATTAGGGTAATTCACTAAATCTATATATTTTTAATTATTATTATTATTATTATTATTATTATTATTATTATTATTATTATTATTATTATTATTATTATTATTATTATTATTATTATTATTATTATTATTATTATTATTATTATTATTATTATTATTATTATTATTATTATTATTATTATTATTATTATTATTATTATTATTATTTTCAGCCTATTTTTCTAATAAAAAATATACTTCATTTATTTAATGATTGACAATTAAGTTTTTATAGTTTTTTTAATGTGTCTGTATTATTAAATTCGTATAAATGTTGATGTTGCTATCGATATGACTAATAAATTTTATTATAAATTTGTAATTATCATGTATTAAGCTAATCATCGTTTTCATTTGAAATGCTATCTCGTGCATCGGCACGGGGGAAAATGCTAGTTATGATAATAATAGTTCTTCTAGACGAATTTATATTTTTGTTGTCATTTATTTAAATAAATATTTCGGAGAGTGATAAATTACACCTACCTCCCTTGAGGTTAGGTATAATTACAACTAATTTATTTCAAGTCTTGAAAAATATGCATATTCTCAAATAAGTTTAATCGACAATGAATTAACATTAAACTTAATGGAGAGTACACGTATCTTTAAGACTTTAAACATATTAATTGTAAATTATATGTAACCTCAAGAGATAGTATCTTAGGGGCGGTCTTTGATTTTTTTTAAGTACGTGGGCTTGTATGTAATTAAATATGATATCCTCTGTTGAGGTCTTATATAATTACATACAAACCCTCATATTTTAAAAAAATGAAAGACCACCCGTAAAGTTTAATTTTAGCTAAAATTCTATTTTAAATTCATCAAATTATAATGCTTTTTTAAGTATTATTTTCAAAGAAAAAAATAAAAAATAAAACTATTATTTTTGTACGTAAAATAATAGATTTTATAGACATTACATATAATATCATAAAATATAAAAAAATACTACAAGACTTGATTTAATTAACCAAATATTTTACTAATTAAATTATTAATTACTTACTAGAAAATCAATCCAATCCCAATAATTACAAGAGACAAAAAGAAGGAAAGAAATAATAACCCCAAAAAGCCCAAGTCCAGAAAAGACATTTCGTTACGCTTTACGATTTTACCCCTCCTCCCCCAACCAAACCCCAACACTGAACAGCCCACACCAAAAAGAGGGCAAAAATAAAAAAATGGCGCACAAGCTTCCCGTACATCCAGGCACACCGGATCGGAGCCCGATGTTCTCATCTTCTACATTCCGCCATAATTGAGCATCCATCACGGATCGACACCCCCTCCACCCCTCCCCCATTACTATAGTCTATACATGTATATATATATAAAAAATAAATAAAATTACATATATATAAATATATATTTTTTTAATAATTTTTCTCTCTCCGAAGATCAAACACTTTCCACATCTCTCTGACCATCTCCCTAACATTCTTCCTCGAAATTGAATGCGTGATCCTTCAGCTACTGTAATTGTTTTTTTTTTTCCCCCCAATTGATGAAATACATTGTGTTTGATTTAATTGATGGACCGATGAAGGCATGCACGGCCACTGCGTTCGGGTTGTAGACCGGAGATTTGGGGAAGATCGGTGCGCGAATTTGATTGAGAGATGGGTGCTTCGCCGGCGAAGTTTTTGTTCGGCTTTCTCTTTTGCTCCATTGTACTATGGATTATATTCATGTACGTCTCCCACTGATTTCCGTTTTTTTTTGTTTGAAAGGGTTACTGTGTTATTTTTATTTTTATTTTTTGTTTTAAGATTATTATGTGGTATGTGTGATGTGCTTGATGTTTGGAGTAAGCACTGTCAATTTTTTTTTTCCGCTGTTCTACATTACGCAGAATAATTTTAATACCACTGTTCAGGACTCGATTAGTTTTATTGCCAACTCAATAAACTCATTGCATTTCAGAAAATGTTACCTAGAACAAAATCCGTCGAGTTGTTTGTGGTGCCTCTGTCCTCTCTGCTGTACAGTTTTTCAAACTCCCTTTCGTTTTGAAACTTAATTTGATCACTGTATCCAGAATTACATCCGAATTCGGTAATCGCTGTTGTAGTCTAAGATCACCTATTACAAACATAGAGAATTGCAATCCAGCTCTGCAAATATTGGAGTTGTGTCCCAGAGTGATCTTTACTAATCTTTGGTTGTTCTTCAGTTGCCTATACAACTGTGCCCTCTGCTGCCTAAGGCTTATGCTTAGCGTATAATAGTTTTGTTTTTGGATTTTTCTCTATGTACAATCCCCTTGTGGCACAATTATTATAATTTGTTGAAGCTTGCTGATGAAAACTCGGAATTTACCTTTTGGATGCTGATTAAATATTGTTGAAAATGTCCAATGAATTAAAGATAGCTTTTAGTTGTTTTACTAATCACGATTCATCTTGTTTCAGGTTTGCTTCCAGGTTGCTGGCTTGGATCCTCAGTCGATTTATGGGAGCATCTGTTGGATTCCGTGTTGGTGGATGGAAATGCTTGAGAGACATTGTTCTGAAGTTCAATAAGGTTTTTTTTTTTTAATTAATTAATTTATTTTTTGTTATTATCTTTTTATCATTTGAGTAGTTAATATATGTCTAGGTAGAAACTATATAATTGCATCATGGAACATGGTATTCTAACTCTTTCAAAACCATGAGCACTTGTGTTGGACTATGAACACGTGGAATCTGTTCCTGTAGTAATATTCTATAAAAAAAGACTCTAAGAAATCTTAGTTGTTCAATGTGTAAATACATCACATAATTCGATTAATGCATTTCAACTGTTAAAATTACATCAAAAACTGGTATTATTAAAAAAAATTCAAAGCATTGATTGTTGCTGAATCGGTGAACCTGATTTCGACCAATTTGCTCTATTTGTTGGCTTACAGAAATAAATCTTGATACCTGTTATTAAATTTGGGGAAGTTCCAAACCAAACTGTTATCTGCTGTCAGCTTGTGACAATTCTGTAGCTTCAATATTAAATATAGACCAAACCCCTTTATGTTTTATAGAAGAAATAGAACAAGAAAAATACAAGTTCCATATTATCTTAGGCTGATTGAGTTTATACGGGAGTTGGTGCGACCATTTTTTTATGACAATAAGGTACTGATATTGCATTTGTGTAAAGAGACCAGAAATGAAAAATTTAGCCCAAGGGTCCATTAGTTCCAGCAACAATCCAAATTAGTAACATCTGCTCTTTGAAATAAACTGGATTTTGCAGCAACACCGTTTCTCATACGTGCATAGTTGTTATGCCTAGTCTCATATGTGATCGAACTTGTATTTTTTTATGTGAGCTACAAATTTCCTGACTTGTGGCTGACAACGTCCATTAGGAATGGACCTAGAGATAGATGTAGACCAATCTCTTTCGCTTATTAGGATAAAAAATTGTGATTTTATCTATCAGAAAAAACCAAGTGGACCACTATATAGTTTGACTTCCGCGAAACTAAATTATCAGACTGGTTTCTTTCATGCATCGCTTCCTAAGCCCGTCCATAATAGTAAGCAAACAGAATCAGTTGCACTTCGAGGTTTCAAAACCAAAATTCTGATTAAAGTATGATACGATTCTTATTTTTCTCATTGAACTTACAATATAGTAGTTTATTTCTGAAATCTTACTTGACATGTTTGATGAGTCTGATGATTACAGGGTGCTATCGAATCCATATCTATTGGTGAAATCAGATTAAGTTTACGGCAGTCCTTGGTTAAGCTTGGGGTTGGCTTTATCTCTAGGGATCCAAAACTGCAGGTGTTAATATGTGACTTGGAAGTTGTAATCAGGTCTTCAACGAAAAGCACTCAGAAAACCAGATCAAAAAAATCTCGCAGCTCAGGTAGAGGAAAGTGGATGGTTTTGGCTAACATGGCAAGGTTTTTGTCAATTTCTCTTACTGAGTTGGTGCTAAAGGTAAGTTTCTGGTTAACATTCATTTTTTGGCTTGGCCATCATGTGTTTGCTGCTACTATTTTTCATTTCAATTATTCGTTTTCACTATCGACAAAGCTTATACTTTGTTAATTAATAATTTTGGAAGATAGGGACATTTTATTATATATAATTTATATGGCTCAAGGCAAAGTCTTCTGGATCATGTTAGAGGTTTATATGTCGTATAATTAATTTCATTCACTTTCTGATTATAACTGATTAGAGTTTCTATAATTTGTCAGGATATACTTTGACATTTGATTAAATACTTAAATTTTCCTTTAAATCATAAATTAATATTGGATTCTATACTTGCTACTGCAGACACCAAAGGCTACTTTGGATATTAAAGAACTGAGGGTAGATATATCTAAAGATGGGGGATCTGAGGCAGGCTTGTTCGTAAAGCTGCAGCTTTTTCCTATTAATGTCCACCTAGGTGAATCACGAGTGATATCTGATCACTCTGTAACCTCTGGTGGTACTTTCTCTGACAACCAGTTGGTTGATGGGGTTTCTGCTCCTTTCAGCTGTGAAGAATTCTCTCTTTTGTGTGAGTTTGGTCATAATAGGTAGGTCTTCTTTGTTAATTGATTTCCATGAATTTTTTTTTTTTTTTTTTTTTTTCATTTTTTATTGCGGAAATGAGATTCAGCATGTCTTTAATATTTTGGTTTTGTCTAATTTTGTTAACTTAGGATCTTATCAAACAAATAGTTTTTGGCTTAGGAATTTTCTAGTTCAGAATAGCAGATATCAATGACATTTAACTAACTTATATGTTCTGGCCATCTATGTGCATCTTTCTTTTTTTTTTTCTTTTTTTTTTTTTTTCTATCACTAGAAACCAACTGAACCTAGGTGGTGGTGTCCCTACGAATATGATTTTTATATATAGAAGAATCAAGCACAATCACAATTTTTTTTTCTTGAAATCGTACTAAAGTTAGTTCTCTTAGTCTCGTAAGTTAATCTGCAGAACATCTTTAAGGAATGAAACTGAAAGGGACTAGGCCCCAAAGTACTTCTACATCATGTCTGTTATTTCTCCCTCCCTACCCGGTATCACCTTAGCTATATCGTGTAGCTTGGAGATGTTAGGGCACAATTTTTTTCTTCTATATCCCATTCCATTAACTGTTACTAGAAAGCGTTCCATTTATTAAAGAAAAGAAATTAGTGCACCATGATGGTAGACATGGGTAAACTCAGTGGAGTTAAGACGTCTTCTGGATATTTTTCCTACAATCTCTACGAACTTTTGCCAGAATTTCCATCTTAACATCTAATTTAAGTGTCTTTTGGGGCTGAACCTATATAAGTTCATCTCTTTTCTATTGCTTATGGGAACACAAATTTTCAGATTCCTCATTTGACTAATATCGATATTCTCTAGAGAGAAACATGATGATTTCCATAGCTTGTTGATAGATGGTGCAGAAGAACTTAAATTACGGGTGAAGCAATGTAAAAAAGGATGGAAATTGCTATAAATAAAAGCAAAAAAGATTATGCAAGGAGTCAAGGAGAATCCTTTATCTATCCTTAATGTCACTAGAGGGGACACTAGAGGAAGAGAATGTCCTGGAACTTTCTGAGGCATGCATGAGTGAAGGTTGCAGTGAGTTCATCTGAGGAACGCATACGTTATAGTTGTCTTTCTCTCATCCTATTCTGAAACACATGAGTAACGTGCGTCCCAAAAACGAGATATAAAGTAATCACTTCAGATTTGGTCGCATTCGTGCAACTACGTGTATCTCACAAATGTAGATAATAACTGTGTACAATGTAGTATAAACTAATCTTTTGTTTGAGGATTTCATCATGGATCATGTTATCATTTACTGAGTGTTATGTTCGACAGAATGCACATAATAAGAGTGTTATGTACATAATTCAATGTTTGAATTGTTTTTTGTATATTTTTACTGACAATATAAGATGTAATTATTTTCCATAGGAAAATACTGCTTTTCTAAATACAGAACGTAGACTGTATAAACTCTTGCTACAGAGGGGAAATCCGCGACTAATAATTGGTATAAAGAGAAGAAAACGAGCTGATATTTAAACTGTTTATTATTGTTGGTGCAGGGAAGCAGGTGTAGTTGTTAGAAATTTGGATATTACAAGTGGGGAAGTCAGCATAAACATAAATGAGGATTTTCTGCTCAAGGAAAAGGGTTTGTCCAACACCTCTCCTCACCCTGCCTCAGGAGCTGTACCATCAGACAAGGACTCGGAGTCGGCTAAAAAACTGCAGGGCAAACAAGCATTGTCGTCTGCTTTATCCAAGTACACTTCCATGTTTCCTGAAAAGGTTGACTTGATTTGAACTGCTCTGACATCACATTTCTGTTTTTCTCAATATTTTCTATTTGTCAGATCAACTGTCTATATGTTGAGGATGGTGATATTAGCCATCTTTAGGAAGAAGACGAGCTAGCACGCATATATGTTATTTTACTTTCATTGTAGTAGCATAGAACTTTCATTGTATTACCATAGAAGGAAGTCATCCCCTGGAGTAAAAGAGCTTTGTTAGTTGGATGTAACGTGTTTTAACACAAGTTGATGTGTTTTAACACAAGAGAAAGAAGGAATAAACTTAAAATCTTGAAAATTTGATGGTATCTAACTAGGTGGAGGTGTGAAGTCTAAAAAAGACTTGATTTGGGAAAGAGCTTGATTATTTGAGACTTTGTGACGGGTATCACTCTAGAATATGTTGCTGAAACCTTGTTATTGGTCTTGGATGCAGCTAAGAAGGGTTACTTTAGGAGTGTCAGAGATTTTATGCGTCCTATAGGGGCTTATTGGATATTACTGGGATTGCGTCCTATAAATGAGAGAAGTATGTGCATGACATATTCGCTTTCGTCTCAACTATGCTCCTTTCTTTTTTTCTTTATTTTAAATTTTTAACTCTAGCTTTCAATGATATATGGCTTCAGTGACAGTTTAATCTTGCATAAGTTTCTTGTTTTGTCTGAGTTGGTATTTGGTATTCCTATCTAACTTATATATCATGTAAATTGTTTTCCTCCTTACATGGATGGAAATGCTAATAGAGATTAGCATTTTAATACAATGGCCTTTTAATTTTGACTTAATATCATAATGAACATTTTCAGTTTTGTTACTACTTTTAAAGTCTTTATGTTTCATTTTTGTTAGATGTAGGCTTCATCTTTTGCTGATTTTGACTGAGTAAATTGATGTACTTTTGATTTTTATTATAGGTTGCCTTCACTCTGCCTAAACTTGATGTAAAGGTCATACATCGAGGTTATGGACTTCTGGTTGAGAATAACATTATGGGAATCCAACTGAAATGCATGAAATCTCAATCTGTTGAAGATGTGGGTGAAAGTGTAAGGCTTGATGTTCAGATGGAATTTAGAGAGATTCATGTAAGTGTATACAAATTCACTGAATTTTTTGACTGAGTATCTTTTACCAATGTGCTCTACCATTTTGCAGTTACTCAGAGAAATTGGCATCTCTATTGTGGAAATACTGAAGTTGGATATTGTTTCCTCTTTTTACATACCATTACAGGTATTTTGGTTCACAAATTACATTATTAGCACTTAATTTTGTTAAACTGCCTGATTCCAACATATTATTTGTCTGCAATACTTAAGTAATTTAAAATTGTGAGCAGGAGAATCAAAATTCAATCCGCAACTTCCTTTTTCATGTTTTAAATTAGGCATACATATCGTGGATTTTAATCTGCATAGTGCACCTATTATACACTATGATTATAAATACAACATCTATTACATGCTCACCTTGTCATTGTTTTAGACCGTATTAAAGGTCCTTCGCTTTTCATATCGGAACATTCTCCTGTTTCCCAGGATCTTTCTGTTTTATGAACATAGCATGGTATTGTCTCTGTAAGTGGTGCATAAAATATAAGAGACGTTACACCTATTCATATTTAAGTGAAACGTAAATATGATGGCTTATTCTTGATGTAGTATTCATCATATCATTGAGTTGGTTACATTTAATTTTTGTTTTGCAGCCTAACTCCCCTATCAGATCTGAAATTGATGTTAAGCTTGGAGGCACACAATGCAACTTAAATTTGAGCAGGTTAGAGCCATGGATGCAAATTCGTCCTCCGCAGAAGCCAAAAAAGGATTTATCAGGAGAAAGTTCTTCTAGAGAAATATCACAATCATCTGAACAGAAAGCAATTATGTGGACATGCACTGTTTCGGCCCCAGAGATGACTGTTGTGCTTTACAGTTTGACTGGAAATCCACTTTACCATGTAAGAGTTTATACGAGAATGAATTGTTTGTCTTAATATTACTTGAAGAGTTTTCTCTTCCTAAAGTGTATTTTGAATCTATGACACTCTGGTCCCTAAAATGTTTCTTTTATTTTTCAATGACCTTTTATCTTTTCCTCAAATCTTTGACCATTATGGTTGCAATTACTGTGTGGATTGGGATTAGGCTGCTGAGGCAAACGTGAAACCTGTATTTTTTCAATTATATCCCACGGTTAAATGCGTTGTTCACAGGAGCAACATAATTGTCAGTCTTTTAGGTATGTTAGGTTGGAGGAAATTGGCGGGATTGAGTATCCTGCATAACCCATGGCTTTCCTCTTTACGCTGGTAAAATTAATGGCATTTATTTCTAATTAGTTGTTTGCGCCATAGTCTAGCTTAATGTAGATGTGCGACTTACAATCACCTATCATACCAGTGCCACAATGGCATTTATAAAACCAAAATGCTCTTAGATAGAAACAATCTCTGCCCATGCATACTGTTCTAAAATTTCTTCATGTATATCTTTACTATGCATTAGTTTTCTCTTTTGAGCTAACTGCAACTCTGTCCTAATCTTTTTAAACTGCAGGGTTGCTCGCAATCATCACACTTATTTGCTAACAACATATCCAGCACAGGTGCAACAGTACATATGGAACTTGGTGAACTAAATTTGCACTTGTCTGATGAATATGAAGAATGCTTGAAAGAGAGCTTGTTTGGCGTGGAAACAAATACAGGTTCACTAATGCACATTGCTAAGTTCAGCTTGGACTTGGGCAAGAAAGATACGGATGTCCCTAATGATAGCTTGAATAAGATGGTTCTTGGTGTAGATGTTACGGGCGTAGGTGTGAACTTGACCTTCAGGCGTATTGAATCACTGATATCAACTGCGTTATCCCTCAAGGCCTTTGGTAAAAAAATATCTGGATTAAGTAAGAAACCAGCACAAAACAGAGGAATGAGGTCATCCAGGTCATCTGGAAAAGGTATTCAGCTTTTGAGACTTAATCTTGGAAGGTGCTCTGTTAATATCTCTGGAGAGATGGGTTTGGAGGAGATGGTTGTTCCAGACCCCAAACGTGTTAATTATGGATCCCAAGGTGGTAGAATTTTAATTAGTAACTCTGTGGATGGGACTCCGCGCACTGCACACGTAACGTCTACAATTTCAAAAGAACGCAAACAAATGAAATATTCTGTATGTATTGATATTTACCATTTCAGTGTTTGCACGAACAAGGAGAAAAAATCTGTGCAGATGGAGCTTGAAAGAGCTAGATCTACCTATCAGGAATTTCCTGAAGACAATAGTCCTGGAGCAAAAGTTGCCTTGCTTGACATGCAGAATGCAAAGCTTGTTAGGAGATCTGGTGGTCTAAAAGAGATTGAGGTCTGCTCTCTCTTCAGTGCTACAGATATATCTATAAGGTGGGAGCCTGATATGCATATTGCACTATTTGAATTGGGGTCGCACTTGAAGTTACTAGTACATAATCACAATTCTCAGAGACACGATGATGGGGATAAAACTCAGGATATGAAAGATAATGAGCCGAAAAAGGAGACATCTTCCGAAGCAATGAAGTCCGAAAAAACAGTAAAGAAGAGAGAATCCATTTTTGCTGTTGATGTGGAAATGCTTAGTATATCTGCTGAGGTTGGTGATGGGGTTGAAACCTTCATCCAGGTTCAGTCCATCTTTTCTGAGAATGCCCAAATCGGAGTTCTTCTTGAGGGACTTATGGTCCAACTAAATGAAGCTAGGGTTTTAAGAAGCAGCAGGATGCAAATATCTCGAGTCCCTAATGTTTCTGGAAGTCTGTCAGATGCAAAATCTCAGACCGTAACTATCTGGGATTGGGTAATTCAAGCCCTTGATGTGCATATATGCATGCCATTTAGGTTAGAGTTGCGCGCAATCGATGACTCTGTGGAAGAAATGCTGCGAGCTTTGAAGCTTGTGACTTCTGGTAAAACTAGAGGTATATTTCCTCAGAAGAAAGAGCAGTCAAAACCCAAAAAGGCTAGTTCAATGAAAACTGGATGCATAAAGTTAAGCATTCGTAAACTAACAGCTGATATTGAGGAAGAACCACTACAGGGTTGGCTCGATGAGCATTACAAGCTTTTGAAGAACGAGGCTCGTGAATTAGCTGTTAGGTTAAGTTTTCTAGATGAACTTATTTCTAGGGGCACCAACTGTCCTGGTGTTAGTGAATCAAATGATTCTCTAGAAAAAAAGACTCACTATGATGGGGAGGAGATTGATTTTCAAGATGCTTCAGCCGTTCAGAAATTGCATGAAAAAATATACAAACAGTCATTCAAGTCATATTATCAGGCATGCCAGGGCCTAGTTCCATCACAAGGATCAGGGGCCTGCAAAGCTGGCTTCCAATCTGGTTTCAAGCCCAGCACAGCCAGAACTTCTCTCTTCTCTATTTGTGCTACTGAGTTAGAGCTTAGCTTGATAAAAATTGAAGGTGGTGATGCTGGGATGATTGAAGTTCTGCAGAAGCTCGATCCAGTATGCCGTGCCCATAACATTCCATTTTCTAGACTGTATGGAGCAAACATCATTTTGCATGCAGGTTCTCTTGCTGCTCAGATAAGAAACTATACATATCCACTATTTGCTGCAACTGGTGGTCGGTGTGAAGGCCGTCTTATACTAGCTCAACAGGTCCGTACCTTTTTTTGGGTGCTGTTTCTCCTCTATATGAACTTTTTCTGCTAATGGGGCATGCTTATAAAATTGATATAACTTCATAAAACAGCGTCCCTTCAGTCTAGAATTGTCAATGAATCAACCACTGTGTTTCCTTATAATATTTTATGAAATAGAGACAATATCATATTAAAAGTACCATAAACAGATCACCCTGCCCCTCTCCGTCTCGTTGTATAGAGTTTGAGAAGTTAAACATTCTCATCTGTTTTAAATCACAAAATCTTATTCTGTTCCGCCACAGCTCCATGCCCAATAACCTCAAAAATTGTGTTTCCATTTGCCATAATTTTCCTAGTGTGTCACTGCATTCAGACCCAAAAGAGACTTTAAACAGCCACAGTGGCAAAAAGTTCTGAGGTCAATCAAACTGCTGAAGCTTTAATGCATACAACTTCTAGTTTAAATTGGGTGAGCTGAGGAGTATTCATATAACTTTTGGGTATTGATAATTTTACTCACCAGATGGATCAGTTTAAGTTTGACAAGCCTGTGCTGAGAAAGGATTCCAAAATAATTTGATGTGTGTATTCATGGAGTGGAAGTGAAATATCATGTTGATGTGTACTTTTATCATAAGAACCTTGATTTCGGTTTATGCCAACTGTACTGGCCTTCACCTACACTTTACTGGACCCACCCAGCCCTAGTTACTCAGTGTTTCTCAGAGGTCAGAAGTGTCTAATTTCTGCATTTCAGTATCTGTGCTTCATTCATCTTCAGCATACATGCGAGTCTCTTCAATAACCCACTTAGAAAGTAGAAGCTGATACATGCAGTAGTTAACAAATATACATGCTTTTTACTTAAACTACTTACCTTGTTATTTTTAAAATTTATATGCAAGGGTGGATGGATAATTCACATTGTGGGGTGGTTGAAAACTGTTGATTAGCACAACACTTCCAATAATTTGTTACATATGTTATGGTCAAGAATATATTTGGGACATTGATTCACATGTACCTTTTTGTAATTGCAGGCAACTTGTTTTCAGCCTCAAATTCACCAAGATGTCTATGTTGGAAGATGGAGGAAGGTGCAACTCCTTCGCTCAGCCACTGGCACAACTCCACCAATGAAAACATATTGTGATCTGCCCATACATTTTCAGAAAGGAGAAGTTTCTTTTGGAATTGGTTTTGAACCATCTTTCACTGATTTAAGCTACGCTTTTACTGTTGCTCTCCGTAGGGCTAATTTAAGCACTAGGAATCCAAATCCAGTAGTTCAGCCCCCTAAAAAGGAAAAGAGCTTACCTTGGTGGGATGAAATGAGAAACTACGTTCATGGGAACACCACTTTATATTTTTCAGAGACAAGATGGAATATTCTTGCAACCACCGATCCATATGAAAATTTAGATAAACTTAATGTTGTTACGGGCTATATGGAAATCCAGCAAGCAGATGGTCGGGTTTATGCTTCAGCTAAAGATTTCAAGATTTTACTGAGCAGTTTAGAGAGCTTACTGAAGAATTCCACCTCAAAACATTCATCTGGATTTTCTGCACCTTTCCTTGAAGCCCCGGTTTTCACTGTTGAAGTAACAATGGAATGGGAGTGTGAATCTGGAAATCCATTGAATCATTATTTATTTGCACTTCCCAATGAAGGCATACCGCGTGAAAAGGTTTTTGATCCCTTCAGATCCACTTCTCTTTCCCTGAGATGGAATTTCTCCCTTAGACCTTCTCTTTCCTCAAATAGTTATGAGTCACATTCCTCTGCAACTAATGATCAGGTTCTTAATGGAGGTTCTTGTAGTCCATCAAAAACAGAGAATGCACTGAATGATTCACCGGTGGTAAATATTGGTCATCATGATTTAGCATGGCTAATCAAATTCTGGAACTTAAATTACCTCCCTCCTCATAAATTGCGGACCTTTTCCAGGTGGCCCCGCTTTGGGGTCCCTAGGATTCCCAGATCAGGAAATCTGTCACTAGATAAAGTAATGACAGAATTCATGTTCAGAATTGATGCAACGCCGACATGTATAAGGCACATGCCATTACACGATGATGACCCAGCAAAGGGACTGACATTTAAGATGACGAAAGTCAAATACGAAATGTATTTTAGTCGGGGTAAGCAAAAGTATACATTTGAATGCTTTCGGGATCCTCTTGACCTTGTGTATCAGGGTGTTGACCTTCACGTGCCTAAAGCTTACATAGATAAGGAAGATTGTGCAACTATTGGTAAAGTAGTCCAAATGACAAGGAAAAAGTCCCACTCTGCATCAATGGAAAGGGTCATGAGTGATAAAAATAGCTCTTCTGCAAACAGCACGGAAAGGCCTAAGGATGATGGGTTTTTGTTATCATCTGATTATTTTACGATCCGTAGGCAAGCCCCAAAAGCTGACCCTTCTAGGTTATTGGCGTGGCAAGAAGCTGGTAGAAGAAATGTTGAGATGACTTATGTCAGATCTGAGTTTGAAAATGGGAGTGAAAGCGATGACCATACAAGATCTGACCCCAGTGATGATGATGGGTATAACGTAGTTATTGCTGATAATTGTCAGCGGATTTTTGTTTATGGTCTGAAGCTTCTCTGGACTCTTGAAAATAGAGATGCAGTTTGGTCTTGGGTAGGTGGGTTATCTAAGGCATTCGAACCTCCAAAGCCTTCTCCTTCTCGTCAATATGCCCAAAGAAAATCAATTGAGGAGAACAACACCCTTGATGAACCTGACATGCAGAAAAAGGAGGACCAAAAGTCTCCTGCTGCCGTTGATGTTGCAAGTTCGTCGACCCAGAACGTGGATACTTCAAGATCTCTCTCTTCTCCATCAAATTCAAATACAGTTGAAAATCCCTTCTCTAGTGCCATTGGTATGCTTAAAAAGTGTTCTGCCCCATTCTCCCCAACATTCATGCATTGAAACAAATGTGACTTTTATGCATCATCGGCAAATTGATCTTCTTTATTTATGTATATGTAAACACAAATGCACAAACACCGAGAGAGGGAGGAATGGAGAACTATATGCTTATATTATGTTGTCACTTGTTCCTTTTTTAGGCTTTCATCCTGTGAATTAATCATATATTATAATCAGCCTGTCTCTTTGCAACAAAGTGCTTTCGTTTATGAAATCCTTCATGTTTGAAAATTTCAGCACCTTATTTTCCTAGTTAATAAGCATTGTTGTGTCCACATACAGCAAAGCACAACAACGTTGATGAATCTGAGGAGGAAGGCACTCGCCATTTCATGGTGAACGTCATTGAGCCACAATTCAATCTTCACTCAGAAGAATCTAATGTAAGTTCTTAATGCTAGAACCGTATATGCATTAGAACAATAATATAAGTAGTACTGTTGCTGGGAAATCATCTCAAGCCTCCAATAGTAGTTTGTGTATTTGCATGCTCTACGAGTTAGAATGATAATATGAAAACAGGAAGTAATGTTACTAGTATTCTAGGATTTCAGGTGCTGATGTATGGACTCTGATAATAATCATCTGAAGAAACAGAAGGAAGAGAACAATCTTGTTCCTTTTATTTGTCAGGCCAATATATGCGACAAAAATATTGAATTTCCACTACTGTTAACCCTCTTGTGCAATTAATGCTGAATTTGCCTTATATTACTAATGAATCCTAGTAGGGCCATTGTGGATAGTTAAGACCAATGGACTTGAAAATTTACTTGTGTTTAGTAATTGTCATAGCATTGGCTGCCCGTGACATGAGAAATACCATGAAAGGGAATTGGGACGCGCTCAAATGCTTGCATACCATAAAAGGTAATTAGGACTAGTACAAATGCTTTTAGTTCCATAGGATAGTTATTTCATTATAAAAGTGATATACTCCTTGATAGTCCTGTAATCATTCAAGTTAAGACCTACTCTTGTTTCTGAAGCATCCTATTCCCTTCCAAAACTGTGGGGTTGTTTTATGGTGTAGACTTTGTAAAGTCCCTTAGTAGTTAACTGTAGTTGGCCCCTTATGACTGAAGCTTCCTGATCCAACTTTTTATCCAACAAGTTTTCCCAAATAGTGGTTCAATAATCTTCAAAGCCAGTCTCTTGGTTTCACTTGTGGATGCCTGTACTAGTACGCGGATCACTGATAAGGGTGAAATAGATTTACTAGTGGGGCAGTTGAAGCATGTTGAGCCTTGACATCTTGGCTTCTCTTCTTATTAGCAAGTTTTGCTCAACCCTTTTGAGCTGTGTTTGAGCTGCAGAAACTTGCTCATTTCTAGAGCGGCCAAGTGACATAAAGCTATCAGTAGAACGAAAATAGGGAAGTACCAGTAAGTGGACTGTGTAATATTTTTGGTCATGCTTACAAATTGTTAGAATATATTTAGGAATTTTTATTTGATTGGGAATTTATTAAATCAGGTAATTCTTATGTATCTTGGTTATGAGATTTATGTCTGTCTTAGGGAACAAGTCTTTCCTAGTTTGGCTTTTCCCAACTCTATATAACAGAGTGGGTTGATTCAATATTGTATCTCTGTCTATTATGTCTGGCTATTTGCTATAATAAAACTTTATGGCTTCTGGTTAAATGATCCTGGCTTTTCTACTTTACTGTTATAACACAAATAAACCTCATTGACAGGGTAGATTCTTGCTTGCTGCTGTGAGTGGTCGTGTTTTAGCCCGATCCTTTCATTCGGTTCTTCATGTTGGCTATGAGATAATCGAACAAGCACTTAGTGAAGGAAAGATCCAAACACCTGAATCTCAGCCTGAAATGACATGGAACCGCATGGAGTTCTCTGTGATGTTGGAGCACGTGCAGGCTCATGTAGCTCCAACTGACGTCGATCCAGGAGCTGGACTGCAGTGGCTCCCTAAAATTCGTCGTAGCTCACCAAAAGTAAAGCGTACAGGTGCTTTACTGGAAAGGGTCTTTATGCCATGTGACATGTACTTCCGATACACCAGACACAAAGGAGGAACTTCTGATTTGAAGGTATGCACCTAAGTTTGTGGGGATAAATTTGCACAGTTGTCAAAGGAAACTTATAGCATCAAGAATGCGAGTGTTAGAAAAATATGTTTTACTTTATCATGACAATGTCATATTTATCATGTCACAGGTGAAGCCCTTGAAAGAGCTCACATTCAATTCTCATAATATAACAGCTACAATGACATCCAGACAATTCCAAGTTATGCTCGACGTGTTAACCAATCTTCTCTTTGCTCGACTTCCAAAGTAAGAATAACCTTGAAATGCTGTTTGAATTGAAAGTTTTATGTTTATCTTCACAATGTTTCAATACCTGGTCACAAATGGCTATTCTGCCTATGCAATTAGATGGCTGCAACATAATGGAGTTGCCCAGAGTTTCTATTAGATGTATATGTAGTTAGAGATTTTCTTTCCTTCAAGTAATTAAAATTTCTTCTACACAGGTCAGTTAAGTTGAAAAGCACATTTTCATGACCAGCTACTTGATGTATGTTTATTTTCCCCATGGTTTCATCATGGAATGCAAACATATACTATTACTCATTGCTTATGATGATTAAGATTAACAGTGAAAGTGGACATCATTGATCCAAAAAAAAAAAAATTATTGTACCAAGTTAAAGATGGTGGGCGTACTACCGCAGCGCTGAATTAAGAAATTAACTGTTGACATAAAGTTACTACTGGTAGCTAGCTGGAATGCAAAATACTGTAGGTGGGCTAATATCTTAATGTGCAACAAGTAGACCGTACAATGCTTCGATGCATCTTTGGATGATGATAAATTGAAGTTCTGCTGGACTCAAATATCTATGAACAAGTACATATTTCCTCTCAGTCATTCAAGATGCATGTGGTCAGGGTTGTTTTGTCACAAATTTAAACTTTGGCCCTACTAAACATGTCTTGATGCATGATCTATTTTCAGTGGACCCTCTTTTTTGTTTAGCAAGTTAAAAAATCAAGTGATAGTGATGTAGAAGTTTGAAGTCGAAGATATAAGATGTTTTGATTATTATAGTTTTCTCTTTAGATGTATTATGATGACAAAATGCATTCATAAGTGTTAGTCAACATAGTTTTGTCAACCAAGTCCGTCGATAAAAGTAATATTTTCCTGCAACTTTAAATAGTGGTTTTAATTTTCTTCTGAAGGAGGACAGTTTATTTAGAACATGACTGTCTTTATAGTAGTTGCATTTTGGTTGATTATCTCATGCTTAATGGTCGTTTATTGACAATCCAGACCGCGGAAAAGTAGTCTATCATATTCTGCGGAAGATGACGAAGACATTGAGGAGGAGGCAGATGAAGTGGTTCCTGATGGTGTTGAAGAGGTAGAACTGGCAAAAGTTAACCTTGAAGAGAAAGAGAGAGTGCAGAAGTTGATCCTCGATGATATAAGGAAATTGTCTTCCCGGGGTGATATTTCTGGAGACCCAAATTCAGAAATGGAAATGGATTTATGGATGATAACTAGTGGAAGGTCCACACTGGTAAGCCTCTACGAGTTCCAATGCTTTAACATTTGCATTTTCTAATTTTCCTGGGGATAAAGCGTCATTTGCTAGACTGTGGTTGTTCAACAGTTTGCATTCTTACCAAAGGGTTTTATATTCTTTGCGAATTTATACATACAGGAAAAACAATACCTGTGAGGTGCCTAAAAGGCCTTGTCAAACTTAATCATCGTTTGCTCTAATTCTGGGATTTCTCAAGCTATTCATCTTTTCTTGTCATAAAATTATCATAGCGTGTATATCATAGTTACATTCTTTTATCATACTTATAGGGAAATCATACCATAAAAAACTTACCGACATTAGATTTGTTAATTGTCAGAAAAAAAATATTAAATCGAGAATTATTTAAGAGTACATGGAAGATTGTTGACATATTAGAGAAGTTAAATAGGAGTAGGTTTTGTGTTTATTTTACTTCCTGTTTCTACGTTTTCTGAATTTATGACTATAAAGGAGTTGATACTCAGGTGCAAAGATTGAAAAAAGAGCTCATAAGTGCGCAGAAGTCTAGAAAGGCTGCATCAGCTTCTCTAAGGACAGCCCTGCAAAAAGCTGCACAGTTGAGGATAATGGAAAAAGAGAAAAATAAAAGTCCTTCTTATGCTATGCGTATTTCTTTGCAAATCAATAAGGTTGTCTGGGGCATGCTTCTTGATGGAAAGTCTTTTGCTGAAGCTGAGATAAATGACATGGTGAGTCTCTATACATAATTGTGTTGCCTTATCCTTGTTCGGTTAAGTTTGTGCAAGTTCCAAGTGTGTCCATATTTTGTTAGGTGAACTAATGTGAAATTGTGAGTAACTACAAGCAACTTCTCTTGTTTGTTTTTATGATCTGCCATATAACTCTCTGACTTTCTCATGGCTTGAACCCTTCAATTATCAAACTCATTAATATGTAGTGAATTTAAGGTAGGTAGCAGAGATTTTATAAAATTCCTCGTATTATGCGTTATAGAACACTATCCCTTATAAATCTCATTAAAAGTGTTCACTGACTATCTATAGAAGTCTCATCGAAGTAAGTTCCTTATTTCATTTTCTAAACCTTTAGTGTAGTTTTTAGTACTTAGGTTGCAATTTATTGCTGCAGATTTATGATTTTGACAGAGACTATAAGGATGTTGGTGTTGCTAAGTTCACTACAAAGTATTTTGTTGTGAGAAATTGTCTTCCCAATGCCAAGTCTGACATGCTACTGTGTGCATGGAGTCCTCCTGCTGAATGGGGAAAGTATGTATTATTTCTCTCATGAATATTTTGTTAATTTGTTTTTTTTTGTCTTGTAGACCTGCTTTTTCTTTTTCATATATTGCATCTCCTTTATCATGGCTTAAACTTATGTCCGACATGCTCATAGGTAAAATAAGCTTATCAACAGGCTATGTTACTCCAAGCTGAGGTTAATATGATTTTAAACCAATCCGACAATTGGGGCTTGATTTGGAATTTAATTGAGGCTTTGCTTTCACATTATCTTGGTAATACCACAAAATGAAAGTCAAAATGGCTTTTTTTGCAAGTTATATAATCATAGTAGAATTTTTCATGTTTTATCTTGCCAAAATCTTTAGCACTTCTGCACAAGTATTCCTAACTAATACATTAACTTTGATCTTTCTAGCATTTTCATCTAGCAGGAAACACCTCCTCCAGGGATAACACTTTAAAATTCTAGGAAGTGAATGATATAGCACAATTGGAAGTAAAATCAATTGTTTACTTACCATGTGTAGATGTTACTTAGCTATACTTAGCTTTCAGATGGTTGAAACCCCTCAACCTCGTCCAATTTTCAAAATGAGGTTGGCAATACCAACCAACTGCTCGGTCACTTAATCCATCGTGGCATTTAATATTGTCCAGCAAGCAACTCATTCTGCTAATCAGATGTCCTGTCTATTTCAATGAACTTTTTTCCTCTCTGATAGATTGAAGCAAAAGATGCAGCTAAACTTTCTGTTTGCATTTTCCTTGTTTCTTTTCCTGGCTACAGAAAAGTGATGCTCCGTGTAGATGCAAAACAAGGATCTGCAAAGGATGGAAACACTCCTCTTGAATTATTCCAGGTTGGAAATTCTTTTATGTTTGTGAAGTATCCTTTATCTCACTTGTCTAATAACTCTCGAATTGTTACTGAGTGGCGTTTCTTTGTGGCCATTCCATTTACCAGTTGGGGTGTACTTGTGATGTGTTTCACTTTAGGAACACAGAATATGCTGATACCTTATTTCATACATTGTCTCGTATCACATTAAAACTGCAATTATTAATACGTTCATGATTAATTTGAATATTGAAAGATAAGTTTGCCAATGTGTTTGCTTGCTTGTCTTCATAGGATGAACTTCTATAAACAAGTCTAGTTTTTAATGTTCTTGCATAACAAACACTGCCCTACTGTTCAGGTGGAGATTTACCCTTTGAAGATACATTTGACTGAGTCCATGTACAAATTGATGTGGCAATATTTCTTTCCTGAAGAAGAACAAGACTCACAAAGGCGGCAGGTTAGTGCAATCATTGATTGCTTACGGAGTAGCAGATTTGAACATGGAATCACTTGGGGCAATTTTCATTTTGCATATATTTGTCTGTGGTCTATAGGAAGTATGGAAGGTTTCAACCACAGCAGGTTCACGGCGTGTCAAGAAAGGCTCAACAGTTCATGGTGCATCTCCGTCCACCAGTCAATCAGCAAAAGATGCTGAAACATCCAAATCAAACACCTCCACCATTGGAGCTTCAACTTCAAGTGCGACTAACCAATCTAGTAGTCATGCTGATTCTCCCCAAGTGAGTTTCTCAAAGAACCCATTTTGATGGAAAGTGTGGAAAACGTGGTCACGAGCCTCATTATTGTTCAGTAGTAAATAGCTTCTAGTATCTTCTAATAGTGGTATTCGAGAATTAAGGTTTGCTCCTATAGTATAAAACATAGCAGTCAAAATTAAAGTTACACGTGGATATACATGATCTAGTCGAACCAATGAGTTTGCCGATAAACATTACATATTACACCACCTCAAGTATCTTGAATACAACCAATAAGGCTGGAGGGGAATGCTATAAAGTGCAATACCTATAGTATGTAATTCAGCGTTTAGCATTGTAAGCCTTGATGATACCACCATATCTGTACACCTCAACCTGAATAGTAAAGGTGTTTTACCTTACAATTTTTGAGCAATCAAAACGTTACGAGATGTTCTTCCCTTGAAAGAAGCTTGATCTCAGCACCCATATTGTACCAGGACAGACTTCATGAACTTTGTGTTGTACCCATGATTTCATCTGATATTGAGTCTCCATTCAAACAATTTTATAGTTTTGTTTTGAGATAGTTTAGGCTTAAGTGTAAACCTGACTTGAGTTACTATAGAGTGTTGAACTTGCACTGACTAACAGTCGCTGCCTTTTTGTATTCTCTCTTAGATACAATATTAATTTGCTTAATTGTTTCTTAAAATATATACTATCTTGTGCAGGCATCAAAGTTGCAAAATCTAAAAGCAAATATTGTTTGTGGGTCAAATCCAGAGCTAAGAAGAACATCTTCCTTCGATAGAACATGGGAAGAAAATCTGGCAGAATCTGTGGCTAATGAACTTGTAATGCAAGTGCAATCTTCACCTTTATCTTTATCAAAAAGTGGCAACATTACTTCTCTTGAACAGCAAGATGAAAACACTAGAAACAAATCAAAAGATACCAAAATAGCAAAACCTGGCCGGTCTTCTCATGAGGAGAAAAAGGCAGGAAAAGTGCCAGATGAGAAAAGGTCCCAACCACGAAAGCTGAGGGAGTTCAACAATATCAAGATTAGTCAGGTTGATTTTTTTTCTATTAGATTTGTACTTATCCTTTTTCCTGACATCATTCTGATTGCCATTGACTTGTGCATCACGATGGAGTAGGTTGAGCTTCTAGTTACCTATGAAGGATCTAGATTTGCAGTGAGCGACTTAAGGTTGTTAATGGACACATTCCACCGTGATGAGTTCACTGGGACTTGGAGGAGGTTATTCTCACGTGTAAAGAAGCATATAATATGGGGAGTTCTAAAATCGGTCACGGGGATGCAGGTAAACTCTCCCTCTCAGTAATTTGCAGATCTTCTGACTGACAAGAAAAATGAATCTTATGTCCGTTGGACTGCCAAAAAATGCTATTGTTCTTTCATATCGTATATCAAGAGCAATGACAATGAGATTAGCACCTGACACGCAACTTTGCGGTAATCTTGTGTCGCAACTTTTGTATGTATAGGTGAAGAAGTTTAAAGATAAAGCACAACCCACTCCTCTTCCTGTTCCGGAGAGTAGTCTCAATCTCAGTGATAGTGATGGAGGTTCGGCTGAAAAAGGTGATCAGAACCCAATGTCCTGGCCCAAGCGCCCTAGTGATGGTGCAGGAGATGGTTTTGTTACCTCCATAAAGGGTCTTTTCAATTCCCAACGCCGTAAGGCAAAGGCTTTTGTTCTCCGCACAATGAGGGGTGACGCGGAGAGTGAGCTTCTTCAAGGTGAATGGAGCGAAAGTGATGCAGAGTTCTCACCGTTTGCCAGACAGCTAACTATAACAAAAAGGCTAATTAGACGCCACACTAAAAAGCTGCGTTCTAGAAAAGGTTTATGCATATCATCTTTGTTCCCCGTATCGCCATCCCGTTATATCACTTTTGTTTCTTTGTTTCTCCAAGTAGAAATAAAACCCATTGTTATTAGCGTCTAAAACAGTTATTATAACTATTGTAGAAAGGGAATTCGAGGATCACTAAACAAAATATATGTTTTTCTACTTCAGGTTTATCATTTCAGCAAAAAGACTCGCTGCCTGCATCTCCGAGGGAGAGCACACCCTACGAAAGTGATTCTTCAAGCGGATCTTCACCTTATGAGGATTTTCATGAGTAGAGTCTCGAGATTTTTACAGCCAATTGTAAAAATCATGACCGAGTCTGCAGCAAAAGATTTCCGTAGATTTTTGTAGAGCCATCTGCAGAGAAATTGAGCTGAAGCTCTGTTTCGAAGGCAATGGATATATCGTACTGTTTAAATATAGCCTTATAATTTATTTGTGAGAGTTTGTATTAATGCTGCTCTCATTTCCCTGAAAAAGGAGTTGCATGTTTTGCTTTTGGCCAACGTATTCTCCATTCATTGTGTTTTCTTCGTAGAAGGGAACTTGCTGATTCCAAAGGTTCTATAATATTTTGTAGCAGAGTAAGAGGTTGAGATGGGACTCGTAAGATTACACGAATACGTCATATTTGTTTATACATGCATATATACACTTCCATTTTGTATTTCAGATCGAGTGGAAGCAAACCATGAAAATGCACATATATAGAGCGATAGAAGAGTTTTCACTTTTCAGTATTATTTACTTTTGAACGGTCCATATTTCGATTCAAGTTTATATAACTAAAATTCCTAAATGGTTTGTGTATTTTACTTCTTCAAATAGCTGCGGCGTACTTCCTGCAACGAGTATGTCATCTGCATAGAACACTAGGATGATTTGTTCGTCTCCAAATTCCCATTTGCGTAGACACAAATGCCATAATCAAACCTTTTATATCATTGTCAAAAATAACTTAAAAAATCTGCCCTAGTAAAAAAACAAATAATAATAAACTAAAATTAATCTGCCCTGCTCATTGATATTTAAGTGAAATGCTTTTTGGGGTCTGAAAATTGCTATTTGCAATTTATACCCCAAAAAGCTTTCTCTCTCTAAAAAAAAATCAAATTCAAAAAATTCGAATTGAAGTCAAATCATCGAAAATTTGAGGTATTTTCAACTCCTAAACGTTTTAATTGCATTGGGTAGGAAATTTCCGATTGTAATTGCATGTTAAATAACCCTAAAATCAAATTATATGGCTGTTTTTGGTCAAAAATGCGGTCGGTGAACACCCGGTCTGGGCGTTTAGCAGTGTTGTTGTTGTTGTTTTTTTTTTTTTTTTTTAATTTCAATTTTACTTATTTAAATATCTCTTATATTAGCAGGATGTCTAATTGGATTAAAAAATTGAAGATGGGAAATAAGAAGGGGCTTATGATTCGTCCCAGACATAATCGAAAGGTTACTAGTTCTACACGACGTGGCGAACGGACGATGATTTTTAAACAACCACAAGCACTTGTTGATGTTGGATTGTTGGTTTTCATTTTTATTCTGTTATCTTGATTCAGGATTGTTAGTCTTTTTTCTTTATTTGGATTTGTCAATCTAATAAAACTATTAAGTTCGACATAATAAAATATTGAGTTCGACATAATAAAGTACTAAGTTCGACTTAATAAAGTACTAAGTTCGACATACTAAAGTATTAAATTTGACATAAAATTCCACGCTTGACGTCTACCTCGCATTGTGTTGGTTTCCCTGAAAAAAACGTACAAAAATTAATAAAAAAATAAAAAGCAAAAAAAAAAAAAAAAACAGCTTCGGGCGCCCGGGTTGGGCTTTTGCCCTTTCTGTCCAGATTTTTGAACAAATGACGAAATTTTTACCTCGTTGTGATGTGTATCCCGATCTTCATCCGATGAATTTGTGTTCGTATATTACTTTAACAAAGATGATTTTGTGCCAAATTAGTGACAATAGTGATTTTTTTCTAGAGAGAGGAAAAAAAATATGTATGAGTTGCAAATAGCAATTTTTGAAACCTAAAAAATAAGTCCTATATTTAATGGGGATCACTATAACAAATTTCAACTTTTGCTTACTTGAATACCAAAAAAATAAAAATTAAATAATTAATGGTAAATTACATTAATACCCTTAATGAAAATTAAAACCAAAAAAATATTACAAATACTATTTTTTTTTCTTAAATACCAAATAATCAAAAACCCTCAAAAACCATTTCCCTCCTACACTCACAAACCCCTCACCTCCTCCACCTCCTTCTTCTCCCTCCCTCAAAAACCCTCCTAAAAAACCTCAAAACTAAAGAAATCAAAACCTTACACAACTTGCAAAATAGCGTCAAATGATAATAGAATGGTAGTTTACGAGCAAGGAGAACCCATTAAGGTATATATTCATGTATTTTTTGAGCTAAAACATCGATTTTGATTTTTTTTTTTTTTTAAATTCGCCATCAACTTTCGACACATACAGGTCGAAAATGTGCTTAATTTTCGACATGTATGTGTCGAACAACATAATAATTGATATTTTACTCATTTTCGACACTTAAGTGTCGAAAATAGCAGTAACATTCGACAGTTACCCGTCGAATTTTGCTACCGTTTTCGACACTTAAGTGTCGAGTTTGCCCCATATTTTTGACACCTAAGTGTCGATTTTTCCCATTTTTTCGACACTTATGTGTCGAAAGTAGGGGACAAATTCGACACTTAGATGTCGATTTTTGGCCTGTTGCAAATTTACTTGTCTTATATTTTCTCCACTTTTGTGTAGATCGATTGCACCCATTCATTTACCATGTCAGAAAAATTCTCAACAAAAGAAGCTTTATTGGCATGGGTTCGTGAAGTATGTAAAATAATTGGAATGGTGTTAATGATTGCGGGTTCGAGTGACGGGGATAGAGGACGTAGGACACCGTATGTGATTGTTATTGTCCGTTTAAATTGAAGGGGACAAAAGAACCCAAGGATAATGAAAAGGCTGAGTGGAAATTGGAAGTTTATAGTGGTATTCACAACCACAACTTGTTTGAAAACTTGCACGGACACTCTTATGCTGGAAGATTATCAAAGGAGCAGACTTCCTTTGTTCACACTTTGAAGAAAGCAATGGTGAAACCAATGACAATTCTAAGATTATGGAAGGAAAATGACCCGTCTAATGTAACTGGTACGAAGCAGTTTACAATACTATCTCTAAGTTAAATTTTAGTGAATTATCTGGGACATCTCAATTGCAATTATTGTTCGTCAAGTTGAAAGAAGATGAATACCTCTCGTACCATAGACCGAACGAGTTGAATGCGGTTACCGACTTGTTGTGGATCCACCCGAAATGCATTAAGTTGGCACAGTCGTATCCGTACGTATTCGTCATCGATTGCACGTAAATACCAATCATTACGGACTCCTATTTCTTGAGATTGTGGATTTTACTTGTACCAACATAACGTTCTCCAACAGAACGAGTTGAATGCGGTTAGTTTGATATTCGGGTAAATTTAGTTTCACAGTTGTGTTCATAATGTTATGGGGCAATTTGCTATATACCCCTGTACTATATTTCTCTAAGGACAATCCACTTTTGCTATTTTGCTTAAAGTGCTCGAATATTTTAAAGGACGACTTTACCCCGCGATCTTCACCAATGTCTTGGCGTTGACCTTTCTGGCACCCCAATCTTTATTCTCCGCAACTTCCGTCAAACACTCGAGACACGACCAAATTCTTAATCTCCGTCTTGTCGCTGCTCAAAACTCCTCCCAATCAGCCAAACGCGCCGCCACTGAACCCTACGCTCTGTCGCCGCCGCCGATGAGCCCGCACGCCGCCAAATAGCAAGAGAAGGTGGCCAAGGTTATGAAATAATTGGTGGGTCAGACGGAGGCGATGAGGAATCCGACGGTTTCTTTAACACTTTCTCCTTTCTATCCGTCTGTGGAAAAAAAACAAAATTGAGGGCAAAATTGTCAATAAATGAAATATATAAAGTTAACCTAAAAAGTTTGGGACTTTAACCAAATACACAAAATAGCGATGGACCTATAGCTAGTGAAAATACTTAACGAGGGAGTTTCAGACAATTCCCCCTTAATTTTGTCCTAAAATAAAACAAAGTTGGATATTCAGATAGGATTTATACATTATTAATTAAATTAATAAACAATTCAACATTTATTTATTTATTTAGCATTCCCAGTTCGACTCATTCATCGGTCCTTTATTCTTTTCGACGTTCGAAGAAAATCTTCATCTCACGATCTTAATTCCCCCAAACCCTGTTAAATTAAATAAAATTAGGGTTCTTGCTTCTTCTGATCCGATCAGGTTATTCCCGATTCTTCATTGCTACTGTAAATGTTTGATTCGCACGCTACTTTATCGTCATTCGTTGACCTCGATAGACTGACATGAATGTTGGAATTCCAATCTATCTGGGGAGCTGCTTTTTTTTTGATTGTTCGTGTGTTTTATAATTTTCTGTTACGTCCGCTTAGTTGTTGTTTGTATTATGGATTGATGTGAAAGTGGGAATCGGTTGTTTTGCGCTGATCATTTCATTTGTTTCCCGTTCGTTTTGAAGCTTTGTTTTGCACTGATCATGGCTCAATTGAATACCAATTTTAATACTGTTTCAATGTTTTTTTTTAGCCCTAGTTGTCGTTCGTGAGAACTTGAGGTTTGAGGAAGCGATGGTAGTTTGCAGCTATCTCCTACATATCTATAAATGGTTGCGTAGTGCTTGATTGGGTATGTAATATTGGCGTGGTGGTGAGGATCCATGAACATAGTCAAAGGTGTAGCAGACCTCATTTGGAGGACTTCGAGTGGCCAAAGTGGAGAATATGGCTCGGTAGCACAATCTGGGAGGTTTTCTCCACCAACTCCGGCTATCAACTTCAGGTATTTGTTTTGTTGTTTTCGATTGGGTTGTCTGTTGAGTATATGGTTCAGGCCGACAATCTACGAGGTTCTATCTGCCTACTTATTGTAGTAATAAGATTGTATATCCCATGATAAAATTTCAATTGCATCTGAGCATAAAAATACGTGCAAGGTACCTTAGCATGTGACATTCTTTGACTCTCGTGAGAATTTTTGTATGTGATGTCTGGGAAAATTATCTAATCACTCAAATAGTCAAATGATCCAATCAGTTTCTTGGTCTTTCGCAGTATAACATATTTTAAGCTTTTCTTTTTTACTCATCCATATGCATAGATTTGATCAATAATTGAAACCAAGGAAGACATTCGTAATTATGGAAGGATAAACTCAGAATTTTTTCATAATTAAGCTATGTATTGGTCTTCTCTTTGGAATTCTGAATCCTTGCTCCTGTGAAGAGACCGAAGAGCAACTCATTTACCATGTTTACCTCTTTTAACCCATTGTACGCATATGTCTCCACCAATGCTGCCAATTCATTGAATTTTAGTCTAGTTTTATTTGTTTTGGTTATGGGATTAATGTATCGTTTCTCTCTGATTTATGATGAGATATGTAATAACTCACGATAAACTATTTTTTTCTCCATCAATTAACATTTCTAATCTTGTTTTTTTCTAGCGAGGTCGGCGACGAGGCAATTTTGAAGGCACTATTGGACAGATATGTGCATGCTGTTGATCAGGTATGTATGTGTAAATATCTATGTGAAATTGGTTTATGCTGTATTCTTTACAAAATATTTAGATGGTTCTACATGTTCAGAACAACAAAAGTTGAGCTATATGAATTGTTGCACCTTGCTCGAAATATTACTGTATGTGCCACGATTTCATCTAAAGTGTTCAATTAGACTAGTGTATTGTCCTTACTTGGACACTGGCCATTAGCGACCTGTTTTAAGTTATTAAACCTGGAGTGTCTAAAACAGTGCATGTATATGGATTTATGCTGACAGCTATTTTTGTATTTATATAAGTACAGAAACATTGTGCTATTACTGTTCTAAATTCGAAGATCCTTACGGATCTTTATCCATAGGCTTCAGGATAGATAGTAGCTGGATGTAGATACAACTTCTCTTCTAAATAAGTTTCCTATACTTCTGAACTAAAGAATCATATATTTACCACCCAACTCACTGAAACATATGCTAGATTTTGCTCAGACAGGAAGTAACTGATGATAGCTAGAGAAGCACTTGATGTGTTTAATGGAAAGTCCTTCCTATTTTATTTCCGTCCTGTCTTTCCTGTGTTTATGTGAAAAGTTGTGCAAGTTATGCTCGTTTTCTCATGTTCAGGTTGAAAAGAGAAAGTTGTTTAATATTTTTCTCAAGCAATTCTTAACAATATTCCGGGATTGGAAACCGTTCAATCTCGACCAAACGTCCAAAGAATCTCAGACCTTTTCACATGCTGATCATGCACAAGGTATCAGTGATGTGGTGGTCGGCTGCAATTTGGGCCACCCTGCTGAAGTAATATTGATCTTGACAGAAGAAGTTTCACAAATAACAAGATTTCTTACTGACAGTAAGTCGTTACATATCTATGCATCTGATAAAACTCTAGCTGATGTCTGTGAGCTATGCGTTTTCCTTTCCCATTTTATTTTTCAATTTCCAGTCCTCTTCTACTCCATGAAAAATGTTTTTTCCCTTTATTTTCTTTTAAGCCTGCTTTGATGGATAGTTAGCAGTAATTGAGAAATGATACCTCGCAAAGTAGAATCTATCTATTTGTTGGTTATTGGTTACATTGGTTGTAGAACCATGCGACAACTGTCTTCATCTTTTGCTTAATCTATTTGGCTCATTCTAAATGTTCACCTTTGGCTATTGCTTAAAATGTGAAGATTTCAATTGGTGCATTGGTATACATTTTTATGTTCCCCGTCTGTGATGTTTTTGACTGATATTTCCTATTAGTTTTTAGTTTTTGGAATTTTAATGAAATATTTGCAGATCAAGTGGGCATCACGACAAGCATAAGTATATCAAGTGAATCATGGATGACCTTAGATGCTCTGACTGTTGTGACTCTGTCGATTTATAATTGCAAAGTTTTTGGTTACCATGGGGGGATACAGAAGCTTACAGCATTGATGAAAGGTACGAGTACCACTTGATTTTAATGAGTGGCAGCACCTTGTTCTTTCTGTTACTATTATGATTGTTACTATTTGATATTCACACTCATGGCTTCTTTTTCCAGCTGCTGTTGTCCAGCTTAAGACTATTATTAGTGCACTTCCAGCAGATGAAAGTTTGTTAAATACTATGGTACAGAATGCTGGAGTTTTACAGCAGATACTTGTTCATGTGGTGTCCATTATTTGCAATTTCATTGATTTACGTTCAAGCATAGACGAAAATATACAAAGTACCAACACAGGATCTTCCACATCGAGGAGCAGCGAAATATATGTTAACTCTTCGACTGCTGTAAAGTCTCTAGTATCTGAAACAATCTTATCCTGGCATCTGACAGCAGTTGTATCAGTTATGGAAGCTGGTGGTCTTAATTGGTTATTAGGTAAGGTATGTTTCAGCTTTGTTTATGATTTACCCTGTTCTCCTCTATATCATGCAGCAAATTTTGCCCCTGCTCTTTCATGGAAACTTGAATACTTGATTGTCTGCATTGTGTCTTTACTATCTAATGCTTGAATTCATGTATTATTGATAGAAGACTCATCATTATTATAATTCTTCCAGAGATATTGCGTTTGATCAGGAGATTGATTATGAAAGAACAGTGGGCAGATATGTACCTTCAGCACTTGACCCTCAGAGCTCTTCGATCAGCTTTGGATGACAACCCACGGGGTCAAAATCATTTTCGAAGTATTGGGGGTTTAGAAGTTCTGTTGGATGGACTGGGAGTTCCTTCAATAGATAGCTTGGTTACAAATGATTCATCAAGCTATCAAGAAAGGTGATGATTTCTTTGGGCTTGATGAACTATGCCTTTACATTTGCAGGTTTTTAGTTTTACGATGAAGATCAATCCCGTAACTTGTTATTAGTTTAGTTGCTGGATTATGCTTATGTTCCTTGATCATATGCTTAGCAGTTATCAATTGTCAAACCATCGCTGTCATGTCCTGAACTGGTGATACCTGACAACTAATGCAAAATTATGAAATTATGTAACATATGAGCATACAATGAGAACGTTAAGTTATTTTTCTTTTGAGTTCCAGATGGAACATGGTTGTGTATACGACCTAAATCCAAGTATAAATGCTGTCAGAAACTATACATTGACTAAATTGTACTTAACGTAACGTCAAATATCATCGTACTTTATTGTGATTGGTTGGCTTTGTTTCAATTAGACACGAGTGCCCATGTAAGTGTGTCATCTGGACTAGTACTCTAATATAATTTCTTGCGGTTACTTCTGTTAATATCTCAGCTCTCTCTAACTTTTGTCTTTTTGTTTTTGTTGCAGAAGCAAAAAACCTTTGCAGGATTTTTTTAATCTCCATGTTCTCTCATTGGAGGTTCTTAGGGAAGCTATGTATCCTTCGTACCTACTTCTTACCTGTTATGTTCACATGATTTAGAAGACTAATAATTTCATGTTAGCCTCGAGCTACACGTGTTAGTTTGAATTATGATATTAACCAAACCTTCAAACTTGGATGTTAGTTGACCCATGTTAACCTTCAATTTTCCTTGCTAGTTGAACCATGGTTCTAAAGTTTTCTACTGAAACAGATTCAAGCATTTCAATCTTAATGTTGCTATTGTTTAAGGCTAAATTTTACATGCAAAAATATCCGATCCACTTCTGCATATGCCAAGTCTTCTTGGCACATGAAGATGTGGATGGTGTAAGGAAATCTTGACTGGTTATGCATACATAGAACAAATTTACTGAATTCTTAACTAGTTATAGCTTTGGAAATCTCAACAACTTGCAGTTTCTGTGTGAAAATGGAAGGGTACAAAAGTTTGCAAATAGCTTCTGTTCAGTCGCATTCATGATTCAAGAATACAAAAGGGACAAGTCCTCTCCTGAGAGAAATTATGTGACTGAGTTTGAAGGGGAAAATACAAATGATTCAGAAGTTCTCATAACAGAGCTGTCACCTTTGTTCTCATCTAATCCGTCTTACATACGATCTTGGAAAGAATATGTTGCCAGGTTGAGTGCAGCTTTTTGTGATTTCCTTCTTGAAGCTAACGAAACCAAATCCGGACGCATTCAACCAACTATGAGCAGAAACACAATATTGGTGTCTGCAGTTTATGCGGAACTTTCTTTGAAGTGGTTCACAAGGGTGCTACTTACAGTTTTCCCGTGCATCAAGGCTTGTTCCAATCAAAATGAAATTCCCAGCCACTTAAGGTGGACTAGTCAACTTCCTGCAGTCTCTTTTTGTCCTAGTGGGAGTATATAATATATGAGTGCTTTTTTGTTGCTGTGTGAGTTTTAGGTCTATAGTAACTTCTATCCTTCTTCCTGTTTCGCTTTCTTCCTTTTAATTCTTCATCTTTTGTGCTTCCTTTTCAGGATTTTTGCCTATACGATGCAGCATTATGTTCTTTTTGCATTTAAGAAGGTTCTTGTTTCGTCACCATCATTAGTTGATGTCTTCCGTGCTGAGGGTGTGTGGGACTTCATCTTCTCTGAGAGTTTTTTTTACTTCGGTCCTGCTCCTGCAGAATTTTCTGGAGAGGATTCTAGTAGGAACGAGGTTTCTTTAATGGATGATGCAGGATATCGTGGCTCAAGTTCTGTTGAGGACCGAGTAAATGCAAACGGCGGTGAAAATTTTCAAGCTGAAATAATCTCGTTCATGGAACTTGCATCTACTTTAAGTGGAATTTCTCATAACTTGGTTGGTTGTCTTTCTTTTATCTGATAGTCATTTATAAAGTTCATGGTGGATAATCTTTGTTGGATCTTTGTCGGATTATTTAAAAGAGTTCCACTGGAGCACCAAAGTAGTGGGACATGAACTTCTTATTGTGCTTGGTTTTGGTTGATGGGTTTCATGTCAGAGATGAGTCTTTTAAAGGAAAAGGAATGCAGCTTTTCTTGGGGTCACAGTTCCTTCATCTGATATAAATTAGTTATTTGAATTAAAAGTAACGCTGGATGCATAATTGAAGGACTTTTTTGTGTCACTTTCCATTCCTATGGTCTGCGTTTTCTTTTAAACTCTGGTATCCACATTACTTTAGTTGGCACATGCAAACTCTAACCTGTTTTTTCTAGGTGATGAACTTTGACTTAGTTGATGATTATTAAATGTAGCATGGCCATGTGTATGAGACTGCTGATGTGCAAGAACTACATCATCATTGTGATTTTTGTTCTAAATATGATTCACATATGTCTGTCTTTTTGTTTCATCACATGCCTCCTGTTAGCTTGCTGCTTATCTGATGATTAATTTATGGCAGCCTGAATGTAGTGTTTTGCTGGACGCCCTTGAACAATCTGCTTGTATTCCGGAGCTTGCTGCTGTTCTGGCAAAAAGCCTGCTTCATATATTGCAGCTTTCAGCTGAGAAAACAGTTTCTTCATTTAAAACGCTTGCTGCAATTCCTCGGATGCTCAAAGTTGCCTGTATTCAGGTACAAGAGTCTAAAAGACCTGGCTCTACAAGTGCAGTAGCCGAAAACATTACCAGTGAAGTCGCATCTCCTGAATTCTTATCACCTGAGGTGACTCAGAGTTGGGCAGAATGCATGAAAACATTGATGGAACTGTTTGCAGAGTACTTCTCAGTATCAGATGATGCAAAACTTTCTATTTTGTGCAGTTCTATGTGTATCACTTGTATGTTTGACTTGTTTTGGCAAGAAGGCCTAAGAAGTGTTATGCTCAATTATGTTCTTGAGCTTATGAAGGTATGCCGCTCCTATGTACGATATTCCGTTTCGAATTGATCAAGGCCAATGCAAATGGATGTCATTTCTCGCTTTTATCATTGGAGTTTTTCTTTCTTTTGGCAGATAGTTCCTTTATCCGAAGAAGGACGGAAAGCAAAACTTTTCCTGTGCTCCAAGTACCTGGAGACATTCACACATTTGAAAGAACGAGTTAATAATTCTACAGATTTGTCAATTGAGCTACTGGTTGGAATGAAAGATTTGCTACTAACAGATAAAATGGTATTGAAACAAGCCCTTTTGAATTTATCTTCATATAGACAGTAATATGTATGAACAAAGCCAGTACAATTTGACTTGCCAATCGCTATTTTTGTTGCTAGTATTATCAAGCTTTGTTCCGCGAGGGTGAATGTTTTTTGCACGTTGTATCTTTGTTGAATGGACATATGGACATTGGAAATGGAGAGAAGTTGGTTTTGAATGTCATCCAAACGCTGACTTGCTTGCTATCACAGAATGAAGCTTCAAAGGTACGTCTCTAATTGTTGTTTTTCAATCAGGCACCACGTACCAAGATTTACCATTTTTGTTCTCCTTTTGTTCATATTTGAATCACTAAATTATCTCTCCAACCCTGGTACAGATTAGATCAAAAATTTGAAGTTGGAAAGATTTGGACGTTAATTGATGTATTAGAAACTCGTTTTAAGTGCCTCTTTTCTATTTGATCTGTGCCACTTGATATTATGTACTTAGATCCATTTTCCAATGATAACAATAGCCCACTAAGAAACAAAGTAGTGGATAGTTGGGAGAAAATATGCTGCACTCCAGAAAGATTTGAGTAATGCCTTCTGTAAAATAAGGAGAGAAGAAGAAGAACATGTTCTGTATTTCTTGTGTGTTACAATACCTCAAACTAGATTATACTAACTAAAGAATACCAGAAAGGAAAATATATGTAATTGATATGGCTGATAATTAGCCATAATCTAGGACTAATTACATCTATCAAATCCCTAATTATTAGTAATTCCTTACACTTTCTATTAGTTACAGCATAGGGGAGCTAGTTTTGGAGAGCTGCAGGCACTTGGTTTGGGATGGAGTCATAGTTTTAGTTTCTTCCCATTTTGAAAAATTGTGCGTGGTATCTTTTTCTGGGCATCAGTACTTGAAAATGGTGAAGGTCCCCTTTGTTTATTTGAAGCTGGTTGATGCTTTTTGTTTAATCTTCTTTTATATTTTTTGCATAATTTACAAGTAGCAATCCATGTGATGTGCCAGGGCGGACTAGCAGATAAGTACACATAAGAGCAGCAATACAAATAGCTGCATGAATTTATCACTCTTATTCGTCGACTAATTTTGTCATGTTATCTTTTAATTTTAAAGGTCGCTTTTAGGTCCCTAGTTGGCGAGGGTTATCAGACTTTTCAGAGTTTGCTGTTGGATTTCTGCCAATGGCAGCCTAGTGAAGCACTCTTAAGCGCGCTGCTTGATATGCTGGTCGATGGAAAATTTGATCTTAAAGCGAATTGTGTCATAAAGGTAACCTATTGATGCAGGGTACAAATGAATACATAGTGACTAACATGGACTCCTTTTGGCTTTTAATATCTGTCCTGCATATGTTTCTCATCGCTCTTGTTTTATTTAACAGAATGAAGATGTGATCTTGCTTTATCTCAGTGTTCTTCAAAAGGTTTGTTATTCATGAGCTTGCATAATCTTTTTAGTCTTTACCCTATCCACTTGAATAGTGGGTTTTCTTTTCCTATTAGTTGTTGTTAAATGTAAAATTGATCTGAATAATTTACCTCATCATTCAATAATTGGGCAGAGCAGTGATTTGTTGCAGCACCATGGTCTCAATATCTTCCTTCATCTGCTAAGGGATTCTCTACCCAATCGAGCTTCATGTGTTAGAGCAGGAATGCTCGAATTTCTTCTCACTTGGTTTTCACAAGACAGTGGTGAAGCTATTGTTTGGAAAATTTCCCAGTTAATTCAGGTGATTGGTGGACATAGCGTATCTGGAAAGGATATCCGGAAAATATTTGCTCTGCTTCGTAGTAAGAGTACTAGTCGTCAGCAGCAGTCAAGCTCACTACTCTTAACAAGCATGTTAACAATGCTAAATGAGAAAGGACCAACAGCGTTCTTTGATCTTAATGGGATTGATTCCGTAAGTTCAACAATCCTCCCTAACAAATATATCACCCATCTTTTGCTAGTTACCCCACCCCAAAAAAATAAAGAAAATAAAGAGAATTTTGAATTAGCATTAAGCTAGGTTCTATACCTATATAAGCACGTTTATAGTTCCTTCTTGTGGGGCATCTTAAACTTGCAGTTAGGAGAAGGAAGCAGCACGAAAAAAATAACAGTTATGAAGTTACTTGAGGACTCTATAATCATGAATCTTACAGATTGCGATATGATATAGATTCTTGAAATTATCTTTGGAAGTTACACGGTTAGAAACCAGATTTTAACCAAAAACTTAACATCCAGTTACTATACTCGTGTACTTATTTTTGTTGTACTACTAAATTTAAATACCCCTGTACTATGGACTTTGTATCATTTACCCTCCTGTACTACACATAAATACAAAAACCCCCCTGCTATTATATTTTTTCCAAAATATGACGAAAATACCCCTGCTAAACCTATAAATATAAGGGTTTGTTTGAGCCATTTTCCACTATATTTTTTAACATTTTCGGTCAATTTTACTTGGAAAATTTTTATTTTTTTATTTTTTCCTTCAAAACATTTAATTACTTAGATTTTTTTTAAAATTTTCTGAATAGAAACCTTTTATGTTTGTCATTTTGAATTTATTCATTTTTTTCTTAAATGTCTTCCGGTAGTTCAAATTATCAACAATAATAGGATTGTAAAGATGTTTGTAATCTTAGGATGTTTGAACTACCGGAAGACATTTAAGAAACAAAATGAAGAAACTCAAAATGGCAAAAATAAAAGGTTGTATTTAGAAAATAAAAAAATGTAAGCAATTAGATGTTTTGGAGAAAAAAGTATAAATACCAAAATTCTCAACGTAAATTTGACTGAAAATGGTAAAATATATAGTGGAAAATGGCTCAATATATATATATATATATATATATATATGCTTGAGTAGGGGTATTTTCGTCATATTTTGGAAAAAATGCAATGTGAGGTGGGTTTTTGTATTTATGTGTAGTACAGGGGGGTAAATGATACAAAGTCCATAGTACAGGGGTGTTTTTGCATTTAACCCTTTAAATAATGAGCAAAAGAAAGGGTGGCGGCATAATTTATTTGGCTGAAGTCTTACTTTTAACAGGTCACTTATGCTGTTTACATGACTGATTTATCATGTAACCTGTGCATGCAGGGCATTGTAATCAAAACACCATTTCAGTGGCCCACGAACAAGGGATTTTCATTTACATGTTGGCTCAGGGTAGAAAGCTTTCCTCAAAATGGAGCAATGGGGATCTTCAGTTTCCTCACAGAAAATGGACGGGGGTGCTATGCTGTCCTTGAGAAAGACAAGTTAATTTATGAGGTAAAGATAAGTCTCGTGTCATATCTGCACAATTTGAGACTGCATCAATCATATCTGATAAAGTTAAAGAGTCTGTTTGTTGATATGGATTGATGTTATTTTGCATTTAATTGTGTTGCTCGTGTATTTCAGTCGATCAATCAGAAACGACAATGTGTTTCAATGAAGTTGAACCTTGTCAGAAAGAAGTGGCACTTTTTCTGTTTAGTACATTCTGTTGGTAGAGCATTTTCAGGGGGAAGCCAGTTGAAATGTTATTTGGATGGGGTCCTTGTTTCTGCAGAAAAGTGCAGGTAATCTTTTTTCTTATGGAAGGCTAAAACTTTTAGTATCTTCAGCTAGCAGGTGAATTTTCAATTCGAATCTTCTGGATTTCAGATATGCAAAAATAAATGAACCATTGAGTAGCTGCACAGTTGGCACCAAACTCGATCTGCCTGTTTACGAGGATGAGAATGTCGCACATCCTGTCAAAGAGTCTTATCCTTTTCTTGGTCAGATTGGTCCCACATACTTCTTCAGCGATGCTATCTCTTCTGAACTTGTGCAGGGCATCTGCTCTTTAGGGCCTAGTTATATGTACTACTTCCTTGATAATGAAATTTCAGTTTATGTTGATAACTTTTTGTCTGGTGGAGTTCTTGATGCTAAAGATGGCCTTGCATCAAAAATTATCTTTGGAATTAACGCGCAGGTTGTTTCTCCTTTCTAAGAAATATTTAATTGTGAATAAGGAATTTTATTTATTATGTGACCACACGAACTCAAGCAAAATTATTTTTTTTTCAGGCAAGCAAGGGTAGGGCATTATTTAATGTTTCACCAATTGTTGATCATGCACTTGATATGAAGCCTTTTGAAGCAACTGTAATGGGTGGCACACAGTTATGCTCTCGACGACTGCTGCAGCAGATAATTTATTGTGTTGGGGGAGTATCTGTGTTTTTTCCTCTTTTAACACAGTCTGATATTTATGAAGACGACAGAAGTGAAAAAGTTGAAGAGATGTTGCTTTCTCCTATTAGCAGGGGGCATTTGACTACTGAGACTATTAAGCTCGTAGCTTCTATTCTGGATGATAATTTGGCCAATCAACAGCAGATGCTGCTACTTTCAGGATTTTCTGTTCTGGGATTTTTGCTGCAATCAGTGCCAGCCAAGCAGCTAAATTTGGATACTCTTTCAGCGTTGAAGCATTTGTTTACTATTGTTGCTAATGGTGGTAAAGCATGACGCCTATTCTACCTATCAATTTTCGACCAGTAGTTATTTGAGATTAATGTTTTTTTCTTCGAACTGTTTTTGGTGAGTATTTAATTACTTCTTGTTCACCTCCAGGGTTGTCAGAGTTCCTGATCAAAGATGCTATTTCAAATATCTTTCTTAACCCTCATATATGGGTCCGTACAGTTTACAAGGTTCAACGTGAACTGTACATGTTCCTTATCCAGCAATTTGATAATGATCCGAGGTTGCTAAAGAGTCTGTGTGGGCTTCCTCGTGTGCTTGATATTATTCGACAGTTTTACTGGGACAATGCAGAATTCAAACCTGCCGTCAAGAACAAGTCAACTGTACATGTCATGGTGGACCAAATTGTTGGAGAGAAGCCTGACAAAGAAGAAGTACATAAAATTCGTCTCCTTTTATTAAGTCTTGGTGAGATGAGTATCAGGTATGATATGTGCTTTTGTATGAGAATTCTATCATTGAGTGACGTTTTTCCAATGGCGCTCCTAAATTACAATTTAGCTGGTATATATGATTTTAAAGAGCTTTTGTTTTCAGACTATTGGTTTTATTTGGATTTTGCAGGGAGCATATAGCAGTGTCTGACATAAAAGCACTCATTGCATTCTGTGAAACCTGTCAAGATATGACTTGCGTTGAAGACATTCTAAACATGATCATACGCACTGTTTCCCACAAACAACTGCTTCCTTCCTTTTTAGAACAAGTGCATTTACTTGGAGGCTGTCACATTTTTGTTAATCTTCTATTGAGGTATTTACCCTAAGCTTACTATGTGGTTCGGGTTTGAGATGATGATAACAGAATTTTATTACATCTTTTAGAATAGAAGCGCAACAGATCGTGTTCTTTAGAATCATTACCTTATTTTATGGTTATGCCGATAACATCTCTTTATTTAATTATTTCCTTCTCTGAGTTTGACAAACTGCATGTACTGAACTTTCCACTCCCACCAATATTCTTATACTGGAAAGGGATTAAACAGATTAATTAAAGCTTAAAAGAGAGAGAGAAGATGATATTTGCTTAAATAATTCATTAAATGTATAAAACATCAAATACCAAGTTATTTTGTACATGATCTTTGTTATGCGGTCATAGTTTAATCCGTGACATTCTTTCAAATTCTTCCAACTCTTCTTTTTCATTCTTCTCAGTGGATTTTTTTTTTCTTGCAGTCAATAGTTTGTTTCATGGGTTATTAGATTAGTCATTGGTTTAAGTTTGTTGGACAACCTTTGCTGGTTTGGACCTTGTTTAAGGTGTATGAACTAATTTCGAGTATGTTTAGTTATACTTTTGCACTTTATTCACAACATGAAGGTTAAGATACTGACAAGCGTGTTCTCAATCTTTTGAGCCATTTAGACTACTTTGCGAGACATGTCCTCTTCGATGTCACTGTGAAGAATAATATTGCTTAAAACTTGTTTTCTTTTCCATTTGTCCAGATTTTGTTCTTTGCATCAGTTGAGGAAATAATTGGTGATGCTGATTTCATATATTTATAAATGTCACCATTGTAGGGATTTTGAGCCAGTTAGATTGCTTGGATTACAGTTCATTGGAAGACTTCTTGTTGGTCTTCCAGCAGAAAAGAAAGGATCTAAATTTTTTAACATTTCAGTCGGGCGGTCTAAATCTCTATCTGAAGGTCCTAAAAAGATAAGCTTGCATACTCAACCAATTTTCTCCATAATATCGGACAGGCTCTTCAAATTTCCACAGACAGATCTTCTATGTGCTACACTGTTTGATGTTCTTCTAGGTGGTGCTAGCCCGAAACAGGTTATGCATCAGATTTGTTTTCTATATATGTTCACAGACCATTTAACCGTAGTTATTTTGCAGTGTTTCTGTGATCTTGCATGCTGCAGAAAGCATAATCAATTTGGTCTATCTGCAGGTTCTGCGGAAGCATAACCAATCTGATCGTCCAAAAAGTGGCAAAAACAATTCCCAATTTTTTCTTCCTCAGGTTTTATCTCTCGTTTTCAGATTTTTGTCAGGTTGTGAGGATCGAACTTCAAGAATGAAAATTATGGGTGATCTGCTAGATCTTCTAGATTCAAATCCTTCGAACATTGAAGCTCTTATGGTACTAATATTTTGGTCTGCTGTGAACTTTGCTAAAGAAATCATTCTTCTGAATAGTAGAACTTCTCATGTAGGAAAATGGATGGCATGATTGGTTGGTTGCCTCTTTGAAACTCGATGTGATAAAGAACTACAAAATGAAAATGCAAATTGGCCACGACACTGATATGGATGAGCAATATTTCGTGAGAAATGTATACAGTCTTGTTCTCTGTCACTATATTCTTTCTGTAAAAGGTGGCTGGCAGAATTTAGAAGAGACCGTGAATTTCCTGTTGGTTGAAAGTGAAAAAGTATGTTCCACTATTGCTTCACAATATGATTTTTTCGCATTTAAACATCAGCGAAGGAAAATCTTCATAAAATTCTTCTATTTGCAGGCTGGAATCTCATATCAATCATTTATTCGTGATTTATATGAAGATTTAATTCAGAGGCTAATAAACTCTCCTATCGAAGAAAATATTTTTGTCTCTCAGCCATGTCGCGACAACACATTATACCTTGTAAAATTAGTTGATGAAGTGCTCATTTCTGAGATGGATTGCCGGCTTCCGGTATGTATCTTAAATCATATTTGCGGTAGCTTTCTTCAACTTTATGAATCTGTTGGGCTCAAAATATTTTCTTGGTGAACTTCTACAAAAGTAATAATTTCACTTTCTATGATGGTACCATATTAAATAAATAACAATTAATCAATCTAAACTAATTAGACTGATGAGACAAAAAGAAAATATTAGGTTCATTAATTATTACCTGTACAATAAAATATTATTTTCTATATAAAGTCAAAATTATACGATATATTAAACAGATATTTTTATGTTCATATAAACATCAATTTAGAAAGTGAAATATACTTGAAAATACTTGATATGAAGAATGAAAATGAAGGAAAAAATAGAAGAACAAAAAAACCTCAACTCAGACTAAGTTACAATAGATTAATTTATTCAGAATATATCATATAATTTATTTGCACAACATTGACCTGTTCTATAGATATCATGTCTACTTGTAATTTAGTTTTTGAATTTGTTTTTCCTTACTGAATTGTAATATGTTGTTGGATTGCTCTTTTGGATCTGGCATTGCTGAGAGATAATTTTGTTGTTTATATTCCTTAGACATTTGGTCCAGTCTTCTGCTGTAAGAACAAATCCTTCTTCTTTTGCAACAGTTTCCTGCATGCAGCTCCAAGTTCCCTCCTCAGTCTCTCGAACTGGATAACTGCCCAGACTTCAACGCTGCTTTATCTGAGGCCTTGCAGGGAGATTCTGGGAACTTATCGGGGTACCCGCAACTTGATTATGAATCATCAACAATGAAGAATTTGACTATAGTTATTAACCTTAATTATCAGTTGCCATTTTTATTTGTTTATTTATGTTGTTCACTTTCTTAATAGGACTACAGGGGTAGAGAACCAGCATTACTTCAATGAAGATGAAAAAACTGCTGATGATTGGTGGAATATATATGACAACCTTTGGATCATTATCATTGAAATGTATGGCAAGGGATCAAGTAAGCAGTTACCAAGATCATCATCATTTATGATGCCATCTTTAAGCCAAAGAGCTCGTGGATTGGTAGAGTCACTAAACATCCCTGCTGCTGAGATGGCTGCAGTTGTGTCGGGGGGGATTAGCAGTGCCTTGGTTGGAAAGCCAAATAGAACTGTGGATAAGGCTATGCTATTGAGAGCGGAAAGATGCTTAAGATTTGTTAACCGCCTTATGATTCTCTATCTTTGTAGATCATCGCTTGAGAGAGCATCGCGTTGTGTTCAACAGGTTATCCCTGTTCTGCCTTCCCTTCTGACTGCTGATGATGACCAAAGCAAGAATAGGCTGCAACTTCTTATCTGGTACTCTTTTTTTTCACAGTTCTAACTGAAATGTTTGTGAGGATTAGCTATCTTAATTTCATCATTGTGAGACTGGCTTATTTATAAGATGGATTTTCTACATGGTTATATTCTTGTGAAATCTGCTTTTCAGAATTGATGACCACTTGATTGTTTGATAGGTCCTTGCTTGCCGTTAGGTCCCAGTATGGAGTGCTTGATGGTGGTGCCCGCATTCACGTCCTTTCCAGCTTGATACGGGAAACTATCAGCTGTGGGAAGTCGATGCTAGCTACAAGTATCATGGGTAGTGATGATCTATCTGATTTAGGTAGTAATTCAAAGGAAGGAAACACTATATTCAATTTCATCCAAAAGGACCGACTTCTTGGTGCGGTGCGTGTCCAATTTTATTCCCTGCTTTTTAGTATTAGCAACTGTTTGGGACAAAATGGATTCTTGACAGGTCACCTAATGCAAACATAAAATTAGTAAATATGCATTTTTTTATAACTAATTCGTCATTTCCTTTGAAAAGTGAAGGGTGTTTCATGTTTTCTGAAATTTAGCCAATGATTTGCAGATTGCGGATGAAGTCAAGTACATTAAGAGTGTAGCAGCAGACCGAATTTTGCAATTAGACGAACTGCGACATAGAATTGAAGAAAATATGTTAATAGATTCCAATCAGAAAAAAGCTTTTGAGGATCAAATACAAATTAATTTGAATACAATTCTTGCTTCTGATTTCAGTAGAAGATCTTTGTTCCAGCTATCTTTGGATGAGAACCAGCAAATTGCTGCGGTAATTTTAGGAATCTAGTCTTTGACTAATTACCTATTTCGAACCTTGGCTCTTGTTATATATAAATCTTGAATGCTGTTTCGACAGGAAAAGTGGATTCATACTTTCCGCTTGCTGATTGATGAAAGGGGTCCATGGTCGGCTAATCCTTTCCCAAATAGCATGGTTGCACACTGGAAACTTGATAAAACAGAGGATTCATGGCGTCGTAGGCAAAAGTTAAGAAGAAATTATCATTTTAATGATAAGCTTTGCCACCCCTCCATAATAAATAGTGCTGGAGAACTTCCTTCCACCAATGATGGCAAACTTGGTTTTGGGGCTTTTACTTTAGAGAAAATGAAACAATTTCAACTGAAAGGAATTCAAGGAATTACTGATGATGGGTCTACAGAAACAAGTGAAATTGACGCTCAATCTAGCCAGGCCAATATACCAGAGATTGAGGATTCTTCAGACGGGCAGTCTCTTGAAGTGTCGAAAGAAAGTAGCAAGCAGGAAACTGTGCAAGACCGAGAAGATTATCCTTCATTGACAGAGTCAGAGAACAGTGAGGTATGAATATGAACATCAGCATCTAGCATAAAACATTTATAATTGCCCCTATCTTTTACCTTCAGGTTATCCTAGATTTTTAATTTATTTTCAGGTTCTCAGGGAAATCCCGTGTGTTCTTGTAACACCAAAGAGAAAATTAGCTGGGCGATTGGCAATTATGAAAAATTTCTTACATTTCTTTGGTGAGTTTTTGGTTGAAGGTAGTGGAGGGTCATCTTCTGCTCTTAAAACCTATTATTCTTCAGATAATTTTGACCACAGCAAGCCAGAAACTGTTGGTGTACCTCATAGGCAGAAGTTTCTAAAATGGCCCATGCCGTTGACTTTCGATTCTCAAAAACCAAATGTCAATCAGAATACCAATTCAATTAACCAAGATAATGATCAAAAGCAGCACAAAAGTATTAAGCATCATAGGTGGTGGAAGATATCTAAGGTACTAGAACTTTCTTTGAAATTTTTACTTTTTTGTATTTGGGAACCTTATGTGTATATAATCTGATTGCTACACTTCTGTTTCTGGATGTAGATTAAGGCTGTGCATTGGACTCGATATTTGCTGAGATATACTGCAATAGAGATCTTTTTTAGTAACTCTGAGGCTCCAATATTTTTTGATTTTGCATCCCCAAAAGATGCAAAAGATGTCGGATGCTTGATAGTAGCAACAAAAAATGAAACTATATTCCTCAAGGGGCAGAAGGACAAGACTGGAGTTATTTCATTTGTTGATAGACGCGTAGCTCAAGAAATGGCAGAAACTGCTAGAGAAAGATGGAGGAGAAGAGAGATTACAAACTTTGAGTATCTGATGATCCTCAACACCCTTGCAGGAAGGTCATACAATGATTTAACCCAGTATCCTGTGTTTCCATGGGTATTGGCGGACTATTCCTCTGATACTCTTGATTTGAAGAAGTCGTCGACTTTCAGAGATTTATCAAAGCCCGTTGGAGCTCTTGATCAAAAACGGTTTGAGGTTGGGCAATTTTATTTTCTCATTTCAGAATTTTTTCCTTGTAAATACTATTTGTTTTTAAATTCTTTTTCGATGACTCAGGCTTTTGAGGATAGATATCACAACTTTATCGATCCTGATATTCCCAGGTAATTTTGACCCCTTTTGTTGTTTTATTTTATGACTCTAATTTCCAAGACAAAATCTTTATCATTTTCATCTTCATGATGATTCAATGTGCTTTGAACAGTTTCTATTATGGTTCGCACTACTCAAGCATGGGAATCGTGCTATTTTACCTACTTCGCTTAGAGCCATTTACTGCACTCCACCGTAGTTTGCAGGTATGTTCTGCATTGTCCATAATGACTGTATGTGTCGCGTGCATTCTATTAGAGGCTTTCTATGTAGGACCTGAAGTTAACTTTCTTCTTCTAATAGTTAGCTCCTGATAGTTCTTGCAGAATTTTAGTAGAAACGAAGAGAGTAAAATGTTATTCATTGCATACTTTACAAAGAGATATTTCTTCTCTTAAATAGAAGAAAATCTGAAAATATGGCTAACAGAAAATATTATTCAAAGATATTCATCCTAAATGTCATGTACTAGGGTTGAACATGAAATAACTGAGAGAAAACAGAAAAGGAATTCTTCATTCAAAGCTCCAAAAGTGAGCTGTGAGCTCTTATAGTAATAGAATGAAAAGATATGGCAATTAAAGCCTTACAAAACAGATCAAAGACGTGATAACTAGGGAAGATCTCTACAGCTACCTACACTAGCTCAAGCTACCTAGTCCAAAACTTACATATTACTCAGCAACTTTCCATATTTAAAGCTAGAGGTTCCTTCTTTTAGTAGGTTTTCTTGGGCAGCAATGCAGATAACCCGCTCATGCCTCACGGGCTCTTCAGAAGACAAAACGCTAGAAGCTATTACGGGTTTTTATTAGTACTAACGCGGCTTCTACAAAACGACGTAGCTTAGTGCTTAAATTGAAACCTAAATTTTCCACCAGAATCTTCGAATCACCACAGTAAATCAACTCTTCTACATTAATAGACAGTTCTTTAGGTTTTTCATTTAATCCGGCCCCATCTTATTAGTTTTTTCTGGACTTATCATTCAGCTATATTCTCAAAAGGTTTTCTTGCTCTATCTTCAATCAGGGTGGTAAATTTGACCATGCAGACCGACTTTTCCAAAGCATTGAAGGCACTTACAAAAACTGTCTTTCCAATACCAGTGATGTGAAGGAATTGATTCCTGAATTCTTTTACATGCCAGAATTTCTAATGAATTCAAACTCGTATCATTTTGGAGTGAAACAAGATGGGGAACCATTGGGTGATGTTTCCCTTCCCCGCTGGGCTAAGGTATATTTAATTTGCATGTAACTTTGTTCTTTCTTTATTCCATTCTCATTATCCAATTGTGGTGGTGTCCTTGAAACCCAGGTTTGGTGGTTCTTAGATAAACTTGAAAAGCTTTTTTTGATGGTCCATTTGTGGGTTAGGATAGGTGATGAAGATGATAAAAGTGACGAGTCTTGAATAATTGCTGTCGAGAAATTGACTTTTGTTTTATAGCTAATTGGTTTCATGTCCAAGTGACGGATGTTACTATGTTGTTCACAAGTTCGCGGTATCATTTAATGATCTCCCATCAAAATGTTATGCAGGGCTCACCTGAAGAATTCATAAATAAAAACAGGGAGGCCCTTGAAAGTGAGTATGTTAGTTCAAACCTTCACCACTGGATTGATTTGGTGTTTGGTCACAAACAGCGTGGAAAGCCAGCTGTTGAGGTTTGCAGAAAATATTATTTCCCCTTCAGTCAATGTGAATACCAATAATTGTGAATTGGCCTGACCTTTGAAACACTGGTCTGCAGGCTGCAAATATTTTTTACTATTTAACTTATGAAGGTGCTGTTAACTTGGATAACATGGATGACGATTTGCAAAGGTCAGCCATAGAAGACCAGATTGCTAATTTCGGTCAGACACCAATTCAAATTTTTCGTAAGAAACATCCAAGGAGGGGGCCACCAATCCCAATTGCTCATCCTTTGCGATTTGCTCCTGGCTCCATCAACTTAACTTCTGTTGTTTCGAGTATAAGCAATATTCCTTCTGTGGTGCTCTATGTCAATGTCTTGGACTCCTACATCGTCACTGTGAGTGAAAGCCTTGAAATTTCTGTTAAGATGTGGTTGACAACTCAATTGCATTCTGGTGGGAACTTTACATTCTCTGGCTCTCAGGTACGTCGTTGATCCATGTTACAGTTGCTTGTTTATCGAGTAATATAAACATATGTAGGCATATATGTATATTTATTGACTTAGCATTTTCCTGTAGGATCCGTTTTTTGGGATTGGTTCTGACGTGCTCTCTCCTTGTAAAATTGGGAGTCCTCTGGCTGACAATTTTGAGATTGGAGCACAATGCTTTGCCACCTTGCAAACACCATCTGAGAACTTCCTCCTTTCCTGTGGCAACTGGGAAAATAGTTTCCAGGTCATGTCCCTCAGTGATGGTAGAATGGTGCAGAGTGTTAGACATCATAAAGACGTAGTGAGCTGCATTGCAGGTATTTAGAGCTCTATAACTATTAGATAATCCTATCAGAGCTTAGTTCTTCTTAAAACATCGGCCTTCTATGTCAGCCAATTTTAGACAATTCTTTGATAAGAGAACATAATATTGTCATCTGGCATAAGTTGGACCATTTTTCAAGAAACTTGCCATTTTACTCAACAAAACTATAGTTCTTTTAGAACGAACATTTGGTTTTCGCGATGCTTGTCCCTACGACGTCAGTATAACTTTTGCTTGACCGTCCTTTACTTACAAAATTCATGGATTTGACACTAGAGAAATCTACTCATGATTTTGCAGTTACAACTGATGGAAGCATACTGGCTACTGGAGGCTACGACACCACTGTTATGGTTTGGGAAATTCTTCGTGTTAGAGCCCCCGAAAAAAGATCTCGAAATAATCGGACAGAGATTCCTTGGAAGGACTCTGTTGTCGCCGAAACTCCATTCCATATTCTTTGTGGACATGATGACATCATCACATGCTTATATGCAAGTACTGAGCTTGATATAGTGATAAGCGGTTCGAAAGATGGCACTTGTATTTTCCATACTTTAAAGGAAGGTAGATACGTAAGATCTCTTCGGCATCCTCATGGCAGACCGTTGTCCAAGCTTATTGTATCTCGTCATGGCAGAATTGTCCTATACGCAGATGATCTTAGTTTGCACCTTTATTCTATTAATGGAAGGCACATTACAAGTGCTGACTGCAATGGCCGCCTTAGCTGCCTTGAACTGAGTACCTGTGGCGACTTTCTAGTTTGCGCAGGAGACCAGGGGCAAATAGTCGTACGCTCGATGAACACCCTTGAAATATTAATAAAATATACTGGGACTGGAAAATCAATTAGTTCACTGACTGTGACCCCTGAAGAATGCTTTATAGCTGGGACTAGAGATGGAAGCCTTCTATTGTATTCCATTGAAAATCCTCAACTTCGTAAGACTGGTGGTCAGAAAAACTCCAAAACGAAAACACATATGACGTGACAGATTATAGTTGACAGCAGATATTGAAGTTGAAGGAGTCTTCCTAGTTTGAGGTATGTGATATATATATATATATATATATATATATATATATATATATATATATATATATATATATATATATATATATATATATATATATATATATACTTTGTATGTTCAGAAGACTAAATATCTGTGTTAAGAAACTTACTAATGAACCAGTTTGTCAGTTGTTAATATCATCAAAGCACATGCTTTGCAGGTTTAAAGTGAAAGGGTTAACTATTCTTACCTCTCCACTTAATTATTACCATATTTTCCAAACTATTTCAAGTGTTTTAGGATAATAAATTTATGATTGCATATATTACAAGATTCCCTAAAAAAAAGTACCATACTTTCTTTCCAGAAATCGTTATGAATGGTTCTTTTTCCATGAGGCTTGTGCAGTAACTAAAAAGGGTCCTTGGTTTTATTTAGCATGGAGATAGAAGTAAACAAGGTGATTTGTCTTGCTCTGCAATTTTACTAGTTGCAGTGGTGGAATTACTCTTATCAATTTGTTTTGACCAACTTTTTTCTGTCTCAGATGCAAGACACAACACTTGCTATTGGTCGCTCGATATGTTTTGCTCTGGCATTTTGGTGCTTTGATCTAGCGACTTATGCACAGAGGCGCTCCATTGCTCATTTTTTTTCTGCCTCTAAAATCTGTAGTCGATTGGTCTTCATATCTCGATATGGAAGGTCCTAGAGCTGAGAGGGAGGTTCTTCAACTAGATACTTATAAAATGTATAAGGTAGATTAGATGTACACAAGGTAAAACGAAAAAAGAAAAGATGAAAACAAATCTGGCAGTTATTATAGGATGCCATTTCAATCTTCAACTTTGTGAATTGTAGAGTGTTGTAAGTAATTGTGTATCTTTTAGGTCAATGAGCCATAAACTATACGTGGACTTTTGCAACGAAACTTAAGCTGCCAAGCTTCCTTTGCGGAAACTTCAATCTATCTTTAAATTTACCGTAGTATTAAACCGACCTCCCTAGTGTTATAACCATATAATTAAATTCTTTCTGGTTGAAAAAAATTGAGTGCTTACAAAATGAATTATTCTAATTCTATGAACAGATGAGTTAGGAGTTGGTAGTTGGTACTTTACAAAAAAAGAAAAATCATTCTTTTCTTAAGTAAAAAATGGAATGAAAGATATTGTTCGTACTATTGTAGGAAAGTAAAAAAATGGCAAATTATGGCCAACCCAAGGGAAGATTAAATTTTAAAAGAAAAAAAAAAGTGAAAGAACCCTTAGGTAATGTGGTTCTGATTGCCAAAACAAGATGAGGGTTTTCGTAATTTGATCTTACCTCTGGGTGACCATAATTTGCCCTAAAAAACATATTATTCTTTACTAAAAAACATGAAAACAAAATGGAATGTAAAATATTGTTCCTAAAATTTTGGTTCTCAAATACAACACACAGGTGCAGGTTTGAAGAAAACTCTTATTTTCAATTTTCTTTTTTCTTGATAAAATAAACCATCCATTTATTGTCACTAAAAGCCACAAAATTCACCTTCTGTCTTTTTGTGGTCTAAAAGAAACCTCGTACCAAAAATGTTGAAAAACAACTTGATGGAAAACGGATGATGTCTTCAATCATACATCTCACCGACATTGCACTCCCCTAAGTAAACCTTAACACTTCGTGGGGACCCACAACTGCCTTCAGCGATTAGAGCTCTATCATTTGCAGCCATGTGAGCAATAATCTTATAGATCATTTCAATCTGCCAACCAAAATTCAAATGGTGTTTAATAAAATATTTAAAAAAAAACGTATAAAACGAAATTGGAGGTAGTTATTGAGGGTGATAAAATGGAGTTTGATGATAGCTTACATCATTGGGGGAATGGCAACGATCGGCTATTTCTTCAAGTGTTAATGGCTCAACTGGATCTTTACAGCTACAATAAGGCACAAGATCGCAGGGAAAAATGAATTAATCTAACACCTTTTTTTTTTCCTTTATCATAACTAAAGAGGCCTCCTATCGTAGGTTCTTTTGTTTAATTAATTAGAATAGGTTGTAACTGTAAGCAGAGGGATCCTATAAGTTATCTAGCGAGTAAGAATACCTCGCCTCGTTCAGCACTGCAAGAACACGTTTTTGAAGAGCTAAAACTTCTATTGCTGCTTTTTTGCCAGCTTCAACTCCTGCAATTTTTTTTTTGTCAAAAGCCATTTATGAATCCAAAAACAGTACATGAATGAATGACAAGCCTCAGCAATAACAGATTATTTGAAAAAAATAAAAAAAAATAAAAAAAATTACTGATTATATGACCATGAAATATGCACGAGGATAAGATGGACATTTTACCAGGTTGGTGATAGGCATTGATATTAACCAAAGAGGCGTATATCCCAACTGCTCGCTCGTAAAGTGCAACTAGAGCCCCAACAGATTTTGGTGTTACCTCTTCCACTGTGACTGTAATGGACTCGCGGTCATTGGCGTATAAAGCAGATCTTGTTCCCTGTATATCAAAATTTGGAAGCACCAAACAATTTTATTTGTATAGCAACTAAAGTAAGCAAATAAACAATTATGTAACTTTCCAATTTTATCAAAAACATCTATCACTAGAAGGTAAGGATCCAAATGCACAGCAATTTTGACCAAATCCTTTTTATTTTGTGGTGGAGGGAACTGTTACTGGAAAGAGCTGATAGGTCAAAAATATACTAACCTGTAAAAATCCAAACAGATAGTCACCGGAGGTGACACCTGGCTCAAGCTCCCAATCATGACCGGGTGGCCTATCTCGTAGTACTTCAATGAATGTCGCGAAAAAGTTGTGGACTCCATCTCTTAGCTGTTGAATGTAGCTGAAGAGAGAGAGAGATTATCAGATAGATGCAGCACAAATCTGATTGTGTCAATCAAAAATCAGAGACGTGAATAAAACACATACGCATGTTGGTCAGTGCTCCCTTTGTTTCCATATACAGTTAATCCTTGATTTACCTGCAGATAAACGAAGATGCCAAGAACGAGATATTTAAACTAATCAAGTTTACTATGTAGAAAATAAACAAGTTTACTAAGTCGAGTTATTTTAGCATACCCTGTTACCATCTAGGTCAAACTCTTTTCCAAGAGATTCCATGACTAGCTGCTGTAAGTACCGACTAAACAACAAAAGGCTGTCCTTGTAAGGAAGGACAACCATATCCTGCAGTGGCCACAAAAAAATGAAGTTTAGTTTTTGTCAGTTTAGGAAATATTTTAAAAGAATATCTATATTATGATTCGTCTAATCTGAATAGCACAAACCTTGGATCCTACTCCACCGGTCGCCCAATACCAACATAAAGCTAGCAAAGCTGCTGGATTATTCTTGACCTGAACAACATATGATTATTACAGGTTAGCTCTATTTATACCAATGATTTATTTCAAATATAACAGTACCTACATTTATATACATCGTAATATAAGAAACTGCCATTAGATTGAATAATAATGCGGTATATGAACTATTGTGAACATAAGATATCAAATTATAACAATCGTTAATACCACTTAACAGACATGCTTCTTCAGAAAGAAGGAAGAGTTGTCTTACTATTTTGGTCCTGTTGGCTTCATCCATCATTGCTGCCCCAGCAAGCATTTCTTTAATATTGATTCCCTGTTAGTGAGAATCATGTAAATTCAGAGTCCTTACATGAAAATTAACAGCATAAATAAAACAGTCAAACTTTTCTGAATTAAATAATAATAAATAAATAAAAACCTGAAGTGCAGCTGCTAGTAAACCAACTGCAGACATTTCGGATGTTCTACCACCCACCCAGTCAAACATAGGAAATCTAGCTATCCAGCCCTCAATCCGTGCTGTATTATCAAGTAACGAATTATCTTGTGTAATAGCAACACCCTGTTTACCAGTACCAAGGACAATGTCACAACAGTTTCTATATTTGAACAAAAAAAAATCTAGAGAATATCGATGTAATCCAACAAGGGGACATATTTTGCTAGATCACTATTGCCATGATTCATATACAATTAGAACCCCGAAATTTGATGGAAAATAACTAATGCAGAAAGAAGAACCTGAGACTTAGACCTGTTTTGAAAATTCCAGGCCAGCTTCACGGAAAGCCTTTTGAACTTCCAGTAAACCATTTCGTGTTTCGGGAGTACCTCCACTCTAACAGAAACAAAGGAGGGTAAAAATGATATGCAAAAGATACGTAGAGCTAACTGTGAAATGACTTAACCAGAAGAGTGGAATCGTTCAACTATATACCTTAGAAACCACTATTACAAGTGTTGACGCAAGCTCATTGCCGAGTTGTGCTATTTGATGATCAATCCCGGCAGGATCGGTATTGTCGATAAATCTGATCTGAAAATGTTATAGAAACATAGTATTAACTATTAAGATTTCACAGCAAGAATATAAAGCAAAAGACCCAGAAATATTTTCAAGTGTCAACTTAAGTATATGGATTGAACCAGAGCATAGAAAATTATATCAGAATTCGAAACACCAGGAGTGTCAATATAAGCTCTCGGCGTGAAAAATACACGGAGCGCCAAAATTCTGGATAGTAGAAATCAGTTACATATTTACAATTGAAAGTTTAGGTTACGTGTCATGGTATTAATATACAATTATATATACTATGAAACATGCAAAAAAACAAACGATCGATACATACACTCGAATTTTAATACGAGGGCAACATATTTTACAATGCAGATACTAAACAAGACGGGAATCGAGGCAACATGATAAGAGAAGGAGCATAGTTCAATCTAAAATATGAAAACAAGAGAAGTCTATTACACCAATGATGTTCCCAAGTACCTTAAGAGGAGGATTGTCAGGAGCCAACGCCTCTGCAACAAACTGCGGCCCGAGAGCTGAACCACCAATTCCAATAGAGAGGATTTGCGTAAAACGATCTTTCAGAGGAGGCCTAATCTGCAGCGTAAGATTGCAACCTCATTCTCATTTGAGCCTTTGCTAAATCAATCAATGTTGAATCATATTTTTTCTCCCATGATTGATTTACAAATTCGCCTCTATACAGTATGAAATATCTTGTCGTACAGCAAAAGTAGAAAAAAAAAATGAAAAACGAAGTGAACAAACTGACCTTACCGCTGATGACATGAGCAGCGAATTCGGAGATTTTGTCCAATGTAGTCTCAATCTGCTGAGTCAACACAGCTTTGGGAGCTAGTTTGGGGTTTCTCAACCAATAGTGCCCCACCATTCTGCTCTCATCCGGGTTAGCAATCGCCCCCTTCTCGAGCTCCTCCATATCCTTGAAGGCCTTCTGGAGTCGGGGCTCCATTTCCTGAAGGAACTCGTCCGTGAACCCGACCCGACTGACGTCCAAGTACAGGCCCAGCTCCTTGTGCTGGTAAAGCCAGTCCACGTACCTTTTCCACAGCTCACGCGGATCCTTCTCCAGCCCTACCGCCTTGGACGCCACCGCGACGTCGTTGCCGGAATTGGAAATCGCCGTGGGTGGTGGAGCATCACGCGCCGCCCGCTGGCCGCGGAAATGGATCGCTCCGGTGGCGGAGAACGGGTACGACGAGACGAGGGAGGGGTTGTGGAATGGAGAATGCGAGGAAGAAGAATGCAGTACCTTGCCGGCGAGCCGTCTTTGTGGACCCAGCTTCAGAGAGAGTCCAGCTGAGATTGAGGAAGCCATATCGAAAATTTCTCTCTCTACGCGCGTGTTTGTGTGAGAGAGAAAGAGGAGAGAGAGAGAGAGAGTATGTAAATAGGTTGATCCTGCGGTGGTCGTAGCCCTAAAATCTAGCAAATGCTGGCCATCTTCGGCTGGAGAAGATTGCCTGATTGCGCGAAGAGATGAGAAAACATGAGATTCTCTTTGTTCTTCGATTGACCTTTCGATATTTTCGAGTGGTTGTTTGTTTGGTTCTTCCACCCAGGCCAAGCTTTGCTTATAATATTATTATTATTATTATTATTTCTCTCACCTCTAATTGTATTTTATTTTTTATTTTTTTTCTTTTTAAATTTGTTTTCTCTTTCTTTATTATTTGTCTTACACATATCTATTTCCAAAATAAATAAATAAAATAGGACTCAAATGAAATGGAATATTCCGTTAAATATATATTATGAATTTTTATTTTTTCTTATAACTTCCCGAATAAAATGATTATTTCTTTTTAGAAATACACGTTATTTCCATTTAATAATATTTTTATATTTTTTGCATTTTTCGGATATAAATGATTTATAATTTTATATAATTGATTATTTACTAATAGGGTCCAAGAACCAATAATATTAAGCCTTTCGAAGCTCCAATAGTCCAATTAGTATAGAATTAACTATAATTAAGTAATGGGCCTTTCCAAGCTCCAAGAGTCCGATTAGCATAGAATAATCAATTATTCCTAATTAACATATATTTAACTTACCAATTTCGAATTTTGTCGACCCTTATGATTATACAATCATAATTATAGATTAACACAATCAAGTAATTAATAATTACAAATTTCAAATACAAGACAATCAAATACTATCATGAACAGTGTAATTTTAACCACGTTAATTTTACTAGAAATGTAATTATCCTGGAAAGACAAAAATACCCTCATATAATTTTTAATTTACCAATTCAAACAATTTTTCTTTTATTATTATTGTAATTAAAATGTTACATCAGCGGCAACGAAGCAATCCCACTTTTCTTTTTTTTTTTTTTTTTGAAGGCGCAAACCCACTTTTCAACAACCAGCAATCTGCATAATAATTCTTCTCAAAAAAAAAAAAAAAAAAAAAAGAAAAAAAAAAAAGAAAAGAAAAAAAAAGTCTGCACAATAATTAATAATAATATAATCATGAACTCGTATACGAAAGCAAATCCCTCCGATGAAACCCTAACCCACTCCAAAGAATCGAAACCAGTTGCCGGCGGTAGCGGTGGCGGCCACCATGCGGGGTACGCTCCCTATCCGAAACTCGAGCCAGACGACGTCGCTCCAGTCGCTAATACCTGGACCACCACCACGACGTCAGTTCCGGTTGCCGGCGAGCCTCCGAGATTCACCCCCGGTCAGATCCCCGCCACCACCATGCCCAACGAGTCAAATCCCTATATCTCCGCCGATCCCGTGACGGAGTCTTCCATGAAGAGTATGCTATTTTTTTATTTTTATTTTTATTTTGGTTCCGTTTCCTGCTTTTTTTCGTTATCGATGATCAGTTGTGGCTGATTTAATTATTAATATTTTTGTTGTTTGTGTAATTTTGATTGCGGGGTGATTAGATAACGTCGACAAGGTTAAGGATGTTTTGGGTAAATGGGGTAAGAAGGCTTCAGAGGCCACTAAGGCGGCTGAAGACTTGGCCGGAAACATGTGGCAGCACTGTGAGTTCATCCTTTTCGTTTCCTTCGATAATTAGTGAATTTAGGAGCTCCATTTTTTGCCTTCAATTCTTCCTATTAACTGTGTGATGCGTACCTGTTAATAGTGTTTTGATCGCCATAAATGTGAAGTTCGTTACATTAATGTTCTCAAATATTACACATTGTGTTTGAAATCTGATGTGTGATAGGATACAAAATTCCTGTTTCTGTGAATTCAGATCTTTGTTTCGAGTTTCTAAATTTTAGATACACGGGTTTTGGTTTTCATACTCGATCAATTGCAAAGGTTTAATGGCGAAAACCGCAACAAACATAAATTGGACCATATGCGTTTTCTAGTAAGTATTGGCTTATTTAGGAGTAAGTCCGTAAATAAGCAAGCCGTGTGATATGAGCGTGATTCAATTTTGTTATTTCTTTAGTTACTTAATTTTTTTTTTTGTTTTTTTATCACTGGCCATTTCATAGACTGTAATTCGATTTTGTTATCTGTGGATATCATAAGGTCAAATTGGGGTCATTTCAAGGTCCGATTGTAGTTCTTACAACACTTTAACATGCATCGAACACAATTTTGCACATATTGGAAACAACGAAACCCTTTTCGTCTTGTGGTAATCCTTAAATATGCTTTAACTTTGAAAACGACCCACGAGACAGACGTGGCACTTAGTTTGAGGAATCCTATGTCACTTGGAAACTAAATAGGTTACAGTTTAGCTTTGGACCAAATAACTGTTAAGACAAAACTAAAATCGGAGAATGTCAGTAACACGGTAAGGGTTTTCCGTTGTTAATTTATTTATTTTTATCAGTGAAAACGGGCCCAAGCCTGGCAGATGCTGCTGTTGGAAGAATAGCACAAAGTACCAAGGTTTTGGCCGAAGGGGGATATGAAAAGGTCTTTCAGAATACATTTGAAAATATCCCAGAGGAGAAACTCCTCAAGACTTACGGGTGCTACTTGTCTACTTCTGTGGGTCCCGTTGTGGGAGTCCTATATTTGTCGTCTGCAAAAGTAGCATTTTGTAGCGATAGTCCTCTTTCGTACAAAGTGGGTGACGAGGTTTCTTGGAGCTATTATAAGGTATGATACAAATCAGAACTCATTCTTGTTTTTTTCTATGTTTTGCAAACACGTGTCTGTTTGTTATTATTTATTTTCCACTATTGGAGGGACACGATTATATTTATCGTAATTACCACCAAGTTCCTTCATATGATTGCAGTTACATCTGTAGAAATTAATTATGGTATCGTGTGGATTATTAACATGATATTTGGATATTTATATCTATATATATATGTATGTATTATGTGAACGAATAAACTGAATACTATTGGTCATTTATGGGTGCAGGTGGTTATCCCGTTGTATCAACTGAAAGCAGTTAATCCTTCAACAAACAAAACAAATGCATCTGAAAAATATATCCAGATTATATCTGTCGACGGTCACGAGTTCTGGTTCATGGGATTCATGTACTATGACAGTGCAGTGAAGAATCTACTCGGTGCACTGCAGGATTATCACTCGTAAAATTATCATCGTAAAGATATTATTGCAGTGTCATTTCATGTGTTTTGTGTTTAAGGTGTGCAGATTAAAAAATATATTCTTATATATGGTTGAAGATACTGTTGTATGCTGCAATATAGGTGCATTGTGTTGTTGTGTGTGTGCCTGCATTTGTTAATTTATGTGAAAACATTGAACAGCCAACTTTATAGCAAAAGGGAATGTTTTGTTTTGCATATGAATCATCACTTTGTGTTGTAAATAATAATAATAATAATAATAATAATAATTTTTTTTTTGTACCGCCGCTTAACGCTGCAATTTATTATTATTATGTAATTTGCGTATTTATTTATCTCAATTCCAATGTGATTGCACTAACAATTCAATTTTCTCAATATAATACTGTAGAAATTCAAGATATTTTTATTTATTTATTTATTTATTTATGCAGACGGACAGAAATCAATTCAGATAAGTTTATTATTACATATATTTTATTTAAAAAAAAAACAATCGATTTATCAGTGCAATAGTCTGTAAATAATAAAAAAGAAAAGAAAAGGTTTAATTGTATTGTAAATTTATCATCATATTAAACAATACTTTAGTAATGCATACCGTTAATTCAAATTAAGTAATGCGTACCGTTAATTCCATCTTGCCAAAAATTATTGAATATTTCAATTAGAAAGGAGGATAAGATAAACGGTGATTAATCAATGTTCTGAATCTAACAGCCATTAGTAAAGTAGATTAAGCTGCATTAATTAAATGTATAATTAGAAAGTTTATTAGTCTAACCGTCTAATAAATACAAGCCACAAAGCATGCAAAAAACACCCGCTGTTTTTGGGAGTACCGAGTTTGCTTCCGCTGGACATTCGGCTTGTGATTAGCACTAATTAATCATACGTTAGATCGAATGTAATAACTCTAAAAAATTAAATCTACAAAAATAAAATTGAATTAATGGCAGATTTATTTATTTAATTAATAATACGTAATTAAGAAAGTTAAATATTAAAATTAGGCAACTAATCAATACCGTACGTACCCAAAATACAAATACAGAAAAAAAACAAAAAAACAAAAAAAAAGCTCTCTCTCTTTCCCTCTCCTCTTTTTTTTTTCTCTCTCCTCTCTCTCTTTCTCTCTCCACATACACACCCGCATTTGTATGATGTTTTTCCTCCGCACTCGTGATTGTGACGAATACCCGGTTTCTCAGAATTTGTGCATTTTCTTAGATTAATGTAAGGAGAAAAGGTGAACGCCGTTAAAGCAAATCAATGAGAATATGAATCAGATTTGAGCTTTGATTGAAGATTCATCATGCATTTTTGCAGATTCTGATTCCATGGGTTCCATTAATTTAATCCGTTCATAATTTGCGAGATGACGAATCTGAATGTAGCAGCGGATCCCTCGCAGGTACGTCTTCCCAAATCTGACGGTTGTTTGTTGATGACGATGATGATCGCGGAAATGTGAATTTTGTGCATGATAATTTCAGGTGGAAGGTGGTGGCGGAAAAACTGAGCCGCCTCCTCCACCCGCTGCGCAACCAGGCCCCGCTCTTCATGGCGGGAGTAAGGTATTTTTTCATTCAAAATTTTGCATATCTAAATTCGTTTTTCTAGCGTATCGTGTTTTCCCCCCCTATTAATCGGAGGTTTAATTTTGCTGCATATGAAATAGAAGACTAGGTGTGAAAATTTCTGCATTGTGGAGGATAAGCGTTAATGTTTACATTAGTCTGAATCATATGCCTGCAATTCCCAGGATGGCAGGCCTATAGCCTCAGGAGATTACTTTTTAGTCAGGCTTAGAGATGTGGCTTTAAGCTCAATTTTTCGGACAAAATACGAGATAGAATCATGAATTTGGACATGTTACAAGGTGGTGACAGATAGTTGATAAATTTGCGTAAGAACTAATTAAGATGGTTTCTACATATTCAAAGGTGATAGCTGCTTCAGGCAGCACACGTTATGCGTTGGCCGTTGAGGGTTAACTTAGGAAGAATGTTTACCAAAAACTAGATAAAAACACTCTTGGTTTAACTATGGAATAGGTCTTTGACATTGTAAAGCCTTCTTCTCGTTTGAGGATTATGAATTATACGTGAGTGATACCAAAGCGTGAGGATTGATATTAGGGCATTGATATTTTACTCCTGGTTATTTCTAACTTTTGTTTTTTTGCTTTATATATTTGGAACAATCAGCTTATTCTAGTTCTCTCATTTACGTCATCTTGCAGGTTTTTAAAAGCGGGCCACTATTTTTATCATCGAAAGGTTTGTTTGCCATTCCATTTGCTCTTTTCTCTACTAGAAAGAACAAATGACGAATCGCCAAGCGTGAACATCCTTCTTGGTCCCTTCCTCACATTTGTTTGTTATGATACTTCTATTTGCTGAATGAGTTTAGATTTAAGTGGTATGAAGTGCACCAAAACCTATAATAATATAGTGCGTTGGTACCGAGGAAGCATTCTATGTTTCCAAAATAATCCTTACTAAATAACTTATAAGGAGAAAAACTGTGTTTCTTCACAGTGGCCAATATTTTTCCTCAATATTTTTTCCTCTATGTAGGAATTGGCTGGACATCATGGAAGAAACGGTGGTTTATTTTAACTCAAACCTCCTTGGTCTTCTACAGAAGTGACCCGGTGAGTTGCTTCTTTTCCATTTTTTTATTTATTTTTTATCTCTTTATGCGTTGTATAAGATTTTCTCGTCAAATGTTAAATTTTCTGTTGTCTATTTAAAAATTTTCCTCAAGAGCGCTGTCCCTCAAAAGTGGAGTGAAGTAAACTTAACCCTTGGAGGCATTGATCTCAACAGTTCAGGCAGGTTGGCTTTTACTATTTTAATTACTTTTTATTTTAGTTGTCATGCTTTTGGTTTTTAGTTGCCTATCAATTTGGACATTTGCCTTACTTCCCAGCCACAAGGAATATTGACTTTTTCCTTTTTTGTATCCATTTACAGTGTAGTAGTCAAAGAAGATAAGAAGTTGCTCACCGTGCTCTTCACTGATGGTCGCGACGGTCGAGCTTTCACACTTAAGGTAAAACTGTATGCATTTATTTGACCAAACTTTAGCTTTGGCTTTAAGCTTCTTAAAAAAAATTCAAGCTCAGTTTACCGTCACTCTGTTGTTTTTCTGCTACCATAATCATCACTCATCTAATTTACATGGGCGCAGGCAGAAACACTTGAGGATTTGCATGAATGGAAGGCTGCGCTTGAGGAAGCCCTTGCGAATGCCCCTAATGCTGCTCTTGTTGTGGGACAAAAGGGTATATTCAGGAATGATCAGTCCAATGCAGCTGATGCTTCTTTAGAACTGTGTAAGCTCTCACTACCTCAATGTGTTATTATTTTGTGATGTAGGTTAAACATTATACCATTAGATAGTGGTAGGTTATTCTTTTTAATGTGATGCATGCATTTTATATATATATATATATATATATATATATATATATATATATATATATATATATATATATATATATATATATATATCAACCAGTCGATTAACTTCTTTACTTTTGTTTTCATTTATATTATTTTTATTTGATGTTTTTGTGGAGTGTTATGGGTTGATTATGGGCTCGGTCGGGGGATATAATTGAACTTTAGTACCTTATTACTTCTGTGCTTCGGCTTTTGGCTGTCGGGCATGAAATATGAATCTTACTATTCTGCTATTTTTGTATTTGCTTTTAGCCAAAGACAGACAAACAGTTAAATCCCTGGTTATCGGCCGACCAATTTTACTTGCTCTGGAAGATATAGACGGCGCTCCATCCTTTTTGGAAAAAGCTCTTAGGTTTCTTGAAGAGCACGGTGAGCCTCCTTTTCATTGTACTAATGGACTCAGAAGTGGTTTCATGCTCTGTTTATTTACATATTCATGTTGGCCTGAATTTTCTTATAGTGCAACATTGAATAAAGTAGTTCAATTTCGTAAAAGGTATTTATTTATAACAATTAATTCTATCAGTGAAAAGACAGTAACTGCCACAAGTCATATTTTGCATGTCTTGCATTCTGAATCAGTGGCTCAAATGGAAAGCATGGAACAATATGCTATGTTAAACTCGTTCGAGTAAATTACATTTGGCATATATTCCACTAGATGATCCTTGACACAAAATTTCCTTTATTCGTTTTACCATTGAAGGGAAATGCACTATTCCCAATTAATATGTAATGCATTTCAAACATACACAAGATAAGAGAAGTTTACTTTAGATTATGGTGGCGTAAGTCATAAAGGGGAAATTTAACGTTTTCGGTGTTTTAATGACATTGTTACAGCTTTTTGGGAAAATCCTTACATGCATTTATCTTTTAAAAATTAAAGTTAGAATGATTAGCATGAAGCAACCATACGCACTTCTCCTATGCGCTAAGCTAAGACATGCTATGCCTATTTTCACTCATATACTCACACTATGTGGAATTATGACTTCCCTTTTGGTTGGTATTGATCTGCAAAAGTCGTTTTCTAGGAGTCAAAACAGAAGGCATCTTGAGGCAAGCTGCTGATGTTGAAGATGTTGAACGTCGAATACACGAATACGAAAAAGGTTGGTTGGTTGTTTTGATGCATAGGTTTCATGATATATGTTACATTTTTAAAGTAATTTACAGAAATTGAGAATTTCTCTTCCCTAGTAAAGATCTGGGCTAAAGTTTCTGAACCTACTTAAGATTTGCGATGCCTTAAATATCTCCCTGTTTTGTTCGATGAATTATAACATATTTACGAGGCACTTACGCAGAAATATTTATCTCTTTCTCTGTCATGCTAATGCAGTGCATACTTTTAACAGTTATATGACATCTCCTTGTTATTATGCGATATAATGTGAAACAGTGCATCTTCTGAAGCTTGCAGTTATATATTTCATTAATTCTGCATAAGGTATTTATCAAAATACTAAATGATACCTTTTCAATAAAAAAAACAGGAAAAAATGAGTTTTCACCCGATGAGGATGCACATGTAATAGCTGACTGTATAAAGGTATTTCATAATGGTGTACAAACATTTGATTTTGGAGTTTTCTGATGTAGTTCAATTCAATACTTTCTTTTGTGGTTCATGACCAGTATGTTCTTCGGGAGTTGCCTTCACCACCAGTTCCTGCTTCTTGCTGCAAGGCTCTCCTTGAATCTTACCGTAAGTTTGTCGTTTCAGTATTTAGTTTTTTTTTAATAAATAAATCCTAGTATTTTGAATCTTCTTTCAAGCTATCTTCCATTTTTAAACCTGAAATTTTAAAGTTTGTAGTTCTGAGATGTAACTGGATAACTTACCTTGAAGACAAAAGTAAATAGCAGGTTTATTACCTCTGTTTCTCCTGTGTGTATTGCATAATAAAAACATTTCTATCTATTTAGAGAGACTATTGATAGATCAGAACTTTGTACTATCTGTGTGATACAACTAAATTGGTTTGGATAACCAGTATTTATATTACTGTAACAGAGATATTACTTTAATAAGTTGCCGAAAAATAGCAAAATATACTAATTTCAACAATTGGGGAAGATTAAGCTAGATATTCAGGCTTTTGTGGGATTTTGAATAGCAATATAAAGTCGCTACATTTGGATCTCCCTTATCATTTAGATTTTAATGTGGGCAATTTATGGTGATGATTAGGAACTGAACGTAGCATGAGAGTAAATGCTATGCGTACAGCAGTGTGTGAAACATTTCCGGAGCCAAATCGTCGCTTGTTACAGAGGTAGTCCTAAATCCCTGTCACATTTCAATGTTCTTTTACATCTTTTTATTTACGAAACTAATATTCTTTAGTAATTCTTTTTTAATAAATATTTGCTTACCAAAGCCTGCTTCACTTTTCATTTCAAGTTTATATGTTTGTTTTTAAGTCTGTTGAATTTCCATTTTGTTTGCGCCTCTATCAGAATTCTTATGACAATGCAAGCAGTGGCTTCTAACAAGGCAGTGAACCGAATGAGTGTATCAGCTGTAGCAGCTTGCATGTCTCCCTTACTTCTTCGCCCTCTTCTTGCCGGTGACTGTGATCTAGATAATGGTCTTGATGTGGGAGGTGATGGCTCTGTTCAACTTTTGCAAGCAGCTGCTGCTGCTAATAATGCTCAAGCCATCGTTATTACTTTACTTGAGGAATATGGGAATATATTTGGGGTATGCTTCAAATTTTTTGACTCGCTATTTTTGTCATCTTCTTTGCATAATCCTGTTATCCATGTGCAACAATGTAGTATCAGTGATTTCTGTTTTTTTCGTTTTTTTAATTATTAATGTTTTTATAAATTAACCCATATAATTAATTGTTTCCAGGATGGTGCTGTAACTCATGAACCCTACACTGATTCAGAAGAGAGTGGAAGTGAGAGCGAGGAAATTACAGATGATGATGATGAGAGCTTTGATGAGGACGATGATGATGATGATGATGATGATGATGAAGATGATGTGACCGAAGAATCTGGTTCTGATGTAGAAGAAGATCTTGAGCATGAATCAAGCCCAACGATTAGTGAGACTGGTGACAAAAAATTGATCAAAAAGGTTTTAATTTATTTTATCTACACCTTCTTATACAACAGTGCAGCATAATTATAGTTAGCAACATAGTCAACCACATAAGAACCTTCACCTTCCTCGAGAATATTTTCTTACACATTCTGCTGAAAATGCAGGTCTCTCGAAGTTGTAGTTCAGGGTCCAACTCTCCTAAAAAGGATGATGTTATTGAAACCAGCCAAAATTTGCCATCGGCCCCACCTCAAACTTCATTTCTTCGACATGATAGTAGGAGAAGAAGTGACGATTCTCCGAGTTCCAATGATGCAAAAATGCAATCAGATTACTCTGAATTAGAGATTGATCCTGTTGAAGAATCAGCACTTCAATTGTCTTCTGAAATGTCATATGCAGCTGCGCGCAGTGCTCGGAGACCCACTGTTTGGGGACGTACTCCTGTGAGTATATCATTTTTTTTCTTCGATTAACAGTTATACGTATACACAGATCCATATTCTGAAACAATTTAACTGATCATGAAACTTTTACGTTTTTGGACATTTTACGAAACTCGCTTGATCTGGTTTGAGTTCAGGCAAAGAAGAATCTTTCCATGGAATCCATTGATGTTCAGTTTGAAGAGGAGTAAGTGAAATATTTCACCACCAATCAAATTCTAAACCATTAAGTTGTGTTTGTTTAATATGTCTGAATTAAAGTATTGCTATAGTTATGATCTTCCATCAGCAAATAATTGCTCTACTTGCAACTTTTCGATGACATTTTAGCTCAATTGAGTTATTACGTAACAATTACAACAATCATAAATTTCTTCTTAGTGTGAATACCTTTTATAACGTTCTTTCATTTACGTCAAAAATTTATTAAAAAAAATCAATTGTTCCTTTTGGCTGCTTTAACATGATAAGTTTGTAAACTCAGATGACACTAATTGCTGTAGGATTTTTTTGTTATGCAGCATTTTCCTTTGTCTTAACTAAAATTTGTTCCACATGGTTATCACACTAAGTTGGCTTTGTTATTAGGGATGAAATCAATAAGCTCGAGGGTATTAAAACCGATCTTCAGACCAAAATTTCTAGTGAGGTAGAGCTTTAAGCGTTTATTTATATTCTGAAGTCTGAATTAGTTTTTTGTTCTGGCTTATGTAATTCTCTTGAATTCAATAACAGGCTTCGGCTAACTCACATCTGCAAGAAAAACTTGAGAAGCGGAAGCATGATCTGCATGAATGTCGCATAGCTCTCGAGAAAGATGTAAGAACTTTAATGAATATTTCGAAACCCTTCTTTGTCTTGTCTGAATATCAGTTCAAATGATATTTAACATAAAAGTAGACTCAAGTGGAAATTGCACTGTAGGTGGCAAAACTGCAAGAGCAGTTACAGAAGGAGATGGATTTGAGGGCGGCACTTGAAGCTGGACTCAAAGTAACAGAATTACCTATATCCGTTTCTTCTCTTGTTGACGAAAAGGTAGAGTGCCTCGCTGTCATCTGACGATGTAATTTTCGGTTAATAAATAACCAACTTTCCGGTTCTGTAGATGAAGGCAGATCTCGAGGAAATTGCTCAAGCGGAGGCAGATGTTATAAATTTAAAGAAGAAGACCGATGATCTTCAATTTCAGATTAATCAACAGCGTGAACAAAATTCCAGGATTGTACACGATAGAGTCAACCAGCTTCATCAGAATCCAAATCATCAAACGAAGTCGTGAGAATAACTTTTCTTCCTTACGTACTTGTTATTTTGTGTTTCCCCTAACTCTTGCATGACTAACCGGAAAAATATAAGACATCTATCAACGTGATAGAATATAATTTTCTAATTATGTCTGCCTACGTTTAAGCTATCTCCAAGATAGGCTAGATTACTAAAAAATATTCGATGTTTACCTTAATTGGAAATTCCCTCCCTCCCTTTGCAACGATGCACATACTTTAATATTCTTCTCTACCTTTGAGAGAAAATACCAAACAAGACTTTTATTTTATTTTTCATTTTTTTGTTTTAATTTTTTCAAGTGTTTGTGCACTTCTGAGTTTTCAAGATGTTAGTGTGTTTTCTTTTTCTTTCATTGTGGATTCAGGAAAGAGAAACATATAGATGGAAGAGTAGCCATCTCAAGTGCTTCCGAGAGTTTTTCAAGAAGTAAGGTATACCCATTTCAGTTCCGTCGAATTTACGTCGATTGATTCTCCGACTTCTTTCAGTTGATAATCAGTAGCATTTTTATCGTTTTAACTTTGAAAAAGATAGCTAGAGTTCGTTTTGAAGTTTGAAGATATAATTAGTATGTTCTACTATTTTTTATCAGTCATACCTCATCGTCCTTTTTTTTTTTTTGGTTAATGAATCCGTGTACAGCACGAATCTTATCGGAGTGACAAAGATAAGAAACACGAGGTTTTAAATATATCTGCGCCTCTGATCCTACAACCAGATGGTACACAATCAAAAGCCACCACTGGAGCTGTGGAGACGAGCACGAATAAGCCCATCAGTTCCATGTCTAGAAAGTCGAGCACAAGGGGCGAGGTAGTATTTTCTCGATTTGAAATGTTAAATGTCGTTTAAATTCTACTAAGCGGAATTTCATAAAAAAGAACACGATTTTGATATTCTTGATTTTGGTGAAAATGCCAGGTCTCTAATTCAACCACTTCTGCTCTGTCAAAGCTGACAAACAGACTCAACTTCTTAAAGGAACGACGCTCACAAATTGCGTCCGAGCTCCATAATTTGGACAAAGGCAGGAGTTCGTCTCAGCCTGTGCAAAACCTCGAACAAGGTACAAAATCATCGGACCACAATAGCCAGTCCTCGGTCGAAAACTCAGACAACAAACATCATAAACTCTCCAAAGACAAACAATCATCATCAAAGAAAACAACCTCGGAACCCGAGAACAAAGAACTAGCTCACAGCGCGAACGGACAAACGCAACAAAATCTCGATAAAGAAGGGAAATCGGAAGTGCCTCCGAATCTCGAAAAGGGAAAATCCGAGAGCTTTCCAACGGGGGAAAAAGATCAGTCTAAATTCCCTCCGAGAACATTTTCCAGATGATGATGTCAGCATTCTCACATTTGAATTGACAAATAAAGATTCTTTTGTGCTGTGTAGAATGCTACAAGGTAATACGAAGTTCGGGTAATGAAGAATGGCGGTGAGCAAAATTGATGAAGGGCTTGTTTGGAGAAGAAGTTTTGGTTCTGTTGTATAGGTTTATTCCAACGTTGACAAATATGAAATAATTTTTTTGTCTGATTTGTTATAAGCTATTTATGTATTTAGAGATTTTTAGATGGAATTTATATCATTGATGGAATTAATTTATTTATTTTTCGTGAAACTAAAATCATGTTGCATATAATCCCCTACATATTTATATATCATATTGCATAGAAAAGAAAACAAGAGCTTTTATTCGAAACAAGTTGAAGGGAGAGGAAAGTTACGCGAAAGCCTATCTGCCACCACTCCGGTGCCAAACCTCGCCGGTGACTTAGCTCTGGTGATAACATGTCCGATCTGACAACTAAAACCGGGTAAATTAAAACCCCCAATTGTATATAACCTGGTTCGACCGGCCGCACCCGGTTAACCCGGAAACCAGCCAATGAACCGGGTTTCATCTAAAACATTGCGTTGGCGGTGATCGTGGATTGCCGGAAAAGGGTGTGTATGGTTGCATATGTAGGGACTAGGGAGGAAAAAGAAGATGGTGCAGTGAAGAGGGAAGTGAAGGTGGAAAGAGGAGGGAGAAAGGGTTAAAAAAAAAGGATATATAGAAAACGGGACTTGCTATTTGCTGTTTGAAATTTGCTATTTGCGGTTTATAACAAAAAATATTTTATCTCTCTAAAACCCCAAAACTTCCTAAAAAAATCCAAAACCCCCCTAAAATGCGTAAAAGTGCAACTTGGGCGCGCATTCATGCAGTGTACGCCCAAGTTGGGCGTCTAGTGCAAAATTTTTTTTTCTTTTAATTGAACGCCCAAGATGGGCGCCCAAGGCGTGTACGAACGCCCGTGACGGGCGTTCGTACACGCCTTGGGCGCCCATCTTGGGCGTTCCAACATGTTTTTGCGGAAAAAAAAAGTCTTACAAATCGATTTATAGGGCTTTTTAACATGAAATTGGTTCCGTAATCGGCCTACTCAATGCATATTTCACATAAAAGAGTCGAAATTACATCAAAAAATCGAAGCCGAACCCTTCTTCAAGCTTGATTTCGAATTTTCGAATTTTTTTTTTTTTTTGCTATTTGCAGTTTGGGGGTTTTTGGATTTTCTTGAAAAGTTTTGGAGGTTTTGTTATAAACCGCAAATATCAATTTTCTAACCGTAAATAGCATTTCATTAGAAAATATATATTTAGAAATATTAAAATTAATAAAGTAATTAAAAAAATAAAAATAAAAACTCGGATTTAACCCGGGTTATACCTTGTCCTGTTTTGTGTTCGGTCCGGTTTAATATAGGCCAAATTAATTACTATATCAATCAATGGGATTTGGGAACGAATCAGCTGACTGTGCGTAATCGGAAATTTGATGGGCTGAGTGAGCAACAAAGCGGCTTCAAGTTGTCTACACGTGTCTCAGTTGTACATATATATATACACACAATGTATGTATCTATAGCGCATACAGACGAGGGTATTGTTCGTGAAAAAATTGAGAAATTCCAACTGGCGTACGATAGTGAGCTGAGAACCGACGATCTTCGCCGCTGGTTTGTCTGAGATGGACTACTCCATCTGCTTTCACGACGGCAACATCACTGACTTGATTAACAGCCGCACTCTCCGCGCTCACCATGTCTGTTTCTATTCTCTCCCTCGATCATCAATTTTATTCGGTTGTTTTTTTTTATTTTTTATTTTTTTTGTAATGGATTTCAGAATGGTTTTGTTTCGTATATTCTTTGTTTGATTGCGTTTTACTATGATTTTACGAATTTCGCTAGAGTTGTGAGTTATGATTACTGGGCGATATATGTATATATTTGTGTCACTTAGGGGTTTCCTCTGATAACAGTACGTTTTGCATAAATTATTGGGGGTGGGGAATGCGAGAATGAAGGCAACATAATAATAATGTCTGGTTTGATTGTTTTTTTTTTTTTTTTTTTTTGAATATGTGATGATGCTCAATGTTGTGCTGGGAAAATGTATACATTTCTAGAGCGTTCCATTTAGGGAAGTAGCACTTGGTGGGATGGCCCGATGATGTTAATGGTTATGCACTTGGGCAGGTGGATATGGGGATTTGCAGATTATTTTCTCAAACCGTTAGAAATCATCTAATTTTAAGTCTTATTTGATGCATCGAGCAATAATAGAACCTTTGCATTGGACTTTTTTTTTTAATACTACTGTTGATTACTTCTCTGTGGGACTACTACGATAATTTGTTATCATACTTCAATATTATTGGCTTGAGATTTTAGAGCACTTACTTTTCCGTCCTTTCATTTTCAGGATTTTAATAACGATCTCCAAATGCACTCCTCACTTGTGCGAAGGCTGACCCTGGAAAGAGAACTGGAGGTAATGTATATGCATTTTCCTTGTACTTAGAGGCCACTTCATTCAATGGATTTTATCCCTTCATAAATGTTTTTTTGGTATTTTTTTGTTGTTAGAAATAGTTACTGAGGTCTGTAGTTTCTGCCATATTGAGTTGCTTATGTGTACTTTAATGGCATTGCTTGAAATCAGCATCCTTGTATCCGCTCTTCGATTTCGTTGTTGGTTACCTGCCACAATCTGAATGTCCTTTTTTCCGGGACGTTTTTGTTTTACAGGGTCACCGTGGATGTGTGAATACTATAGCTTGGAATTCAGAAGGTTCACTGTTGATATCAGGATCTGATGACACACAAGTACGAATATATACTATAACCTTATATGCATATTCACCCAAACATATGAGTTTATTACAGTGGTTGCCTAGTCTAATTATACATGAGTATACTATTTAAGTGAATTAGTGATGAACATAACCTTATATGCATATTCACTCAAATATATGAGGTTATTACAGTGGTTGCCTGGTCTTGTATTTTATATATGAAGGTTGAAGATTACTAGTACGGTAACATACTTATTTTTGTGTGCATAAAGGCGATACTTCAAATTACAACATATACATGAGAGTGGTTTTTCTTAATGCTGACCTAGTTGTGTGTGTTATATTTCTTTATGTTTCAAGGAAGATGTAATAATGACAATTGCTACTATTGACGTGATCACTTTGTTCTTATGAATAGTTTTGTTCCATGGCTATTTTTTTATTCTGGTGGCCCATGAACCTGACTTATTGATATAACTGTATCAATGTTTACCTATTATTGAAAATTAGAAATGTTGCATCTGTTGCAGCTTAATATTTGGTCCTATTCTAGCCGGAAACTTATGCAATCCATTGAGACTGGTCATTCTGCTAACATTTTCTGTGCAAAATTCGTCCCTGAAACTTCAGATGAACTAGTTGTTTCTGGGGCGGCTGATGCCGAGGTAAGGTATTCATGTTATCAGATTATGAATTTGTGCGAACTTTTCACTTTGAGTGGTTTATAATTCCTTAGTTAAGGTCATATCTGTTCATCGTAGGTGCGCCTCTTCAATTTGTCCCGTTTGAGGAAGAGTGGACTGGAGGAGAGAGCTATCAGCCCGTCAGCAGTGTTTCAGTGTCATACAAGGAGGGTTAAAAAATTAGCTGTAAGCTACTTCTTTATTTTTTTATATATTATTTTTAATGTGAACTCCTTGTTCTGTCTCGTAATTGATTATATGTTGTCAATGTGTTCGCTGCTTGTAAATATATGTTTCTTGTTCTAGGTGGAGGTCGGAAACCCTAATGTGGTCTGGAGTGCCAGTGAAGACGGGACATTGAGGCAGCATGATTTCCGTGAGGGTGATTCTTGTCCTCCTGCGGGGTCCTCTCATCAAGAATGTCGCAATATCCTTGTGAGTTCTTACTCCTTGCATACTTGTTTTTCCCCTTCTTGTTCTTCCCACAGCAAATCACTCGCTTTCTTGAATAAAATTTGGAAAATAAAAAAGTTGGAAGTCTTGTTTCAAATGCCGAAAAACTGAAACCTAGGATATTCTTCCTGTCAGTTTTGTTTGCAACAGACATTCCCAACATATCTTCTTTTGCCACTTTTTAATTTGGCCATGCGTACTACTTGATTGCAGCTTGATTTGCGTTTGGGAGCTAAGAAATCATTAGCAGATCCTCCTAAGCAGTCCCTTGCTCTGAAGTCTTTCGATATCAGTTCCACTAGGCCTCATTTACTTCTTGTTGGTGGCAGGTACCTTATAGTTACTTCAGTTGTATCCTATTATTATGGTGCATCCACTAATTACTGTGCTTAATGATTGCAGTGATACATTTGCGCGTTTGTATGACAGACGAATGCTGCCCCCACTATCATCTAGTCAGTACAAGTTGCAGCCACCTCCTTGTGTGAACTACTTTTGCCCGATGCATCTCTCTGACCTTGTAAGTCCATGATACAATATAATGATATATATGTATATATAATATATATATACATTGTAGATTTGGTGACGTGTCTCTGTTATGAATTTATTCTGTGAGTTCTGGAGCAAAAGCTGACTTGTGGCAATTTTATGGTCGCATCTTTCTTGCCAGGGTCGTTCTAGCTTGCATCTCACTCACGTCACTTTTAGTCCTAATGGAGAGGAGGTTCTTCTTAGTTATAGTGGGGAGCATGTTTACCTGATGGACGTCAATCTTGGTATATATTGTCTCTTCATTTTCAGTGTTCCCTTTCTTCATCATCTATTGAACCACTATTCGTGGCCTCAACTATGTTTCTATCTAAAATGCTATCAGAGAAAATGAGGTCTACATTTAACCATTTTTATTAAAACTTCTGACTCCAGTTTGAGGGGGTAAATGTAATTCTGCAAGCAAGAGTTTTTTTTTGGTAATTTATAGGTGTTTTTAATTTACCCTTTATATATCCATTTTGTATGGTGTACTACTATATGCTATGTTTTTCTAAGCTACTTCAAATTTCGAATTAGAATTTATGTAAAGGTAATATTTTCTATCTAATCTAGAATCAGACTGCCATGATGTCTGAAACTATTATCACTGCGCACTAATAGTTTCTTTTTCAACAGATTCTGGGAGTACAATGAGGTATTCTTCGGGGGATGTCTCGAATCGTATCAGCTCGAGTCCCCTACTACGTGGAGTAGAAATGCATTCATCTCGTTCTGGTGTATCCTCAAATGGTTTTCCTCGGACAAATAAAGCAGGAGTATGCACTCTTTTCTGCTTTATGTTGATATGCGAGCTCATAATTTTGAGTGCTGATGCATGGTTGTGTTTCTCTATTTAAGCTTGATAGGTGCAAGAAATTAGTTCAGATTGCTGAAAAATCATTAAAAACAGACACAGATTATTATTATGGAATTGAGGCTTGTAATGAAGTTTTGGATGGCCATGGTCATGAAATTGGGCCAACTCTCATGCAGGAGTGTTTGTGTATACGTGCATCCTTGTTGCTCAAGGTTGGAATTTATTATCCAGCTTCATTTGCTCTAGCTGCTTTCCTCTATCAGTTAATCTTTTTTATTCTTTCTTACAGCGGAGGTGGAAAAGTGACTCGCACATGGCTATCAGGGACTGTCATAGAGCTCTGATTATTAATCCTTCTTCAACCAGGGCACTGATTTGCATGGCTGAAGCACTTCTCTTGGTAACTGAATGGCAGTCTGATGCCTAACAGTCTTTAACTAATCCAATAATTTTAGAACAATTTCTAGACGTGGAATTGGTCAGATTTGATCTGCAACTGTCTTGTCGGCAAGATTCCACGACTGACGTCCCATGTCATATACGTTTTCTGACTTGACTTTTCTGACTGTTACATGGGTTGATCTGTCGTAACGATTGACTTAGTGTGACCTTTGACTTATACTTGATCACATAGGATCCGTGCTGCATTTTGAAGAGAATTTACTGTATGCTACGTCTGGGTCTTATGTTGATGGCTCTGGTTTTTTGGTCATTGCAGTTGGAAAAACATAAGGAAGCGTTGGAATTTGCTATTACATCCCGGTCTCTAGCTCCAACTGATTCTGAAATTATGGAGAGGGTGGAGAGTATTAAGAAGAATGTTGCTGCAGGTTCGCAATACTTGTTGTTCTTGTTGATATCTTGAACATTTTTTAGTACTTCAAAGTGACTCTGTTTTGAATTTTATCTCCAAGCTTAAGATATCAAACTGCTCCATCAATAGTCAATGCAATTATGAAAACTTAAATAAAATATATGTCTATAAATGGAGTGGGAAATCCTTTTGAAGTCCATTCTTCACTAGAATTGCTAACTTCACTTCTCATGGTGTGGGATCTGTTTGCTAGCGGTAACTTTTCATTAGGTACACCTCTAGATATGTAATATTGTGCCCTTGACTTATAGCTGAAGCTGACAAAGCTAACACAGAGAGTGATAGAGGAACCAAGGCAAGCTATCGGGCAGGAAGAGTGCTTTCTTTGAGTGACATAATCTATCATTCCGAAGGAGACAATGATGCTTCAATAGATGGACCTGAAAGAGAAGACTCTGAATATGATGAAGAGCTGGAATTGGATTTTGACACATCAATATCTACTGAAGGAGGGTATGATGTTGACTCTGATGTTCTCCCGAGAAACTTAAATCTGAGGATTCACAGGATAGGTGATTCAGCTGTGGAAACTGAGAGGCCGAATGGATCTAGTGAATGGCCTCTATTGTCGTGTGAAAATGAAGCTCCTTACCAGGTTTCTGGTTCTATGTTTTACCCAAAAAAATAATTTTGATTTTTTCTCATATCATCTGTTGTGTGTTTGTGCATTGAACTGTTTGATGGCCATTATGTTGTTTTTTATTAGATATACCATCATGGTTCATGCGGTGTGTTAGTGGCGTCTTCCTGGGTCACTGTTTGCAACTTTGTGTGTATTCGTAGAATTCTGTGGTTGGTAGTGCAGTTTTTGGTTTTTGGTTTTTGTGAGTGAATTATCATGTGTTTGTTTCTCACTGTTGTCAATAAGTCTTAAATACTGTGCTCTTTTGTATTTGGAATTTCCTTTCATTTCTATCTTGTAGTTATATAAAGCCACTTCACCTTTTGTGTGTTACTCAGAAACATAATATTTTCTATACTTATTTCCTTCATAAATTTAGAATTATTTTAGGTATTATATCACGTTTGATAATCATATATATATATATATATATATATATATATATATATATATATATATATATATATATATATATATATATATATATATGCTTCCAACATTGAAATGCTTATGATTCTTTTGCTGATTTCATTTTTAAAATGCAGTATATTGTCGCCAGATTATCTTAACAAATTAATGTTCTGTTGCAGCCTGAGATGGCGGTAGATATGAAGCAGAGATATGTTGGTCATTGTAATATAGGCACTGATATAAAACAAGCTAGTTTTATTGGCCAGAGAGGTATGTTCAAGATCTTACATGCAACCTTTCTGGATCATACTTGTGCAATAAACAAAGAAAGGGAAATATGTGTGTGTTTTCTGCCCAAGGCAGCTTTCACCATTATATTTATTATACTGAATGCTCAGTAATGTATGAAACTAGAGAAAGACAGGAAGATACCTTTGTACTCCTGTCGTTTAGTGTCCGGATCATTTCTAAATCTTTTTACTCGGCATGAATGATAAATTTTCTCGACTTCATTGACCATGTGATTTCTTTTATCTAATTTTTTAATCATTTTTAGACTCTCATAACATTTCCGGTGAAATATTTAAATATAGGGTAAATTACACACACCCCCCTGAGGTAAGCTTAAATAACTGTAAGGTCCCTGTGGTATCGATAATTACACTTAGCCCCCTGAAACGTAGTCAGAAACTCTAATGGGATAATGAATTGGATACGTTATTCCGATAGGGTTCTAAGGGACTATTGGTTTCAGAAAGTGGTGAAGACAACAAAGAGCTATGGGGTGACATGGCTCCCCGAACATTCCCGAACATTTCTTAAATCACCCATAACTCTTTGTTGTCTCCACCACTTTCTGAAACCAATAGTCCGTTAGAACCCTATCGGAATAACGTATCCAATTCATTTTCCCATTAGAGTTTCTGACTACGTTTCAGGGGGCTAAGTGTAATTATCGATACCACAGGGACCTTACAGTTATTTAAGCTTACCTCAGGGGGGTGTGTGTAATTTACCCTTAAATATAAATATGAGAACAAACAGAATTTTCCTGTACTTTCCCCTCAAGCAAATGTAAGATCTAAATGAACCCTTACTTGGAATGTCATTCGTGGCTAAACACAACTGAAAAGTTGATCCCTTAGTGAAACTCCCTTTGAAGATTGCATTTTATTATAGTATTATGTTGATTTTTTTATTGTATCCAGGTGAATACATTGCCAGCGGAAGTGACGATGGTAGATGGTTTATCTGGGAAAAGAAAACCGGCCGCTTAATAAAGATGTTACATGGAGATGATGCTGGTAAAGTAACTATACCCCCCCCCCCCCAACACACACACACACACACACATGTCCGCCCCTCGGTATAATTGTATTCCCAGAATAGTATTGTGTATAGCTTTGTTCTCTTCCTCACAGCGAACCAAATTTTAGGTGCAAGTTGTGAAGCTTATTGAATTTGGAACAACTAATACAAAAATAGTTTGGATTATGTTCTTCATTTAATTGTATTTATGATTTTCTAATGCCTTTATTCTTACCATCTGCAGTTGTCAACTGTATACAGTGCCATCCACATGATTGTGTTATTGCAACTAGTGGAATTGATAGCACGATAAAGGTGGGAAAGGGTTATATATATTTCGGTTAGTTATATCTCTATAAGGAATGGTATCTCATTCACCACTATATTGGATGCAGATCTGGTCTCCAAATTCCCCAGTCGCCTCCATTGTGGCTGGTGGAGCAGCTGGACCAGAGACTTCAAATGTATTAGATGCTATGGAGGGCAATCAGCGCAGATTATGTCGTACTCGTGAAACAATTCTGTATGTATTATGACTCTCTATATTTAACTCTGCCCTTACTTTATTTTTGTTGTCTTTTGTGTTATTGTTGCGCTTTTGCTTTTGGGTGTCGTTTTCTTTTCTTTTTCTGATGTGGGACATTATGCATATAGCATATGCTACTAATTAGCTCCCCCTTAGTTTACACCTGCTCAATTTTATTAAATCCGTCCTCTTGTTGAATTTGACCATAATTTTCTATTCAAACATTTATTCTCGTTTCAGGCCTTTTGAGATACTTGAACGTTTCAGGATGCACGAGTTTGCTGAAGGAAGTTTCCATCCATTTGAGTGCACGCAAAGCTGATATAGTTCTTCTCACTGTATTCGGCTATAGGTACCATATTTATTTATTTACTTATTGTTTCTACATTCATTTTAGGTCTGATATTATTTTTGTCCAAAAAAGAAAAATCAATTTTCGTATATATGATTCTAGAAGTCCTGAATTTGATTTGACCTCTTACTATGTTTATCAGTTTACCGTTTTGGAAGACTAGCGTATCCCGTTAATCTCGTGCGCATGTTTTTTTAACGAGATATATTTTTGATTGGTTCAGTATGACAGGGAAGTCGATGATTTAAAGAGCCTTGCTGAAGTTTGTGAATCCACTGGACTGGTGATGTAAAGTTTTTTTTGTGTACAGAAATACAGCAGTGGCTACTACAATCTCCCACTGTTTTCATGAGAGAGAGAGATGTATTATATCATTTGTTCGTTGCTCAAACTTACTGTTGATAATTATTTTATCGATTTAATTATGCCAGACGCTCTAAGTCTCTTTTGTGTTCGTGTTCGTGTGTGTGTGCGTGTGTTATAGTACAAGGTCGTGGTTCATACGCGTGTATGTGCGTCGGCTATTTACTTATTTTCGATTGTTAGATAACTTAGATATGCACCATTGACTTATGTTAGAACTTGGAACACATTTTATGAAGAACGTTTGCCATTCAAGTTTCAACTTTGTAAGGGTAAATTTGGGAGAAAAAAAAACGGTATTAAATTAAGTAATTGTGTTAAAATCGTAGTTTGAAAATAGGGGCTGGCTATTTGCAAGCGGAAAAATTCTAAGAGGAAGACCAACCTATATCAAATACCAAAATATTACCCTCCCAACTCATGTTATTGAAAGAGGACCTAAAAGCCAATTCCTCCTACACACAAGACCACAACCAGACGACACGGACTTCAAGCTCACCGGAATCGCCGAGAATTCGCCCACACACCGATGAAGCTTGTGTCGCCGCCTCCACCGCCGGAAAATAATCCCTCCGTCGGCACCGTAAAATATGTTATCCATAGCCGTCGAAAAAAGAAGTCCTCCATCGCCGCCGGAAAAGAAGTCCTCCATTGCCGCCTCACAAATGTCAATTTTTAATTCGACACTTAAGTGTTTAAGTGTCGAAATATTGCAGAAAATTCGAGTTATGTTTGTAGATCGAATTCAAAAATTTCGATATGTGCATGTTAAATTTCGACATCACAGGGAGGTGTCGAATTTAAGGGGAACAATCGAAATTTACGTGTCGAAATCGGAGGCGGAATTGCGGGTGTGGATGTAGCGGCGTTTTCCGGCATGGCAGCCGGAGGGAGGCTAGCAAATTAGGAAGAAGAGATTGAAGAAGAGGGAGAGGAAGCACCAAAGGTAAAGCGTGAAGTGAGCCTTGTGTCTTATTTTTTCTTTTCATAAGTAAGGGTATTACAGTATTTTCAAATAATAATATTTTTGGCATGATCAGTCAACTCTGAATCTGTAATAGATGTTGATCTTCTTTTTTTTGGTTTCCATTTTACTCTTGCTTCTAAAATTGTGTTTCAACGCTGCAAATCGTGGTTGTTTACAGAAAGGGGAAGTGCGGAGAGATTCTTCCGCGAAGTTTAAGTAATGTCTTCGAAAGAAGATGGCAAAGAGGAAGCACCACCTGTTACAGAATCCGCCGAGCGTCGAGGTAGAAAGAGGGATGAACTCTTTGTTAATATAATTGAGAAGATAAGTGTCACCTTCAGCTCTACCGTAAGTCATACTTTTCCTTTCATTCAATGACCTATGCTTTTTTTTTCAGTGCTTTCGAATTTTTGGATACAATAATTTATTTTTCCTTCTTCAATAGAGATTTTGTTTATTTGTTTTTTTTTCATTTAGTATGTTGCTCAAAAATTGAATTAAGCCAAGGTCAAACTGATGCTGAACAGGGTTGTGTATTGACTTCTGAAATTGATGGAACCATTCAAACGAAAAGTTATTTAACTGGAAATCAAGAAATTGCACTAGCTCTCAGCGATAAGCTATACATTGGAAAAGGCGGACTACCAAATAATGGTATGCTCATAAAGGCGATATTACGCTAACATCACTTATTTGCATGTCAATGTATAAAGTCTATATGAATACGATTCTTGAAAATTGTATGTCGTTTTTCTTGAACTCAAGTCTTTAATCTGTTTTTTTCGAGCAGACTATAGTGGTTCTTCACGGATGAGACCAGTTATTTTGGATGATTGCCATTTCCACGAATCTGTACGTATGGATCGTTTTGATGTTGATCGAATATTGAGTCTGGTCAGTAGTGCTTACTCTGTCAATGGTTGTTGTTCTTCTGGGATTCTTTTTTTTTTCACTCTTTAATATTATATTCTTGATCTGTCTTTTGTCAATTAGGTACCACCCGATGAAGAATTTGCTGTCATGAATTATCGCACTACCCAGGAATTCAAGCCTCCGTTTATTATTAACACCTTAATTGAAGAAGCGGGATCACTTGAGGTATATAGGGTTTTTTGACCACTTAGATATCTTTGGGGTGATTAATTTGAGAAAATCTGGTTATAGCTTAACGAGCTTCAGATGGTTACGTTGTATAAGATTATAACAAAACTATTAAGTTTAATTTTCTCTTTTCATCTTAGGCTGAAGTGATTTTGAAAATCCGTGCTGAGTTTCCTTCAATCATAACTGCCAACACAGTTTTAGTACAAATGCCGTTGCCAGCATGTACAACCAGGTGAATTTTCGGTTTAAAAAATACGATTTTGGCCAAATTTAATTATTTTCTCACTTTGTATCATGATTTCTGCTCTGCATATTTTGGTGGTTTAACGATTCATTTAGTTTCTTAATTTGCATATGAAATACCAAACTCTTCGAATTGTATTTCAGAGTCAATTTTGACTTGGAACGTGGAATAGTTGAGCAGAATGCCGATTTCAACGAATCACAGGGGAGACTCGAATGGAGTGTGGAGAAAGTATTGCTTTTTTTTTTTTTTCTTTTTTTATTTGGCGTATCGATTATTATAGTTACTTGTATCTTTGACAAAGTGCCTAATAACTGCCGGTGTTTAACAGATTGTCGGGGGGTCAGAGCATTCTCTACGTGCAAAGTTAAAATTTTCACAAGAGTTAGATGGTATGGTTATAGAGTTGCTTGATCATATAATTCATTTCTTAGTATTTTTGCCTGATGAATTATTATTCATGCTATTGATTGTTGCTTCGATAACACAGGAAATATCAGTAAAGAAGCCGGGCCCGTGAGTATGACCTTCACAATACCTAACTATAATCCTTCAAGGCTGGAGGTAAATAGTGTTGCATTCCGCCTTGTTATTCGCTATGGCTCCATTTATTTATATGTTAGTTTGATCTCAAAACGTGTTACCGTCGAGCGTGATTTATGAATTCAACTTTTGGAATTAATTGATAAAATAAAACGAAACGGTTTAAAGGCAAAATGAGATGTGATTACTACTCCCTATTTTCGGTGTCAACTAAATTTCCATTTTCTTTTTAATTTCCTGGAGATGTATACTATTTCATTCATTTTAAGGAAAATCTGGTTGCTATTGTTTTTTTACTTAAGGGCTTGTCTGAAAAATAAAGTTTTGTTTGATGTAGGTGAAGAGTGTATGGATAGCAAAGAAGACCGGAATTTCCAACCCGTATCGTTGGGTGAGATACGTCACTCAGGCTAATTCTTATGTTGCTCATGTATGATGATAGCGGTCGTGGTTTATATTTTCCCCGTATTTATATTCGTTTCCTTTTTATTTCTTCGATTTCTGTTGATATTTCTTGAGTTATTAGAATGCGAATATTATTATTACAAATGGAATACTGTAGAGGTTTTTGTATTACATTGTAGCATCTCTTAGAACTGTTTTCGACACTAGCAATAACGAAAACGATCTTGTTTGAAGTCTCGGAATCGAGCATCTTTTTACGTTTGCCATGGATTGATTCATCACAATTAGGTGAATGTTTTTTGAGAAAAAATAAAATAAAAATAAAAAATAAAAAGGAGATCGTGCACAACGTGACTAAAAAATGCTACACTAATATTCAATTCATCGCAATAAACTAAAATAAATAAATATATATGTTGATTTTTTAAAATAAATTTTAACCTTGTAACACAATGATCTCATTATTGTGGATTTTAATTTAATGAAATAACTTTGTCTCTCAAAAAAAAAAAAACAAAATCATTTAACTTTGAGCGATTTGAAAATTTTCCATTATGGACTTATTTATGCACTAAGATGGGTGAAGTTTTGTTTTATTAAAATATAGAGGTGTTATATATGAAAACATAACTTTTAGGGGGCCAAATTGCAAAATTTCGCCTTCAAAGACAATGAGAAATTTCTTCAATCAGTCGATCTAGAATTCAACAGAGCTCTCTTAATACAGGCGAGGTTTTGGTGGTAGCTGTTGATCATCGTCTTCATCGTATCAATGATCTCTCAATTCTTCGTGCTATCACAGAGAGGCGACAACATCGTTTTCCGAGACTGTACGCTCATTTCTCTCTCTCTCTCTCTCTCTCCTCGCACGCTGTGTAGATCATCTATCCCCAAATTACTGATGTTCTTGTTGAAATAGAAGAATTACGTGCATTGTTTCAGTATTGTGTTTGCTTTCGTTCGATTTTTCTTCTTCATCCTTTTTCTCTAATTCTTCAGTATTGTGTTGATTAGGACTTATTTCTCCTTACCTTCATTTCTTTCGCAATTTTTTTGGGGTTTTCGCTGATTGAGCTTACTGAAGGAAGACGATCTTAGTTATATGTTTCTTCCTGAAATTAATTGAGTTAATTCTCTTAATGGTTTGGAGATCTGTAACCTAAAGCTGGCATTAGTTCGACTTCCACTGTTGCTAGATATCTGATTGAGGAGATTTTACATTGGTATATATATTTTTGGTAGTTTCTGGGATTTGTTAGGAGATTTAAAGGACATGCATTGAAATTATCCTGGTATCGAGCTTTCGTATAAAACTATATATTCAATGTTTTTACTTTGGTTCCTCTAGAAATCACAGAGTTTCCTCTGTAAACGAAGATTAGGTCTCAAAATGATAGGTCAACTCAATAGAAATTTGGCAATCACAAAGTTTCCTTTAGATTGTTTTGTAATTTGTTATCCTTTTCTGATTGGTTTCCATTTAATTTTGCTTCCTTCGAAACTTTATTTCTTCCTGAGTGTAATGTTGCCTATGATGCAGATCGTAGTGATGTACAGAAAGGAAGTGCAGAGATATTTTTCCGCAAAGTGAAGTTCTGGAAGGAAGATGGCAAAGAGGAAGCTCCTCCTGTCTTTGTGGGTATTTCCTACCTTTTTATTCACCAACAGCAGCGAGCGATGTTAAATTTAACATCTCAGACCACATGATTAGCATGGATGTTTTGTTTCTTCATTTCTATGATGGTGTGCATTTGTAAGAAAAATGTTGTGAATTAAACTCGTATATTTCATAATTTGGCATTCTACTTTGTGAAGTGAATTGTTCTATCATTGGGAATTATTATTCCAATCCATTTATATTTTTTTCGCTACATTTTTTAATGACTTGCATTGTACTACATAACAAATGAGTCGAGCGCTGGGACTAACTTTATTTTCTTCCACATCATTTCGACAGAATCTAGATGGTGTAAACTACTTTCATGTGAAGGTGGTTGGCCTGCTTTTTGTTGCAACCACAAGGATCAACTTGTCCCCTTCCTTAGCTCTGGAACTTCTGCAGAGGATTGCACGCGTCATCAAAGATTATCTTGGTGTTCTTAACGAAGAATCCTTACGAAAAAATTTTGTACTTGTGTATGAGCTGCTTGATGAAGTCATAGTAAGTATTATTGAATAAGTGCTTGTTGCATTTCCCTCAACCATAGCATGTTCACCTTTTTTACTTTGTATCCTTGTACATTGTTCTTTATTTGATGGATTGGTATTTAACGGCTATCTTTCTTTGAACTTTTGCTTGTTAGAATTAACATTCAAGTAATATGTCAATCATAAACAGCCTAGAAGGCAATGCCCCATTATTAAAATTAAATCTAGTCCGATTTTTGTTGTAGAATAACATCCCATATAATGTTTTTTAGGACATTTGATGATTTTTCTCTGGTGACAACTTGTGCATTCACACTATCCTGGCTGTAATTTTTTTGGTGGTTTATGTGCCCATGTGTGTTGTTCTGTTTGCAGGATTTTGGCTATGTTCAAACGACATCGACTGAAGTTTTGAAGTCTTATATATTCAATGAACCAATTGTGGTTGATGCTGCACGTTTGCCTCCCCTTGGTCCGGCATCCTTGTTCATGGTATTAAGTTATTATGCTTTGGTATATAGTTTAAGCTGGCTGATTATGAATGTGATATCCTGATGCCAGCAATTTTTTATTTCGTGCAGCAAGGAACCAAACGAATGCCTGGGACCGCAGTTACAAAATCTGTTGTGGCAAATGAACCAGGGGGGAGAAAGAGGGAGGAAATCTTTGTTGATATAATTGAGAAAATAAGTGTCACCTTTAGCTCTAGTGTAAGTGAAGTTTCAGTTCGTTGTATTACTTGTTCTAATTATTCTTGTTCTAATTCTTCATTCACTTTATTTGAGAAACTGTGAGTGCAGAGACCTTGTCAGACCCATAAGCAATTTTTATGTTCCGATATATTTCATTGATTTTTTCTTTATATGTTAGTTATTCATATGATGTTTTAATTCAAAAATTTGCTGCAGACAATATGCCTTATGTTGTGCCTGAAGTTGGATATGATAATTCATTGCATAAGATAATTTATTTATCACCTGAGGGAATTTTATTTACATTCCTCCATCTTCAGGACTTGTAGGAAAATGTATATGGAGTCAAATATAGTTACTTTTTGTTATAAAAAGTTAAGCTGCTAGCCTATCAGGACAGAGGAAACAGCATAGGTCTAACATTGTGCTTCTTAATCTTTCTACGCCTAACTCTATGTTACATGATTTCATATATCTGATCTTGAGTGTTTTTTATTTTAATTTATTACTTTGCTGAAAGATTGAATTAAACCGAGGTCAAACTGATGCTGAACAGGGATATGTATTGACTTCCGAAATTGATGGAACCATTCAAATGAAGAGTTATCTAACTGGAAACCCAGAGATCAAATTAGCTCTCAATGATGATCTATACGTCGGGAGAGGCGGGGTACCAAATTATGGTATTCTCATGATTACACTATTCTGCACAGCAAAATTGTTTATTGTTTCTATTAATAACAATATTTTTTTGCGGGTCGATGTATAACATGTATCTAAATTTGATACATGAAATTTTTTAGGAGATCATGTTTCTTAAACTTGTGGCTAGCAACCTGTATGAGTTTGTGAAAGTCTATTTCAAAGCAAAATCTGATTTCTCTGCAGGCGGCTACAGTGGTTCTTCAGGGTCAGGAGCAGTTATTTTGGACGATTGCAATTTTCATGAATCTGTACATATGGACAATTTTGAGGTTGATAAAACATTGAGTCTGGTCAGTACTGCCCCATGGTTTACAAACTTCCTATACATTGTTCGATTTTCTTTTCCTCTTAAAATGTTCTATCTTCATCTATCTTTTGTCAATTAGGTACCACCAGACGGCGAATTTCCTGTCATGAATTATCGTATTACCCAGGAATTCAAGCCCCCCTTTACTGTTAACACCTTAATTGAAGAAGCGGGATCCCTCAAGGTATATAAGGTTTTTTTTTTTTTATCATTAGATGTTTTTGTGATGTAAAAGTCATTAATTGGAGAGAACCGATTTTGGGCTTAATGGGCTTCAGATCGTTGTATTTCCAGAATGAGAAGCTATAATATGTTTCCAGGATTCTTGCCTCCACTCTCATTTTTAGTGTCAGCACCTGATGTTTTCTTTTCTCTTTCCATCCTAGGCTGAAGTGATTTTGAAAATCCGTGCCGAGTTTCCTTCAAACATCACTGCCAATACAGTTTTAGTAGAAATGCCATTGCCAGCATGTACAACCAGGTGAATCTCATTTTCAACATTATGATTTTGCCAGATTTAATTATTTTCTCACTTGTATAATGATTGCTGCTCTGCATACTTTAGTGCTGCATTGTTACCATTTAGATCCTATTATGATTTTTCCCAAATAGCTAGCTTAAAAGCTTTGTACCCCAGGATGTTCCGAGAAATGAGTAACATTTGTCTTTTGCTGATTCATATAGTTTCTCTCTTTATTTGTGTGCGAAATAACAAATTCCCCCCATTATATTTCAGAGTCAATTTTGACTTGGAACGTGGAGTAGTTGGGCAGAATGCTGATTTCAAAGAATCACAGAAGAGACTCGAGTGGAGTGTGAAGAAGGTAATGCTACTGCACACTGTTGAATAAATAGTCAATGAGTTCAGCTCCAGTTTTTTTATTACTATTATTATTCGTATCTTTGTATTAAAGCAATTGCTCATGTTTCACAGATGGTGGGGGGATCAGAACACACTCTACGTGCAAAGTTAAATTTTTCACAGGAGTTGCATGGTATGATTATAGAGTCGAAAATTTCATGTCAGATTTCGTCACTCTATGATGTTATCTCATTATATTAACTGGGAATTATTTCCCTTCATGTTATTATTGCTTGATCACACAGGAAATATCACTAAAGAAGCTGGACCCGTCAGTATGACCTTCACAATACCTATGTATAATCCTTCAAGGCTGGAGGTAAATATGTTATTGTTATACTTCCTTTATTCCAAATGATTGCATGGGATGCATACTCTCCACTTTCTGTGCTACTTATCTTTACGATTGCTTAACGCTATGAAAAATGTGGCACAAGAACAGTGTTGAATCCTCAAAACTTGTCAAACTGAGTGTGATTTATGAATTCAACTTTCGCAATTAATGAGTATATATAACTCTTAGCACACGAGGGGCCGAATTTACAAATAATAGATGTAACCGAACGAGCCCTTAATGTATTAAGTACTGAACTGTTAAGCATTTTAACGAAAATCTGGTTTGTGTCGATGCAGGTGAAGTATTTACAGATTGCGAAGAAGTCCAAAACTTCCAACCCGTATCGTTGGGTGAGATACGTCACTCAGGCTAATTCTTATGTTGCTCGCATGTGACAGCTGTCATGGTTTTTCCCCGTTGTTTATATTCATTTCCTTTTTATGCTTCGATTTCTATTGCCGTTTAGTGTAATGTTTCTTGAGTTATATCTCGTTAGATTAATGCTTGCAATACGTCTTTCTTTTTCGATCGGGGCTTTCTCAATGACGGAAGCTGGATGCCTTATAGCATGTACAATTTGCATTACTCGGACTTGCTCAATTTGCATGTACTATCTGCACTATTTGGACTTTCTCAATTTGCATGTACAATTTACAATAACCTTCAGAACATGATATTGAGGTCACATTAGTTTATTCAAGAGTTTTGAGTGCCTAAGAGAGAATCTTTGTTTCACTATTGATGCATCTTTTAAGATATTTAAGTTTTGCTTGGGTGTATGCATTCACAAATAATGGATTTGTGGAAGTGCATTGTCCCACATACATGAATTGTCGTTTTGTATTCACAAACAAGGGAAATGTAGGTCAGTTACGGCACTCCATTTGTTTCGTATGTACTATTAACTGTTGTTTTTTGTTAACTTTTTGTGATTGATCATTTATTCGATTTTACTACGCCCTTCTTCCCATTTTATTTGTTGTTTAGGATATTTTTCCCCTTTTTTTTTTTTGTGAGTTCGGAATTTCAATGAAATATTTATTTTACTTTTCTCAATCTTGCCCTTACCACTCTTAATTTATTAAGAGAGTCTTAATCGCGAAACAATTAGTGAGAAGGGGGTTTTTAGTCATTTTATTACGGTTTTTTTTTTCAGAATTTATGCACATTTATTAGTTTTTTCTTTAAATACGTGTGCACTAGCCGGAAAACCGAATAAAATGGGAAGAATGGAGTATTATTTCGTTTATTTTCCTCAACCCCTCGAGAAGTAAATGATAATAAATGTCAGAACGAGTAAATTTAAGTGATTTCACAAGTATTGAGTTATAGTTTTGATAATTAGGTAGGAAGGTAGACGTAATTAATTAATCCCTCCTAACAAAATCTAACACCAGAAGAAAAGTATGACCAACGCCTTTTGACATTTCATTCTAATAATGTCAATAATTCAGACGTAACGCCCCTATTAAATGATTATCCAAAATATGCTGCGCTCTCTTTATTATTTTATTTTTCTTTCCGTATGTTAGACTTTTTTTTGTTTGCATTCATTGAATAAATAGTTTGGACCAACAAATCTTATCCATTGCCAACATTTATGTGGTCACTGCATATGATATTGAGTTAGAAGTCCTTGCATTTGGTGTGCAATGAAACTACAATATGGTCTTCACCAAATAAGGCAAGTGTATTTATTAATGATCAAAATATATCAAAATATTCAAGAATTTAAACACACTCGCCATGCAACTTTTTTATTTTTTTTCTTATGGTTTCAAAATTTTAGGCACATGGATATTAAGAAAGTCACATGCCAAAATAATTGTCGTTTTAGAATTCTAAGTACTCTTGTTTATATTCTAACAAAAATAACCGTCCCACTGAGATAAGACTTATTTACACTATTAAAAAAAAGCCTCATTTTTTCCATAATTATATTCGTCCTCAGTAATTTGTAAATTTCTTACCCTAACAAACTTTTGTAAGGAGGTGGATATAGGAAATTTACAAATCACATGAAAATTTAATTTTTCAAAAAAGAGGAATTTTTTCGTAAATAGTTAATTTAGAAAAGTGGTTTTAATTCACCCAAAAAATTATGAAAAGATATATTTTAGGGAAACATTAGAAGGAAAACTGTTTATTTATTTATTTATTTATATAGCTTCAATATTAATTAAAGGGGAAAATATGGGTGGGATAGTGCAGGACAACTCTAGTCAAATAAAGTGGGCGATGCCAAGTTGCCAAAGACATACAAACGTCGACGCGGGCCTGATACATAGAGAGATGACTTTTTGGAAAGGAATTAAAGAATGGTATTTAAGGTAAATTATATTTTTGCCCCTCCATTAAACGCATTCTAACTTTTTCACCCCAGCCCAACTATACAAAAACGCGTTTGATGAGACATGATAATACGTCCGTAAAGAAATGGGGGAAGTGTTGAAATATATGTATAGTTGAGGGGGTAAAATGTTAATGACCGCCATGGAAATTAGAGGTAATGATGATAGTAGAGAAGGGCCCGTGACCTAAAAAAGGAAAAGAAGACGAGATTTCATCATAATATATATCGATGGGCGGCATTGTGTCTATTCCTCAATCCCACTTGGTCTGCTCAGCTGCTTTTAAAGTGACACCACTCGGATCTCTTTTTATATTTTCTTTTTTTATATTTCGTTTTCCTAAAGGAAAAAAGGTAATTAGGAGTGTTTGAGAAAATTCAAGTTTTACTGCTTTTGGATTTTGACCAAAGAAGTACTACATTTTTTTTATTTTTTTTTTGTTTTAGTAAATTCAAGTTAATTAAGGGAGGTAGGGGACTCCAACCCTAGACTAACCAAAATACTTGTATACTATATTTTAGTATAGAGGTTAAACTAATTGACTTCGAGTATGATGGGCTCGAGCTCAAGTAAATTCTGATGAGTTTGAGCTAGCTCGAGTGTTCTTTTCTAACTAAGGCTCATGGGTTGTCTAATTGGCTTTAGCAAAAAATATAAAAGTAAAAATTTGGAATTTCAACATTTTTTTAGCAAATAGCATATGTTATAGCATACGCATTTTGCTTAAATTCGTTGAAATTTTAAAAAGCAATAATAATATGTTTCAACACTCATATAAGTTGTATAGAAGATGTTTACTTATAGTCAAGCAATAGTTTATGATCTAAAAAAGAAATAGTTTATGATCTAAAAGAACATTCACTAATTGTTTAGTAGTGAAGCAAAATAAGAAAATCGTATACTATTGCGCACACACTTTTTACTAAAAAATCGATGAATCTCTCAATTTTATTTTTTAATACCCAATTAGTATCGAAGATGATTATTGTGAGCGGCGAGGTGATGGTGGTTGGAAGAAGGATGCGTTGTAGGATTTGTCACGTTTATTAGGAGAAAATGGCATGAAAGTTTGTTGCTACCAAAGAAAATATAGTATTTTTTCTTAAAATATAATTTAGTATTTGAACTCGAACTCGAGCTCGTCAGAATAGATCTGAAGTGCAAACTCACTTAATCAACTGGACTTGGGCTCTAGCTCGGCTCATTACACCCCTACCGCCACCCAATAACTGCGGCTCCTACACCAACCCCCTTCTTTCTATTCCCGCTATATTTTTCCTTATATTTTTATGTATTGATATATAAATCGTAACAAATATTAAAAAAGAAAATTAATTAGGGGAGAAATTAAAATAAAGAAAAAGAAATAAAAAGGATAATTGTCGTTACCTGAAAAAGTCATGTCTACCCTTGCACCCCCAATCCACTCTGAAATTCTCCAGACGTCTGCTTCTCTCTCTCTCTCCCACTTGCTATATTTTATCTTTGTATCCATCCATTATCCATCTCTCTCTTCTCTCTCCTCTCTCTCTCTCATCTGCATAAACAAACATATATTAGAATCATTCTTATTTCTACTGCTAAAAAATAATTAAAGAAAATGAAAAGGGAATACGGTGGTGAAGATAAACGTCTCCACCACTCTAATACCGCCGCCGCCGCCATGTTCTCCCACCACCACCAAAGCCACAACAGTTTCCACCTTCATTCACAACCCTCGCCCCCACATCTCCACCACACCGCCGCCGGCCCTGAATGCCCACCTACCTCCGAGGAAGCCGACAGCCACAGCCACAGCCCTTCCTACAACCACTCCTCCGCCGCCAAAAGGAAGGCCTACGACGACGACGCTTTTCCTCCACCAAGCGACGGCGGCGCCACCATCGAAGTCGTCCGCCGCCCACGCGGCCGTCCGCCGGGATCTAAGAACAAAGCCAAACCCCCGGTCATCATCACTCGTGACTCGTCGGAACCCTCCATGAGCCCCTACGTACTCGAGCTCCCCCCCGGCGTCGACGTCATCGAATCGACGGCGAGCTTCTGCCGGAAGCGAAACATGGGCCTCTCCGTGCTCAACGGCAACGGCGTCGTTGCGAACGTCACCATAAAGCAGCCGTCCACCACCCCCGGCGCCACAGTCACCTTCCACGGCCGCTTCGATATTCTATCGATCTCCGCCACTATCCTACCCGCCGGCGCCCTGCCGGTCGGAAACGGTTCGTTCACAATTTCCCTGGCAGGTCCGCAGGGGCAGGTGGTCGGCGGTCACGTGGTTGGGCCTCTGATCTCCGCGGGAACCATATACCTAATCGCCGCCAGCTTCAATCGCCCCTCATTCGACAGGCTGCAGCTCGCGGTAGATCACGCGGACGCGGCGGCCATAGAAGGCGGCCAAAACCACCACCGCGACTCTCCAAAAGCGGTTTCCGGCGGAGACAGCGGCGGCACTCCTATTTACAGCTACCAGCCTTCCGATGTAATATGGGCGCCCACCGCCAGACAGCCACCGCCATCACAACCACCGTACTGATCCAATTGTTCACGCAATGCCGGTGACGATTTAGTCGAATGTTTGTGTCAAATTATTTGCCCTAGTTTTTCCCTCTTTTTCTTATGCCGATCGATACTGTTTGCTATGGGTGGTTCACTTTATATTTTATTTTTGTTAATGACTACTAGTTTAGCAATTTGTCACCTGTTTATTACTCTAATTAATTAATTAATTTAGTTCAGCTAATTAAGAATATAAACAAAGGTTTCTGAATGCTAATCTGAACTTACCAACCCTCATTAGGACCTCATTAGGAGAGTTGGTACCTAGCCCTAGCCTTTACAAATAGTAGGGTAACGGTCTAGGGTTCGAGTCCCCCCACCCCTACTTCCCCTTGTAATGGACTTGAATTACTCAAAAAAAAAAAAAAAAAAATGCTAATCTGAACTTCATTCTAACTACTATTAAATCCCATATTTTATTAATATTATTTGTTTATTATTTACATTAAATATAATATATATTATCCACATGCATTATTATATGCATAGTCTATGCCTGCATTAAGTGTGTCACTATTTGATATATTTTGTATTTATCTTTAGCATGCTAAGAAATAAGAAATATATTTCTAATTATTATTCAGTTCATCTGTCAACAAAAAATAATTGTTTTTTCCTTTTTTTTTTGAAAAGTATTAATAATTTATTTATTTATTTAATAGAAAAGTCTTGGTTTAAAAAAGCATTCCATTCCTCCACTGCTTTCGCTGTCATTCCAATTTCTTCTTCAGCTTTTATTTCGTCGCTTCTACTGCTCGCAAAAAAACAATTTATATATATATATATAAATTTTCTCCATAATAATAATAATAATAATAAAATAATAAATGAAAAAGAAAAAGATGTGTACTCTGGTGCTGATATGATTTAATGTCAGAGTAAAATCTTTATCAGATGTCCTTTTCCTTGTTTCTGTCATTTACCCAAACGCTACTCTACCCAACTGTTTTACCAAGATTCTCTTTTTTATTTCTTTTTATTTTCTATTTTAAATATTGTTTCAAAATAACATTAAAGCCAAAGTATAATCTAAATTCTTCAATGTCCAACGTTTGCCAAAAAAAGAAAAATCATATAAAAAAGTTGGTGTAGGGTTTATAAGCAGATAGATGGATGGATAAAAAGGGTGGATAATAATAAATAATTATAAATAATAATAATAGAGGTTTTGCATTGAAAGACGTGGCTGGGGATTAATGCAGAAGCAGCAGCAAGAGCAGAAAAGTGCTTTTTGGTGTGATAATTTCTTTTGCTCTCTGTCCAATGTATTATTACTATTGTGTCACTCAAAACCCTTGTCGATTTCACACTCTTTTACTTCTCTCTCTCATGTTCTTCATTTTCCTTTTCACTTATTCGTCCCATAAATATGATATATATATATATATATATAATATATATATAATATATATATATATATCATTAGAAAAAGATACTAAATGACAGTTTTGCCCCTTCTATGTAATGATGTACTAGCAACTACTAACCGAGGCTGGTTTAGTCTTTTGCTTTTATCCTGACGATTACTACCTTACCCAAATTTATGGAGCCCACTTTAGACATTTCCAAATACAGTTAAACCTCTATAAATTAATACAGTTGGGACCATCAAAATTTCATTAATTTAGCGAAATATTAACTTATCGATAAATTAATAATTATTAATTTATACATTAATTAATAATTTATTAATTTATGAAATTATTTTTGTTATTATTTTCAATAAACAATTTTTTTTAATTTTTTTACGTATATATTATTCATTGTACCATTCGTTCAATGCACTATAGAGCCCGTTTCACGAACGGAAGCTCTTAAAGAAGCAATGGTATTGAACAATTTCATGTTGAGTTATGCGAAAGCTATACCAGAAGTTCTAATAACTATGTTAAGAAAAGTGAGGCACAAGATTGATGGTAATGTTAACTTTAACAAGAAACAAACGGCAATAAAATTATATTTTATTAAACCTTTATAGATCTATAAAATATGTATTGTATCATGTAATTTAAGAATTATTTTTATGAATTATTAATTTATATATTATATGGGGCTTCTTAAAATTTTCGAATGTGTATTATCTTATAAATTTAGCGAATTATTAATTTAGCACGTTGTCCCGAAGTAGGGACTGGAAAAAATTATTATTTAAGCGAGATTATTAATTTATCGATTATTAATTTATCGAGGTTCTACTGTAGATACAGATGCCCATGCACTCAAGTTGAATGTGTAAAATATATATATATAATATATACACACACGTGTACGATTGAATATTACCCAATAACTATGATTGGGTATAGTGCAGTATAAAACCCTAATATAAATTCAGTATTTCCAATATAACATGTATTAAATACGAAATAGTGCCCAAATAGCTGGCATATCATAAGATAACAAACTTCAGCAGCTAAAGAAACACCTGACAGTTTCAGACACCCGGGGGGATCCATAATATGTAAATAATTATATAAAAAAATTCAGTTAGATTAAAATAATAATTACATAACATTACATATATGTGCATATAATATATATATATATATATATATATATATATATATATATATATATAAACCTATACATCTGTATAAAGGGGAAAAAAAAGAGTTGACAAAATTGAGGGATCATTTTCAACATGAGCAAGGCCATATAACACCAAATTTTACTCACCCCCTAGCCCCATCTCCTCAATCCCATTCTTCCCCACCTATTTAGAAATAAAAAAATTAAAAAATATATATAAATTACCAAAGTTCAATCCTCTCTCTCTCTCTCTCTCTCTCTCTCTCTCTCTCTCTTGCATATTCTCAAATGTACATATTTTTTTCAGACTTTTATTATTGATTCCTAATCTATTGGATTAGTTGTCCCTACAACTAACTACCTCTACAAGCCCTAACCGTCACCTTATTCGAGCTGCACAAAATAGGCGAAACCCTTTCTTTACAATTACCCGTTTCCCGAAAACGATCCCCATCCATATTCGAACTTACATTGAAAGCAGAGCAAAAGCCACTTCTCTCGGAGTAATGGCCCAGCTCAGCAAGCCGCGAGCGCCTCATGCACAGAGGTGACGAAGAAGAAGATGACTGTGACGGTGACGAGTCCGAATCCGAGGCGCCCCTCCATTGTCTGCTCCAGCAGTTGATCGTTTGGTCAACGCCCAAACTTTGATCCAACGATATTTCGTCGTTTGTGCTTACAGATCCCCTATTGCTGCTCTCTGTGCTGTTAGATTCGGACTCAGAGAAAAAAGAGGAAGAAGTAGAAGAGCATTCGCTCGAACTTTCTTCTAAATTCCTCCTCCTGGTATAATTATTCACCGTGTTGTTGTTCTTGATATCCCGGAAAAAGTCAACGTTAGGAGTCAAATTGTCTAATGAAACGGGTTGATGGGGGGTTCTGAATATAGTATTTGGTTTTATAGGATCGTGGCATGCGATTGACTCTCGTATTGGTTTTGGTGCGCGTGGCGAGCACCTAGTATAGAAATTCCATTAATGTTGAGGATTGATTTTTATGGATGAAAACAGTTTCGAGTTTAAAAGAAGAATGTAGATTTCTGAGGAATCTTTACCTTGCATAGAAAAGCATATACGCGTCTTTGGACAGAACCTTTTCGACCTCAACCGGTTGCACCTATGACCATGATAAACAACAAAAAAAAACATGAGATCGAGTGATTGAGTGGCAACAAAAAATAGAGCAGAAAAAAGAAACATACCACACTGTCATCAGCTTTGAACCACCTCCCCTGATTGTTCTTTATGTAACACACGTAATGACCGGAAAATGTGGCGTTCGAAACATCCAAGTGAACCAGCACCCCATAAAGCTGGTAAATCGGGGATTTGTCACTTGTTCTACTCATGAACGTAGCTAAATTCAGAATCTCCGGAAACTTCACTGGTTTGTTCAGCTTCCCAAATTTTCCCGACTGTGAGCACAAACACAACGTAAGAAAGTAATTATAGTAAAGACACCAAAACAATGTTCTGAAATTTACATTCACCGAAAAGTGGTTACCTGAAATCTTTTAAGTGCAATGGTGAGTACATTAGGAGCCTCCAATACCGTCAGCTTCTTTTTGGCCTTCTCGTATGAGTTACATCTACCAAAATGATATATTTCTATCATATTTCATTTGAAGATATTTCTACATTGCCCTACTATATTCCACCTTTATGCAATAATTATAACAGAAAACAAACCTGCCGCAGTGGTACTTATTTTCACCATCTAAAACCTCGGAGTGAGTGAACTGACGTAGGGCATCTTCAAGAGTTCCTATCTGTCCTCCAATCTCAATGGTGAGATCCATTATTTTTTCGTGCTGCTTGGATTTTCCCCCACATCTCATACATTTAATCTGCAATGTGAATTCACAAGTCACAAGAAAAAGAAATTAGGAACTCGTCTAATTTAGCTCCCCAACTCCATAGTTCAGATACATATTTTCAAATAACCTTTGACTGGAGGTAGCCCCCAAAGGTGAGCCCCATGAGGGTTGTTTCTTCATCCAAAGAGCCTGGCGCATTAACTCCAGCTTCCTTCAAGCAAATATTTTGCATGGCATCGATTGCGTATCTGTAGATTTAGCATAATGTCAGACGTATTTTGAAGACTGATAAACTGTAGAACCTTAAACCATGCATTCAGTTGGGCAGATATCAAGTACGCCAACGTGAACTCACCTCAGAAATTCATGAGCATCTTCTTCCCTACCATTACCCAGATGACTTGCAACATTCTGCATCCGGGACATTATCCGGGCTGGTGACAAAGGATAATTGGTTTCCATGGCCTTCTCAACTAGTGCCTCAAATTCACAGGTGAAGCACCATTCTTTTCTTCGACCTGATGTTTTAGAAAGATGCAAATAGAAGAGGTAAGGATCCAAACAATATAATAATCTAAAAAACAATTAACCACCATTCCAAAAGATTATACAAGCAGGTACATTGACATGATTATTACACCAAATATGCTTACAAGATTTCGCATGTAGTCCTTGGAGAAAATAGGCTGTGAGGGGCGGAGTAAATGCCAAACACTGGAGCACAGCATTCGCGTAACAGCTGCAGGATATTTAAATTAAAAAAATGTTTGTGAGCATTAACAAATTTAGACACAACCCGTTCAGATAAAAATTCATTTCAAAATATTTCCCCTTAAGTTAAATAAGATACAAAAACATCCAGGGAAAAAAAAGAGAAAAAAAAATTGTTGAGTTTTACCTGTTCCCACAATTTAAAAGTCCAAAGGGGCATAATTCAACCTCGTTCCAGTGGTAAAGCTTTACAAAAACGTCATATGGAAACGAACCCTGTAAAACAAGACCTGGTTAGCAGTTCTCGTTTTCTATGATATATGAGTAAAAAAAATGAAGCTTCAAAGAGACCTCATATCTTCCCATTTTCCCACTTCCAGCGCCTAAAGAACCATGCCTAATAAAGTTAGACGCTCTCCGCTGATCCACAACTCTCGCTGAAGCACTTCGCGCATAGAGACCGTTTCCCAAAGAGCAAGAAGCATCGCCTTGCAAACGCTCGTTTTTCACAGACTCCACATCAAGAACAGAAGGTTTACTTATGTAGGCGCTAGAAGAGAAACGGGCTTCAGAAGATAGTAGTCCTGAAGAATCATTTTGTTGACGCTTCAAAGTATCTAAACTACCATTTTTTCGACCAATTTCACGGTCCAAATGTTTAGGTGCCAATGATTGTGGTCCTCTGGGCTTCAAACCATCTTCACTCACTTCTGATACTGCAATTGACTCCTTGAGAGCCGGTGCAGCTGGAGAAGGATAATCGACCAGGACTTTACTCTTGTCAGGACGCAACATTTCAACATGGCCATTAATCCTGTCTGAGGATGGACGAAGTGATGAACGAGAATTCAGCATGCTGACATCATCCTCATGAACTTGATTGATTTTGGATCTAACGGGTTCAATTTTTCCACCCCAAAAATCAAATGAGGGCGAAGAAGGTTCAGAAAGTAGATGTTCTTCCGAGCCATTGTCATTGCAGCCGGATGAAGTTGAAGATTCAGACTTCTCATCTATATCGATACAATCAGACTTCAGCTGATTTGAGACACTGACAGCAGGCATACCATGTCCAGGACTGGTCACAGTAGGTTGTTCTGATAAGAGAGGCTTAATGGACTCCACATTCATAGTACTCTGTGCATCAAATTTATTACCATCTTTTAAGTTATTCAAAGCAACAGATGTGTCCTTTGAAATGGCGGATGGCGAAGATTCATCAGGAAGCAACTGTACCCGTGCCTTCACATTTATATCAGCTTTTTTCAGATCATGACTAGCTTCAGCTTCAGTTTCAGTGTCATTATTCTCATCAAGCACATGAGAAACTTTATCTGAAACCACGTCTTCTCGAGAAGACAATTCAACTGGTTTGGTAGAATCCATTACTTCAACCTCAATAACATTTTGACTGCTTTGGATCTCATTTTGCTTAAATTCTTCATGATCGGACTGGGCTCCTGCATCACCATTCTGATTACTGCTAAACGAGTGGCACTCATCCTTGTGACCTTGTCGCCAATGGAATATTTGACATCTTCTGGAGCTGCAGCATTTTGATATGTATATAAAACGGAACATGTGCCATCAAAAGACCACAATCATTGCATATACATGGTAGTATTTTAATGTCATTAAGCAAGTAATTAAACACTGTTTGTTAGAACGCCCCCTACTTTTCCCTTTCCTTTTATCTTCGTCAAAATGAAAGGAGTTTTGCCAAGGTGCCTATTTAGGCTCCTACTTATAAAATCATAATTAAGAAAAAGATACTTGGAAACATATTTTTTAGATTGTGGGAGAAGAAGAACCAAACTATTATCGGAGAACGATTAGATAAGCAATAAATTGGTGAAAGAAGGCAAGGTCACCTCCAAATTTTGTTCTTATACAAGAGTTCAAGCCTCGGAACAGGATAACTAGCAGGTTGATTTGAACCATGGCATTATCATTCAAGTGTCGAACATAACACATAGCAAGATAATATAAATGACAAAAGATGTTGAATCCAATTTAACAAGTTCTGGGTAATAATTTTATTTAACTATGTTATTCAGGAAATCGTTTGATTGTGAGGATTCGACATTTTTTCTCATTTAAAATCTTGTTTCGGAACAAATTTTTAGTGCAGTTAAGAAATTGAGTTTCGTGTTTACTTCAACACCCTCAACGACTTAGCGTCGGTGATGTGACATCATCATATGAAACCGGAGGATATCTATGGGATAAAAAGTCATTTCAAATAATTAATATTTAGCACCATCTCTCAAAGGAAAACTATAATTAATTAGTGAAAAAAGGAAACATTATTTAATTCTAAACAATTAGATTTTGTCTTGGTCCACAGTAAGAATACAGAACAAGAATCATTTGAGCTAGAAATTTTATAATTGATAAGAATTTGTAATGGCTCTAAATGCCATGGTATGGCGGTATAGCCTACGGTTGTTAATTTTTTGGTCCTTAGTCAACATTTATTATTTCAAGCAGTTGAATTTCACTTTAAGATTACCATCTAAAAGAGAGAATTCGTAATGAAAAGGTTTCATGAAATTACCAAAATCACTAGAACAACATAAAAAATTACTATACATAGTTCAAACACGTTTTTTTGACTTCACATCGACCAAATATACAGTTACTAAATTATATTATGTCCACTAAACTATTGCAGAAACTGCAGAAATAGTTGAGTTATTCCACAACCCATTTTCAATTATGAAGGCGTTCCATCTTAAACATGAGAATATGGATTACGCTTTAATGAAGCATGCATAAGTTCACATTTTGGACAAGAGCTCAAGTATTCCTAATTCCTCCTTGCAACTTTGATTTCTAAATTTCCAGGGTATTTATCAAGGGGGTAGAGCTAGTGAAATGTACGGAACAAACAAAACAAAAAAGGAACACGATAAATGTAGGACGTCGCATTTAACTTCCAATTCTAACGATAGCGCACTATCCCAAATTAAGAGATATAGTTATACTTTTCTTAACATTGATTACCCTATTCGGAGAAGTTCATTAACTGTTTTAACATCACTCTCTTTTGTTCGTAATTTTTTACTTTTTCAACATTTTTACGATATTATGCAATCCAATCATTAGCTGAAAAGTAAAAGACAGCTTAGCTTAGTTCATAAGCTGTTGCACTAATTTCAGGCAGATTTCTTGTGCTACTTACCAGGGTATCGAAATTACAATTTCACTCATTTATTATTTTTTATGTGGAATTTCTATAAAAAAAAGATGCACCCATAATCAACCCTACAAATTAAAGATAAATATTTGCAAGTCTATAAAAAATTAAATAAAAATTCCAAAATAGGGGTTAGGGTTGATCAAAGATCTTACCAGTAACGAACGGCTTTACACTGCTTGCAACGAGTTGTGGTTGGGCTAAAACACACCTCGCACTGGTACTGCAATTGCCGTACCGGAGGTGATCCTGGCCCTACAATTGGTTCCTCCGCCACAATTGGCTGAGCCGGCAGGGGGGAGCCGTAGCTTCTATAGACAGCGGCAGCTTCACGCTCAACCCTAGCTGCCTCCTCCGACGCAAAAGCCATGAGCCTCCTGACCTCGTCCCTCCGGGCAGCGGCGCGCCGCAATTTCCGGCGGACGAAGAGCCATCCAAGCACCACCGCTACCAAACTGCACAACAATCCTAGATCCCCTCTTAAAAGCATTTACACAACAACGGCAGCGGATCAAATAGCAACCGGAAAACCCCAATTCTTCAAAATTCATAGATTAATTTCGCCCCTGAAACCTAGTCACGATACGAGCTAACTCTAACCCTATCAAAGGAGAAAAAATCAGCTTTCTAATAAAGCAAATGGAAAACCCCCCATCATCAAATTATTCAAGCAGATCGCGTTAAAAAAAACAAACGTGAGAGAAAACCGTACGCAAATCGCCGAATCTCAATTTCGGAAAATTAATTGCGTCGCTTACGAAAACGCTCGAGAAGAAAAAGATTCTAAAATTCTGACCGAAGGATTTTTGAGATCGAGATTTCAGGGCTACTTGCGTACGAATAGACAGAGAAAGATTGTCCAAGAGGAAAGTAAAAACAAGAAAAGGAGAGAGAGAAAAAGTGTTGAACGTGAATTTTTTTACTGGACTGTAGTTTTCCCAACGGTTCTCTCTCTCTCTCTCTCTCTCTCTCCTTTTACAATAAATAATAATAATAATAATAATAATAATAATAATAATAATAATAATAATAATAATAATAATAATAATAATAATAATAATAATAATAATAATAATAATAATAATAATAATAATAATAATAATAATAATAATAATAATAATAATAATAATAAATTAATAATAACAAGTACAGATATACATTCCTTCCCCAAAAGCTACGAAACCTATTTAATTTTACGTAATATATGTATAAATCTAAGTATATATGTAAACATTACAAGATTGAGATTGTGTTAAATTATTATTATTGTTGTATTGATTTAATTGATTAACGATTTAATCGCGTGGATCAAAATTAATTACTTAAACTATGTTATTAGTTTGTACAAGATACGACTTATTAATTACTTTAATTTTTTTTAATTATGTCAATATAATGAAAATTTCGGCAGCACGTAGAACCTCAAATAAAAGTATAAAACTATATTTTTGTATTTTTAAATTATTAAAAACAATTGAAGACTGTTATCAATTATGACTGGTATAACTGTTGAAAATATTTTAGGGTAAATTACACACACCCCCCTGAGGTATGCTTAAATAACTGTAAGGTCCCTGTGGTATCGATAATTACACTTAGCCCCCTGAAACGTAGTCAGAAACTCTAATGGGATAATGAATTGGATACGTTATTCCGATAGGGTTCTAACAGACTATTGGTTTCAGAAAGTGGTGAAGACAACAAAAAGCTATGGGGTGACATGGCTCCCCGAACATTCCCGAACATTTCTTAAATCACCCATAGCTCTTTGTTGTCTCCACCACTTTCTGAAACCAGTAGTCCGTTAGAACCCTATCGGAATAACGTATCCAATTCATTATCCCATTAGAGTTTCTGACTACGTTTCAGGGGGCTAAGTGTAATTATCGATACCACAGGGACCTTACAGTTATTTAAGCATACCTCAGGGGTGTGTGTGTAATTTACCCAATATTTTATAGGAATGGTCTATTTATATTAAAAAAGAAAATGGGCTGAACCTTGTTCGATTTAAAATAAAAATTGATTTCAGGCTATATAAAATATGGGCCGGGCCATGCACTAGCTAGTTAAGATATACTAAATTAAAGAAAATGAGAAATATAAACCATAGGCCCGTTTGACTAAATTTACTTTAAACAACAGATAAGCTCATCTGATAAGTTATTTTAAGATCACTGGTAAGTTGTTACGTTTTAATTTTAGAATATATAGATTTTAAAGGGTTGATTGTATTATATAAATTAACGGTTTGATTATATATGTTTTTTTTTATAATAACTCATGAATTAATTGCTCAATAAATATGTCAACACTTTGTATAAAGATGGACCGACAAGCTTACACGACGACATACTTGTAAATAACCAATTACGTAAAATATGAAACGTCACCAATAATATATATGTATTTTGGTGATTTTCAAATTTCAAGTAGATAATGAATAATATATTTGGAATAAATTACAAGTGCATTTATGCGTATAAGTTTGGGTCGTATGTAGATGCAGTGAGCTTGGTGCAATTCTTGAAAAGTGGGAGCTCGTTATCGTAATCTATTTCTTGGAAAAAGTCTCTACCGTAAAACCAATCGCCAACGGCTTGTGCAATAGTCTGCACAATAAGTAAAATGAATAAATTATTATTAATTTTAAATAAAATAATGCGTGTGAGTAAATATTACCTTATTTGCCAGTACATACGACGAATCCCAACCCGAGCTTTCGTACGTGTGACCATGACGTAAGCAAGAGTGAACAAACATTCCTACGGATGTAGTATCACTTATTTCTTGCAATGTTTGTCTAACGGCTATGCCATAATCTGAAATTAAAATATAAATTTATAAAAAAAATAAAAAATTGTGAAAAATATTATATTATTTATTTATTTATATTGGTACCTTTCATGACTTGTAGCTGAGAAGGGGTGCAAAGTTCTAAATGCTCAGTGCAATTTTTCCAAGCGGACCCATTTGAGAAGTAGTGAGACCCTAACTGAAAAAAATTAAATCCGAATTATAAAAAAATTAAAATGCATTAATGCATTACTTATATATATATTTTTTAATTATTATTAAATAAAAATTAATTGTACCTGATATTGATCAAAAGCTGTTTCGATTAAAAAGAGTGGCGTTTTGATATCTCCGATAAAATTCTCGGGGAAAAGGCACTGCAAATATATTACGTGTAATAAAAGTTTATTATTCATTAATAAAAAATAAAAGTAAAAATAAATTAAGTTATTTAATATTTTCTCACCAAGCTCGAGTTCATTCTTGACGTGCATGACGAAGGCAAAGAATCGATGGGTATTCCCTGCATTAAAATATATATTACAAAAATTAAAATTACATTTATCAAATAAATAAATAAAATATTCCATGTTTGTGGGAATATTTTTTTTTTATTTAATTTTTAATGTATATTCATATACCTGATATGCAGCTACTTTGGCAAATAAATTAGCTCTTTTGTCGGCTCCAGGAAGATGTACCCTGTTACAAATTTATTCACACAAAATATTATAAATCATATGTTTTAATTGAAAAAAAAAGGTAAATTAATATAAAAGTCTTACGCGTGGACAAAAACACCGGAATCGGAAATGCACTTTACTCTCTTAGCATTCGGTAGAAGTTCGCTGAACCCGTCGCAATGAAAGAGGGCGCCCAATGCACCGGCTGAGCCTCCGGCGAGTATGGCCTGCAAAATTCCGATTGAATTTTTAATCGCATACTATTTTACATTATTACAAGAATTTCGTCTAGTACTTTAGTTTACCAACACTTGTATATAAATATACATAAATCGAGTAATCATCGCGTAAAGTTATAGCCGTACATTTTCAGCGTTCGCCATTCCTTTAGCTAAAAGATCCTCCATAATGGCATTAAAAATCCTTGCACCCCTACGATTAATTCCGGTTTCCTAAAGAAAAAAAATCGGGAATTAATTGAAAAAATAAATTAATTATATATATATATATATAAAAAAGATTATATTATGAGATAGACTTACTGATTGAATATTGTCTCCCATAAACGAAGAGCTATCACAATAAGCAACATAGACTCTGTTCCAGTTATAGAAATCTGGAATTCAAAAAACGAATTAAATTTCGTGGTACAATTATTGATGCAGGATGAACAACACTTGTATAGTTTAATTATAATTAAATCTGATTTATTTTATTTATTTATTTAATTATTTACCTGGATTTTCGGTTTGGTTTTGGCTTTTGATCTGTCCGAAGTCATGGGTACCGTTCATATATTTGGAGCTGCCTAGGTTGTTTTTTAATCTAGTGGCACAAAAATCATCTGAGGCACACCATCCACCCCCCTAATATTTAAACCTCATAATTAATTTATAAATAAATAATTAATTAAAAAATTAATGTAAATTTAATTAATATTTATAATAATTTATAAATTAAACCTCCAAATCAAGCACCCAATTATTGACTCCATCTCCAAATCCCTTTACATAATAGTAAGCTGGTGGGCTCCCATCCAAACAAACTGCATAGTATAAAATATTGCAATTAAATTAAGATTAATGTGAATATAAATATTCGATTAACATCATAAATAAATTAATTAAAAAAAAATTAAATAAAAACAAACCTGCTCCTTTTGCTACTGCACTTCCAAGTATTGTGATGCTAATATTGTTGTAGTCAGCAGTTAAATGAGCACTTATATTAGTACTCATTGAAATGACTAAACAAATAATTAGCTTTAACCGGTGATCAAACATGGCCGGAATGTTTTTCGCCATTCTTCACATGAAATAAAATAGATAATTAATTAATAAGTATTTATTTGTGATTTTTTAATTAATAATAATAATAATAATAATAATAATAATAATATCCATAAATGTTGGACAGTAATAAAACAATTATATATATATTAATTAGCATATTGATTTTAGGTAATAATGTGAAAGTGAAGTTTATGAGTAATAAATATCCTTATATGAGGTGTGATGTGAAGAAGAGAACACACATCACACGTAAATTAATTGGCGGAGCCAACATGGGGTTATGGGGGCATGCTCCCCTAATATTTTTCAAATATTTATTATTTATATATAAATATATAATTTTTTTGTATGATTGTGTTAACGGTAATCTCATAGTGTTTCTTTTACGGCATTCGGTTACTGCACATTTAAAATTTTGGTTCCGCTGTTGACTATGAACTTATGCAACTGTAATGGAAATAGAAAACTTACCTTTAGAACCACGTTTGATCACTTGTTAAAGGATTTATTTATGTAAGTATACAATTACTTATTTTGCTTTGGGTTTTTTTTCTTCTGATTTTGTTCATTATATATAGTACAATGTTCCTCTATATAAAGCGATGTCAATCATTCATTTTTCAATGATGCACAATTATTTTTGAACTTATATGATCTATATTCTACCACGTGTCTCGTTCTCATTTAAAGTCCATAAATATTGTTAGGGTAAATAGCACTTAATTCATCTGTGGTGTAAACTTTGTATACATGAACAATTTGTATTTTATTATAGGCACATAACTCTTTGGTACTTTAAAAAAAAAAATCTTCCTACTGAGTATGATTATTTACCAAGTGAAATACCATAGGGTAGTTATGTGTGCTTATATTAAAATTAGAAGGGAATCATGTGCATAAAGTTCAAACTACAGGGGGTCATGTACATAAAACTTAAACTACATGGGGTTAAGTGTTATTTTTAAAATGGCTAATTGGGCCTGCATTTGGTCGGGTCATATGGGCCGGGCTAGCCAAGGGTAACCCTTATTGTTATTTATAAATTGTCAATTGGGCCTATATTTGGTCGTAATATATAGTCATATGGGCCGGGCTAGCCTGCATAGCCCTTCCCTCCAACATCCCACTACAATATTTATCGTCCATTTCTTTTTAATTTAGAATTAATAACTTTTTTTTTTAAGATTGATAATCAATAATATTACAAAAAGAGATCAGTATACAATAATTATACCCGGATAAATTAAATTTCGATGATTATTCAATCAATAAATTGGGATCTCGAAAGGATTTTAGATAGTTTTTTTTATTTAAACATTTAAGTAAAAAATAAATGAGGTAAATTACGATGACCCCTTAAAGTAGGATTAAATTATGAAAAACACCACATTATATTGCCGTAGTTACAATTAAACTCCTGGGACCAACGATTGCTTAAGAATTACAACATAGAGTTTGAATTGTCTACCTTACCCTTTTATTTAAAAAAACATAAATATAAAATTGAAATGCCTAATTTACCTATCTATCTCAATTTCCATCACCTCCTTCAACCGAAAAATAATTTATTTTACAGAAGAGTTGGGGCTAAATTGAAATATTATTCGAGGGTTTATCAAAGTTTTGGGCAAACTTGTTGTGTTGATAATTTTGAGGGACATAAATGGAGTAAACTGCAAAAAATACCATTGTGTAATCTCTAATTAGTGAAAATCCCCCTATGATAAATAAACTAGCAAAAACCCCCCTTATGAAATTATTTAAATAGCACACTCGACCCCTTTCTCATTTGAGTGTTGACTTCATATAAAAAGACACAAATACTCCCGAGATTTTGCAATTAATAAATTCTTATATTTTTTAAATATTTTAATTATTTTATTTTTCTTATCTCTTAATTATAAAGGTACAATGGGGTTTTTAATTTATTTTTATTTTTATCATCACATAATTTTTGTATATATTTTAAATTATCGCTACATGAAAAGAAAACTTAAATTCCATTATGATGATTTAAAAAAATATATATTTAATTTGATTAACAAATTTTTAATATTTTTTAAATTTAATTATTTACTATTTTTAATCATATTTTAATTTCTAAACAATCAAATTAAAAGGAAAATATATATACATATAATATATATATACATATAAATACATGTTTAGGGTCAATTTCGTCATTTTACGTCCAAAACCAACTACCAGTCGCACAACCCGCGAGTGAGCCACACTTAAGTCAGTCGGGGCCCGCCGGGGGGTTGCCTTTAACTAAATTTCACATGGGGTTTTTTGTTAGTTTATTTATCAAAAGGGTTTTTTGCTATTTGAAAATTACACATTGATACCTTTTGCAGTTTACTGACATAAATGTGTTGCTTGGATCTCACCCTAGATAAACACCGGTATTTTAATCTACTTATGTTTTGTCATTGTGTATATTTACTCCAATCTCATTATTTGACAATTAATTATTTAATTCGAACAATAAAAGGACCAATAACAATCGATCACAAAGAATGGGTAAAAAGAAGTTGTAGAAATTGCTCAATAAATATGTTAACACGTTGTATAAAGATGATACAAGCTTACACACGATATACTCGTAAATAACCAATAATGTAAAAACCAAAATATGAAAAGCCGCCAATTATATAATGTATATTGCCGATTTTTCAGATTTTAATTAGATATAATAACGAATAATATCTTTGGAATTACAAGTGCATTTACGCGTATAAGTTCGTTTCATGTGAACATGAAGTGAACTTGGAGCAGTTGCGGAAAAGCGGCAGCTCATTATCATAATCTATTTCTTGGAAAAAGCTTCGATCGTAGAACCAATCACCAATTGCTTGCGCAATTGTCTGCAAATTAAAAAAAAAAACGGCATTAATTGAAGGAAATTGTTACCGAAATATGAATTTATAATGAAAAAATTGCTATTAATTTTAAAATCATGAGCAAATATTACCTTGCCCGCCAATAAAGTAGACTGGTCCCAACCTGCGTGTTCGTAGAAGTGACCGTGACGGTAGCAAGAGTGAACAAACATTCCTACGGATGTAGTATCGCTTATTTCTTGCAATGTTTGTCTAGAGGCGATGCCGTAATCTGAAATTAATTAAATCGTAAAATAATAATTGAGAAATTATTTAAAGATTTTAATAGAACAAATAAATAAATAAATAGCAAAAAATGATTAATGAATAATAATACCTTTCATGGTTTGTAGTTGAGAAGGCGTGCATACTTCTAAATTACTAGTGCAATTTGTCCAGGTGGACTCGTTTGAAAAGAAGTTGTGCGTTAACTGAAATAATGTAAATTCCAATTATAAAAATGCATTAATAATTAACTTTTTTGGGGTTAAAATGGTAATTGTACCTGATATTCATCGAAAGCTGATTCGACTAAAAAGAGGGGTGTCTTCATATCTCCGATAATATTTTCGGGGAAAAGGCACTGCAATTTTTTTTGTGTAATAAAAGTTTATTATCTATTTAAAAAAAAAAGTATTTTAATTTATTTTAATTTTCTCACCAAGCTCGCGTTCATTCTTGACGTGCACGACGAAGGCAAAGAATCGGCGTGTATTCCCTGCATGCATAAATATATGCATTAATTATAAGGATTAAAATTTCATTTACTGAATAAATAAATTAGAAAAATACAAAAGTGTTTCATTTTTACGTACATGATATGCAGTTACGTTGGCGAAATATTCAGCTCTCTTGTCGGCTCCAGGAAGATGTTTTCTGTTACAAATTTATTTACCGCGAAATTTTATACTTTAATATAACATTAATATATATAATAAAAAAAAATTGAGTTAATACTAATATAAAAATCGTACGCGTGGATGAAAAACCCGGAATCGGTAAGGCATTTTACTCTCTTAGCATTAGGTAGAACTTCTTGACTGAAGCGGTCGCAATGTAATATTGCTCCCAATCCACCGGCCGAGTCCCCAGCAAGTATGGCCTATATATAAAATCCCACGTCGATCATATAATTGCATTTTAATCGTATATATGAATATATATATATATATATATATATATATATATTGAGTAATCTCGTAAAATCCAGCTGTACATTTTCGGCGTTCGACATTCCTTTTGCTAAAAGATCTTCTATGATCGCATCGAAAATTCTTGCACCCCTACGAGTAATGTTGGTATTCTGTGAAAATAATAATAATCAAGAAATTAGAAGTACGCGGAAATATATATAAATCCATAACACTAAATATACACACGATCGACTTACCGCTTCAAGGTTTCCCAAATACGAAGAACAATCGCAGTATCCAATATAAACTCGGTTCCAGTTATAGAAATCTGGAATTGAAAGACAAATTTTTAATATTATTATTGGTAGAATATAATAAATGTGTATTTTTTTTAAATTAAATTAACGTGAATCAGTTATTAGTTAAATTAATTACCTGGATTTTCGGTTTGATTTTGGCTATCGATTTGTCCGAAAGTAATGTTCTTCTCTTTATATTTGGAGCTCCCAGTGCTCTGTGTTGTTCTATAGAGACACTTTTCCTCTGTATTACACCACCCACCCCCCTTAAATTCAAAATAAAATAATAATTATTTAATCTTTAAAATAAAAATAATATATTTGTAATCTAAATTAATTTGTTGGTTTTTTAATTAATTTAAATTTTAAAGAGTTGCACCTGAAGTTCGAGAAACCAATTATTGGCGCCTTCTCCAAATCCTTTAGCATGATAATAAGCTGGTGGACTCCCATCCAAACAAACTGCACAGTAAAACATTTTAATTAAGATTAAATGAATATAAATATTCGATTAATGAACATAAATCATTAATTAATTTAAGAAATAAAAAATAAAAAAAACCTGCTCCTTTTGCTACAGCACTTTGAAGGATTGTGATGTTGACATTGTTAAGGTTAGCACTTGCATGAATAGTCATTGAAATAACTAAACACACGAGTAACTTTAACCAGTGATCAACCGCGGTCTGAATGTTTATCGCCATTCTTCACGAAAATAAAATTAATTATAAGTTTTTTTTTTGTTGTGAATTTTATTAATAATAATATCCATTTTTTTAAATTTTGTTTCTTGAACGTGAAAAATGAAAACTAACCTTTTGAACCACGTTTGATCACTTTCCAAAGGAATTATTTAAATATATAATTATTTATTTGATTTTGCTTTGATTTTTGGTGTGTGATTTTGTTCATTATATATAGTGCATGTTCTTCCAAGAAGCTAGGTCAACCGTTCGTTTCCGGATGATGCACAATTATTTTCGGACTTATATGGTCAGGATTCTACCACGTGTCTCATGCTCCTTTTAGAACCCATAATTATTGGGTTTGTTTAGAACGGGTCGATTGGCCCTAAACTTTGACGCATCATTACTCTGAAATTTTTTGAAAAATATAGTTTTCATCCCTCAAGTTTGATATTATTCCACATTTGGTCCCTCTTGTTTTAAATATTTTTAGTCCTTTTCCGTTAGTTTTCGATTAGTACTAATAGGCCGTTCACTGCCTTAACTGACGGGCTAACGGTAAATTGACGAAAATGACTAAAAACGTTGGATTATTGAAACATAAGGGACTACATGTGTTTTTTGTGAACATAGGGGACCAAATGTGAAATTGGTGAAAAATTGAAGGATGAAACTTTAAATTTTCCCCTGAAAAATTATATGGGCTGGGCTAGTCTGCATAGCCCTTCACCCCAATATACCTCTACTTGCAGGGCCAATCATTAGAAGTAGTTGGGCCAGCAACCGCATATAAATATATAAAGGTAGTTAAAAACTCTAACGGGATAATGCATTGGATACATTATTCCGATAGGGTTCTAATGGACTATTGGTTTCAGGAAGTGGTGAAGACAACTAAGAGTTATGGGTGATTTAAAAAATATTGGGGGAGCCATGTCACCCCATAACTCCCCATAACTCTATGTTATCTCCACAACTAGCTAAAAGTAATAGTCCATTAGAACCCTATTGGAATAATGTATACAATGCATTATCCCGTTAGAGTTTTTAACTACCTTTCAGGGGGGTGAATGTAATTATCGATACCACAGGGACCTTACAGTTATTTAAGCTTACCTCAGGGGGGTGTGTGTAATTTACCCTAAAATATATTTAAAAATCTAAATAATTTTGACTGTGATTGATTGTTTTCAGCTTGATTAGAAAATATAATCTTTACTTGTATAATGATTAGATGAAAAAACTTTAATTTCTTAGTTATTAGTATTCAAAATAAAAATATATATATTCGATCTCGTTAAATATGTAGTCTACAATTTGGATAACTCGGGCTATGTCGCACTATAATTGACGAATAATAGTGGATTTGCCCGATTATATCACTGAAACATGAATCTGCTTTCGTGCAACTTTGGTACATTACATCTTATATTATAAATTTAAGTAAATTATGTACGCTCTACTCTAAATATGTTGTGATATTTTAAGATATATATATTTCATCTCTACTCTAAATATGTTTTAATTAACACATGATAAAAATGGATTTAAAGAAATACAACTTAGGCAATGTTTTCCTTTTTAAAGGATATAAAAATGGCCCGAACCTCGTTGGATTTAAATTTGAATCTGATTGCGAACTAATTAAAATATGGGCCCAATAGGATATATCAAATTTAAATTTTGGCCCCCCATTTTCTTGCAAATATGATTTTTGGCAACCTTCATTTGCATGTTTTAATGAATTTATTGTATAAAAAAAAATTGCAGCGATGTATTTTCAAAAAAGTTTAACCTACTCATCGGTGTGTTATTTCGAAAATAACTCGTCACCTTTATAAAATATCATGTATTCGCCCCCGGTTGAGCTCTAATTAAAATATACTTATTTATAAAGATGGACAAGCGTACACACGATATACTTGTAAAATTCAAATTTAAGTAGATAATTAATGATTAATATCATTGGAATTACAAGTATGAGTTTATATTCATAAGCCTCGGTCATATATATGAAGAAGCAATGAACTTGGAGCAGTTACGGAAACGTGGCAGCTCATTATCGTAGTCTATTACTTGGAAAGAAGTTCGATCGAAAAACCAATCACCAACCGCCTGTGCAATTGTCTGCAGATTAAAAAAAAAAATTTACGTCAAATAATAATTATATATTGCTACTGGGGAATATGAATTCGGTTAATTAAGAATAAAATTACCTTGTCTCCCAATATAAATGACCCTTCCCAGCCTGATTTCTCGTAGAAGTGACCGTGACGGAAGCAAGGGTGAACGAATATTCCAACAGATGTAGTATCACTTATTTCTTGCAATGTTTGTCGAAGTGCTACGCCGTAATCTGAAATTAAAATGTATAAATTTAGGAAAAATAATAATTCGGAATTAATTAAAAAATAAATAAATTCAAAATTAATGGGTACCTTTTATGGTTTGTAGTTGAGAAGGCGTGCAAACTTCTAAATTATTAGTGCAATTCCACCAAGTGGACTCATTTGAGAAGTAGTTTAACGCTAACTGAAACAAATTAAATCCAAATTATAAAAAAAAAAAAAAAAAAATCATTAATATATTAGTTAATTATAATTTGTTATGGTTGAATATTAATTAATAATTGTACCTGGTATTGGTCAAAAGCTGTTTCGACTACAAAGAGGGGCGTCTTGATATCTCTGATAATATTCTCAGGTAAAAGGCACTGCAATTTTATTTATTTATTTATTACTATAATATATATTATTTTTGTAATAAAGCTTATTTTTTAACAAATATTAAATAAATTTGAACTTTAATTTGTTTATAATGTTCTCACCAAGGTCTCGTCCATTCTTGACGTGCATGACGAAGGCAAAGAGTCAACGCGTATACCCTGTATGTATAATTGTATATATCAAAATATATATTATAAAGATAAAACTTAATTTAATAAATAAATAAATGTTCCATACACGTGACAAATATTATTTTTAATTTGTATAATTGTTTATATATATTTACATACATGATATGCAGATACATTGGCATAATATTCAGCTCTTTTGTCGGCTCCTGGAAGATGTTTCCTGTTACAAATTCATGCACACACAAAATTTATACATTATTTTTTTTTTTGAACAAACAAAATTTATATATACATTATTTATACATTATATATATTGACATACATATATTTATAAAAAACTGAACTAAAATAATGTAAAAATCGTACGCATGGATGAAAAAACCGGAATCGGAAATGCACTTCACTCGCTTAGCATTAGGTAGAAGTTCACTGAAGCCGTCGCAATGCAACATGGCGCCCAATCCACCGGCTGAGCCACCTGAAAGTATGGCCTATATATAAAATTCCACGTCAGCAAATTGCATTTTAATTATATACCATTTACATATACGAACGTATCGAATATATAAATTGATGGGAAATAGATAAAATACATTTTCGGCGTTCGACATTCCTTTAGCTAAAAGATCGTCCATGATGGCATTAAAAACCCTCGCACCCCTACGAGTAACGTTGGTTTTCTAAAGAAATAATCAATAAACTAAATTAAATTAAATTAGGTGAAAAATAAATCGAGTGTATATTAATTCTTTTTTCTATTATTATTATTATAAGATCGACTTACTAATTCAACATCTCCCATATACGAAGAGCAATCACAGTATCCAACATAGACTCTATTCCAATTATAGAAATCTGGAAAATAAATTTGTTGGTACAATTATTGGTGCAGGATGAACAATATAATACTATATAGTTTAATTATATGCGAATATATTAATTAAATAATTAATTAATTACCTGGATTCTCCGTTTGGTTTTGGCTTTTGTTCTGTCCAAAGTAAACGGACTTGGGTTTATATTTGGAGCTCCCACTTCTATCCGTTAATCTAACGGCACAATCTTCATCTGAGATACACCAACCACCCCCCTACAATTCAAAACCTCAAAAAATCAATAATTTTTTTTTTTTTTAATATTTAAGCCAAAATATTTTTAATATTTAATATTTTTTTTTCTCCGCAATCGAATTTTATTTAATTTTTTTTAATTAATTAAAGAGTTGGACCTCGAGATAAAGAAACCAATTATTGGCGCCATCTCCAAATCCTTTGGCATGATAATAAGCTGGTGGGCTTCCATCTAAACAAACTGGACAATAAAACATTAGCAATTATATTAAGCTTTTAAATGTAATTTCAATATTATTTTTTTAACATATATGATTAATAAATAGAGTAAACATAATTAATTTAAAAAATTAAAATTAAATCAAACAAATTAAACCTGCTCCTTTTGCTTCAGCTACTGCACTGTCAAGGATTGTAATGCTGATATTATTGTAATCATGAGCACTTATATTAGTACTCATCGAAATAATTAAACAAATAAATAGCTTTAACCAGTAATCAACCATGGTCTGAATGTTTTTCTTCATTCTTCACATGAAACGAAAAAAAAACGATTTATTTGTAAGTATATTAATTATTTGTGAATTTTCTGAATAATAATACCAATAAATTAACGTGGTGTGAAAAAGAGAAAAAAAATGTTGAAAAAATAAATAATGACATTTACTAATAATGTTTATGAACACTATCCTTAAATGTGGTGTGAAGAAGAGAACATGTAACACAAATACTAATGGAATTTGCTATATATATACACAATTTAAATATTTTTTGCACCAAAAAAAAAAAAAAAAAATTTAAATTGTGTATATATATTTTTTAAATATTTTTTATTTATTTAATGGAAACTAACCTTTTGAACCACGGTTGATCACTTTTCAAAGGATTTAATTAAGTATTTAATTATTATTTTATTTTTAGTTTTGATTTTGATTTCTCGTATTTGATTTTGTTCATTATATAGTACATGTTTCATCTAACTGAAAGCTATGTCAACCGTCCATTTTATTTATTGATGCAACATTATTTTCGAAGTTCGATGATCTATATTATATCATCCATGTGTCTTATATTATCTACTTAATTTTTATTTTATTTTTAAAAATTAATGACTTGAAATTTATAATAATAACAAATTCATTTAGAACCCATAAACATGGGATATTTACAATGGGCCAGTCAATCGGGCCTCATTTGGGCCGCACGGATACACTGAAAGTCATAGTAGATGCAATACTTATTGGAATATGGGCTTCTTCAATTTTTTATTTATTATTTTATTTATTTATTTATTTTTAAATTAACGGCTTACGATCGTTGGTTCTTACAGAGTTCTGCGGTGCACTAGATCACTACCCCACACAATACATAAAACGGCTAGGCGCTATTACCCCCACATTTTGAATTCTCAGTTGCAGACCCTCACCCCCACCCCTACCCCCACCCCCACCCTCCCGGCATTCTCACTTCTGAATTTTGAGATCCAAAATTCTTGATCGGAATCTGCAAAACCCTAGTTTTTGGAATTGAGATTCTTTCGTTACAGCGGCGGTTGGATGATGGAACTCCCCCAAGAAACCGACGATTACATACGAGGATCGATCGATGACAGCGTCGGCCTTCCGGTGCCGTCCGACACTCTTCTTCACAAACTCCGCGCCGTCGAAGCGTCGCACGTGCATCTTCGCCATCAGTATCTCTCTCTGCAATCCAGGATTAAGGAAAAAGACGAAATTATCGAACGGTCTAGGGTTTGTCTTTCCCCTCTTTTTTTCCCTCTCAATTTGAAGTGCAATTGTTGTGTTCACATTTGAAATAAAATTTTCGATTTTTTTTTTTTCAGGCTGAGTCGAGTATGAATGCTGTGGCTTTGAAGAAATTCGTGGAGGAAAACCAAAAGCTTGCTTCCGAATGCTCGAATTTGTTGGCGGCGTGCAACAAGTGGGAGAGGGAGTGCTCGCTTTATGACCGCGATCGAGAGGCTTTAATGGATTTTGCGAACGAGGCGGATGAGAGGGCAAAGGAAGCTGAGATTCGGAACCATGATTTGGAGGAGGAGAAGAAGAAATTGATGGAAGAGTTGCAGTTCTACAAGTTTCGGTGCGAGGGCCAGTTGGTAAATTCGATTTCTTGCTCTACTGTTTTTTAATTTTCTTGAATCTCATGTTTTGGTTTGTTTCTTTGTTGATTTTTCACTGCTATTGAAAATTTAGTTGTGTATGATGATTTTCTCTTTTTCTTACACGAATTCAATAATATTACATTTTTAGGGGTTATGCTTGCTATAGTATATTCGACACAATGGTAAACGGACATATCTTTTGGATTGTGATTAAGTGAAATTTAGGCATTTGTTCATTTGTACTATTTGCCTCTTCAAGCATCTCTGTATTATGAAGTCTTTAAACTCCAGCGTAAAATAAAGTTCTTTAGCAAATAAATTTTCAATGTTTTTAGGTGGAGTTTGTGCTATAGGATTTTTGTTGTATGTTGTTCATTCTTTTATCTCACTTTGTAGGCAGCCATATTCCATTCAGAAAATTTGTGCCAGGGTTGCTTTGGCAGAAACCTCGTATCCCATTTTTTTAGGGTAGAGATCAGTTGCGATGCAACACATAGGTTCTTCTCTTTTGAAACATGTTTAAGTTCGATTTTATTTGAAATGCCTGGCAGTTTAAATAAAAATGTACCATATCTAAATTTGCTCTACTCCTAAGCAGTTATATTTTGTGATGGATTTTTATATTTAAAAATGTGAGTATGTTCTGCATATTACTCTAATTCTCTATTGAGTCTGACATCTGTCTGATTTGATGGCTGTAGGAGAATGCTGTGTCGGCAGATGACCTGCATGTGGAAGAAGTTTTACTTGATTCACTGTTGACTACTCTGTTTGGCAAGGATGATATTGGTCCAAATGCACTTAGTTTTTTGGAGGCACACGGTGGAGTTGAAGTTTGCCAAAAGTTACTGAAAATGTGGACTAGGTGAGAAATTATATTATAGATGTATCTCTTCAGATTACGACAAAACTTCTGTTGCTACTTCTTGTGAAATCTGTCGCTGAAATTAATATTTCATTATAGCTTGAGGCCTTTAACTCAGAAGACAGTAGCACTGGCAGCAGAGGTGAAAGTCTTGGAAAAAGATAAAGATCATTTAAAGATTAACCTTCATAGAGCTGAAGACGAGGTATGTGGATTAGTATTTTATATATATAGATAATATACGTTTAAGGGTCAATTTTCCACGTGTTTCTGCTAATACGAAACGTACTTTTCAGGTAAACGTACTGTTCGAAGAAAACAATATACTAAATGAGGAGAACAAAAGATTAACGAGGCAATGTCTTAAAGAAAAGCATATTTGTGGCTCGGGTGGAACTAGCGCGTCTGGAAAGGTACGGGATTTTTTAGGAGCAAGTGCTTATAATTAACTTTCGTTTTTTTTTTTATGATTCCGCTGTTATATTTAATTATGTATCGGTTGAATTCCTTTTGTGGGTTGCTTGGTTACAGGGGAAACGAAAATCAAGCCCTAAGATGTGCAGCCCAGTGGAGAAGAAAATCGACTTTGGTGATGTGAATACACAAAGACTGCCTCTTTCACCACTGCAATCCAACTCTCCTGAATCGAGAATGCACAACAATTAGCATATGTGATTTGTTTCCGAAAGAAAAAAAAAACTAACTTTTTGTAATTTGTATTAGTGGTGAAAACATTTTCGTTTTCACTTTTAGAGGGACGAAACGAAGCATATTTTCTCCCTTTCTTTTTGTGACAATATAATATGGCCCTGGAAATTTCTGTCTATTGAAATTTTATTGCAAATTTCAAATTAGTAAAATGCAAATACAACCTAATATATTTGTTCATACACTTCTCTATTGTCTAACAAGCAACAACCACTGTTAGTTTTATAACGGATGGGGGAAAAGTGAACAACAATTTTGGAAGTGGGGCCAAATATAGCATATCTAATAAGTTAGGGGATGAAAATGCAATTTGGCGGGTCTGCTGTGCCTTATCCATCTCCTCTGTACTTCAAAATCAGCATAAACCCATATGTTTGCATAACATCAAAGCTTTCACAGCTGCTCCTACAATGGCCGCCGCATTTGGTCTTTTAAATTTCCCTCCGGCCACCGCTCACTTCTCCAAAAACTCCCACCTATTCCTTCCTTCGCCGCCGCACAACCCCTGCCTTCTCTCTCTGACCTCCACCACCACCAAACGGCGGAGAGCCACTCTCCAGCTGGTCCTCGTGCAATCCACCCCCCAAGTCGAAGCGATTCCCGCCGCCGTACAATCGGAAGTCCCCGAAGAGAACGTCGCGGAAGAAGATGAAGTTTCTCAGACGAGGCTGCTTCTCCAGAATGTTCCGTGGACGTGCACCGCAGACGATATTCGCCCACTGGTCGAGAAATTCGGTACCGTTGTTGATATTGAGGTAGGTTTTCGCCTCCTATCAATATTTTTGCCCTAATTTTTTTGCTCCCCCCAAAATTCTGATTTGTTATTGGCTTTTAGTTTTCAATGTATAATAAATCTAGAAACAGGGGTTTAGCTTTTGTAACAATGGGTTCACACGAAGAAGCTGTTGCTGCTCTTACTAGTCTCAATTCCTCTGTAAGTATCGAAAATTTCGATTTTGATGATCAATTTTGCTTACTACAGACACACAATTTTGGGTAATTATGTGTAATTTTTCTGTATGGAAAACGAATAGGAATTTGAGGGTAGAGTATTGCAGCTGAATTGGGCAAAACCAAAGAAAGTGAAACATTCGGCTGTTGCGGAGCCTAAGCCGCTACCCATACACAATTTGTATGTTACGAATTTGCCCTTTCAAGCTAGGGCGAAGGATCTTAGGGATTTCTTTAATGCGGATAATGCGAATGTTGTTTCTGCTGAAATCATATTTCAAGATACTCCTAGGCGTTCGGCTGGTTATGGCTTTGTTTCGTTTAATACCAAGGCTGAGGCCGAGGCTGCACTTACCGCTTTTCAAGGGAAGGTAGTAATTGATTTTGCCTCTTTTTTTTGAATTTTGAATTATATATATGGTGGAGTGAATATTGAAATTTGTGTAAGTAATGCTTGTGTTGTAGGAGTTTATGGGAAGATCGATTCGGGTGGCGTTCAGTAAGAGGTTTCTGAGGCAGGCGACAAAGGCAACTATTGAATCGGAGAGTGTTGAAGCAGCAGCTTCTTGAATTTTGTTTAGCATGTGAGAAATGTGAGTTTTTTTTTTGTTTTTTTTTTTTGTTTTCCTTTCTTTTACTATCTATTCTCCGTATTTCGAATATGTGTATATATCTTCGTTATGTCGTCCAAAAAGAATTATATTTGATATCAATATGCAAGAATGGCAAAAGATATATGTTAAAATGAGCTCTGATTTTCCTCTGAATCGTTCAGTTGTCAGCGTCATAAAAGCACGTTAGGATTTCTTATTTCGAGAAGTTTTCGGATGTTATTATTTGATGAAAACATCTTGATCGATATAGAAGTTTCGGTGGCACGTGTTGGAAAATCGTAACTTTTTTGCCTGAAAAGTTACACAAGTGCAATTAGTAAAATGAGCATATCGAGTGTGTAATTGTGCATTACTCATTTGTACCTTATCATCTCGACTTGATATATTGAATCTTGAAATGGCCTCTGAAAATGCATGGAACGACGAAGGAATTATAATGCAACCTGATATATCATATATGCTCGTTTATTATGTATTTGGAATATTGGCTGTTGAATTGCGGTGGAACCATCTTCTTCTTTCTTTTAGATACGATAAAGATAACTCGTAGAGAAGAGAAGAAACTATTGCTGCAGAAGCTGAGATGGAGAATCACCATTGGTCAAAGTTGGTTGTGAATGAAGAGACGAGTTTTGCTGAGTCAACCCGGCTTTTTTTCTAGTTACGTCTCGATTGGATTGGCTTCTAATTGTCGGGGGATATCGTAGGATGAGAAAGTATGTTTATTTTCATCAGTAAACAATGTAGTAATATTATTTGTTTTCTGCGTTCTGAAATTTAGTTTACAGGGATTTCATATCTGTTTGTAATAATTTTCTGGGTCGATCTGGAAATATCGTGCAGCAAAGTTTTTAATAATTTATATATCAATAAAAGGCTATTTAAAAAAAACGGCATTTTCTTGTAATATTTACAAAATATCACATGTTCGCACATAAACATGATTCAAAATATAGTATAATCTCGATAACTTAATAACTTCGTTTAAATAATATTTTTTCGGTCCTGACTCGATAAAATGTACTAGAATTATTAGTTCGATAATTTAATATTTTGCTAAATTAATAGAGTTTAGATAAATTTATTTATTTTTCCCGTATGAATAACTCATAAATAGTTAGATATAACGTCATAATCATTTCAACTAAATTCAGCCAACTTTTCAATATCTTGATCATGCAAATATTGAAAATCACAAACCAATCTTTATATACAAGCTATATATTGATTTTTAATGCACGTACACATGTTTTGAATGCTGTTAAATTACGTTAAACCAGTCTTTCATACCTTAGCATAACTAATAATGACTGATATTGCACCAATTTACCACCTCCGGAACCAGTTGAGCTACAATAATGACTGACATTGAAAATATAATATTAATTACTGAATAACAACCAATATTTTCATAAACCAAAAAGAATTAATTAATTAATTAGTATAAATTATTTATTTTAAAGGAGATGTTGGTCCAATCACATGGACCCTAACCAACCCCAAAAAAGTTGAACCATCACCAACTCTCTCTCTCTCTTTACATCAATTATCCACCAAGAATTTTATCTCTCATCTTTATTTGAATTATCCCTAACAATTATATATATGTTTATTTAATTTATAGCTTTCTCTTTATCTAATTATGATGTTTGTGAATTCTCAATTATTTATTTGGAAGAAAAAAGAAACCCCCTTTTTCACCTACTACACAACCTCTTTCATGTTAGCCCAACTTCTCTACCTGCTTGATAACATGGGAAAAATAAATAAATTTTACCAATTTTAAAAAATATTAAAGTATGTTTCTCAAAAGAATAAAAATAAAATAAAAATATTAAAGTTTTATCAAGCCATAGCTCCTTTGTTCTTTTATAAAGTAATAAAAAAAAATATTATTTACAAGCGTACACACACACGCATGCATTCACATTAGTGTATATAGATAAACTGTATAAAAATCCAACTGAAGTAATCTTATCGGGTGTAATAGATAAATAACTCTGAATCAAATCAATTGGAAAATCACCATAACAAATGACAATACACTCTTATAGTGTGCACTGTGCAGTAGATCTTTTTATCTATGTAATAAATTAGACATCCCTTTCGGTAATTCTAGGAAGAACAACAAAAGGAAAATCCGAAGTATTTGTATTTGGATATTTCAACCACCCCAAGAAATTGAGTTGTCATTTTCCTATTGTTGTTTTAGGTATTGAGTATAAATTAAGTAAGTAATTCTTTTTATCATAACACTTAAATGACTTCATTGTGTGATTCTCAATGATTCTATAAAATTATTTTTTCAATATAGTATTTTTATTCCATTATTTTTAGTTTAGTTTACATTTTGTATTTCATGGAATATTATATATATTTTCTTAAAAATATTCGATGTAGGTCATTAGTCGATTTGTGAATACATTCTTCAAATAATTTTCCATTTAATTAGTGGAAAAGAAAAATAAGTGTGGTGCCAATAAAAATAAACAAACAATCGTTTTCTTTCTAGCTACAACCCCTTTACAACCATGCAATAATAATCAAACATTTCGCATTAAATAAAAAAAATCAAACATAGGCGCAACAGATAATTCAGTTGGTGGAATAAAAAAGTGTAAATTTACTCGACACATTTGAAAAAAAAAACGAGTTTTCTCATAATTAAAGAAAATTATAATAGTAATCAATCATAGGTATAATTTAGTGAGCAACTCCAATATCATCATCATCTCCTTTTCTCTCTCCTAATTCTCTCTCTCATCCTTTTGCACTATAAAAGAAAATATTGCATGCATTTCCAATATCATCATCATCTACCATATTTCTCTATTCCCCAACCCAGCCAAGAGAGAGAGAGAATTAAGGCACTTATAAATAATTGGCTTATAATAATTAAGAAGTAATTAAGGAAGATGGCGAAAATTAGCGACGGAATTGGTTGCTTAATGGTTGTGTTGGTGATAATTTGTTGCAAAATTCCAGGAGTTCCAGCAGCTTCTTACACAGTGGGCGAAGCTTCTGGTTGGTCAATTGGAGCTGACTACACCACCTGGACTTCTGACAAAACATTTGCCGTCGGTGACACCCTCGGTAACTTTACTTTTCCTCTCTTTATTATTAGTAATATATAGTATTTAATTTTTTTAAAATTAAAAGTTTAATATATATTTCAATTATGTCCCAAAATATTCGGAACAAAAAAAAAACGGAAATTGAAATGTTCCAAATTCAGAATTAAAACATTGCTACGATTGAAATCGGTGGAATCCAAAAATTACTTCACAATTTTGACCAGTTCAACACAAATATAAGAAAATAATATTATGGTACGGAATGTAAATATTGATTTTGTATGGGGGTAAAAATGTAATTTCGAGCAGTGTTCAACTACGCTCCGGGCCACACTGTGGATGAAGTGAGCGCAAACGACTACAAGTCGTGCACCACCGGCAACGCCATAGCCACGGACAGCAGCGGCGCCACCACCGTCGCGCTCAAGGCCGCCGGCCCTCATTACTTCATCTGCGGTGTTCCTGGCCATTGCGGCGGCGGAATGAAGCTAGCCGTCACCGTAGCAGCGAGCAGCACCGGTGGCGGTTCACTATCCGGCACCACCACCACATCTCCGCCGTCCAGCACCACCATCCCCGGCACCACTTCTCCGGTACCCCCAACCGGCGTCGCAACTCCAGCTGAAGGCACTCATATAGAGCCATCTTCGGCGGCGGCGGCGTTATCTCCGGCTGTGGCGGCGTATCTGAGCTTTTTCTTCGTGATGGTGAAGTATTTTGTAGTGTAGATTTATGTAGCCAGGATAGAGGCAGTGCTTCCATTATATTTCCTCTGCTATTTTTTATTTCCATTTTCTGAGATTTGTGTTCCTTATTTTCCTCTTTTAATTTCTTCCTATCGGTAATTAATTAATTAATCTCCTTGTAATTTCCTTTATTATTTTCGATTAATATGTTGTGTCTTATGTTTTACATTACTTTTTCTCTTTATATATAAACTAGCATTTTAATAGTAATAAAAAATGATCAATTTAATACATAAAAAAATATATAATACACTAATATAGTAAAATTTAAGAAAATTGTACTATTCATATTTTATATAATATTAATTTTTATATTAAATTTAAGAAAATAGTACTATTCATATATTATATAACATTAGTTTTTTTTTACGTAGTAAAATTTATAATCCAAACAATCTTTAACTCTTAAAATTTGACTTTTGAGATATATTAATAAAAAACTAAAAGATTGAAGCTAGAAGAATTCTTCAGGGTCAGTGTCAATTTTGATTTATTGAAAATATAGGTAGAAAATTAGCACAGAAAAAATATTAGAAATAAATAATTACAGAAATGCGATTAGAGTTTCTTACGGTTGTCCAGCGTTTCTTTCTTTTATATATAAGATAAGATAAGATAAATAAATTGTCTTTATAAATTTATAATTAGTTACTATAAGGTTAAAAGAGACACAAGGCTCTGATCCAAGCCCATGTTAGGCCCGAAAGGTGTTGGGCCTTTGAGAATCATCTATGCTGTTGAATTGTTCAAGTTTAGAATTCGGGCCTTGTCTAAACTAGCACAATTACTATAATGATGAATAAATTTTGTTTTGGGGCCTGATTACCAAGGGCCTGTTTGGCTTATTTTTAACAACTGATAAATCTGTATGTCTGATAAGTTATTTTAATGGTTGATAAGTTGTTACGTCTTACTTTCTAAATGAATCTCTAAAGTATTTGGATGATGAACTTATAAACTATTTTTACTGATTATTATAAGATTTTAAATAAAAAAAGTGGTCTAAATATATTTAAAAAAATAAAATTAATTTTCTCTCCTACATCTTATTTTTTGAAAATTTTAAGATCTTCCAAAAAAAAATTAACTATCAACTTATAAGCTCTTTTGAACAGCTTATAAACTTGCTAAAAATAAAAATATATATAAGTTTAAAGAAAATGTAAAATAGGAGGCAACAAACATTATTGTGAAGGGTGGAGGTGTAGCAAATTGAAAGGAGAGCACATGGGTATTGTTAAAGGATATGGTTCCACAGCTGTTAGCCCACGTGATTTTTGATACCCCTCATTTTACAGCTGTCTTCCATCCCTTTATATTCCTTTTATTATTCAAATTATTATTTCAATAATTCTAATTTTAATTATAAACAGATTTCGCATTCTTTTCACTATATTTGCCCCCAATCGTCTAAAATATTATTAAGAAAGACAAAAAAAATTATGTAAGAGTTGGGCATTATTGGGTTGTAACTTATAACGACTAGATTAATTGTCTTACTGGCTAATTAATTAATCGATTAGTAGAGTTTTAGATTTAATAATAATAATAACCTAGTTTGCATAATTAAAATTATTAATTTTCATTTTAGTAATCATCTACTAAATTCATAAGATTTGCATGTTAAATTCTAGTTTATTGAGTTATGTTATTTAATTATATGAACCGAATATATTACTAGCTCCTATTATGAATTGATAAAAACTTAGTCATATAAATTACTTTGTAAAATTAATTTAAATCTTACAATATTTGAAAAAAGGTGAATATGCTAAAGCTGTTAATATTTCTTTTCTATTATTTACTAATTACGTTTAATATAAAAGAAATATTACAATTAATTGAATGTCGGTTAATTCATTTTAAAAAACACAATAAATCAGAGAGTATTGATAATTTGATATAATAATTTAAACTAATATGAGATTAATTATCCGAAATACTACGTAAGAAAGCAGAGAGATCAAGTTCAGAGATGAAAGAATCCGTAAATAATCAAATCATATTACATCACAAATCAAATAAAAAACCCAAAAAATAAATAATCAAATTAAAACCTAGAAAATAAATAAGCGAACAGTGGCATAGAAAATTAACAGAGCAATCTTCCTAACTCGAGATCTAGAGCAACAAAGCAGCAGATAAAACCACCACTACTGCAGATCCGGCGGCGGCGGCGATTCCGTTCAAACCGGCAGCTGCGCTTGGTGGTGGAGCAGAAGCACCAGGGGGAGTGGCGATGGACGACGGAGGAGTAGCGGGACCGGGTGCTCCGGCAGGGGAAGTGGGAGGAGCAGGGGGAGAAGAGGCGGGGGAATCGGACGGCGGAGCTGATGCGGGCGGCGTAACGGTGGCTGATGGTGCTGGAACTGGTGCTGCTGCCACCGGCGTGGGCGGCGCCGCCACTGGTGCTGCTGTGGGAGCAGCCTTTGGCGAGGCGGATGGAGCCTGAGATACAACAGATCCAGCCACCAATGCGAAGATCAGTACCAGCATAGCTCCGGAATACTTGGCCGCCATTGCTGAATTTTTCGAGTGTTTTTCTTCTTTGTGGAAATATGGAAAGGAGAATGTGTAGAGAGAGAGAGAGAGTGAGAGAGAGAGAAAGCAAACAGTGGAAGCTACTGAAATTTAGCTAATGGCTAATCTCGTGTGTGTATATATACACACAGTTGATGAGTTTTCTTATTTTTTATTTTTTAAAATCGATATTGTAGTGATATATGTATTTGGCTAATTTTGGGTTAAGTTTTTAATTATAAGTTCGAAGCATATTAATTTGAAAATTAACATTTTAATTTTAAAAATAATAAAATTGAATTATTTTCTTTAGAAATAAAACAAAATGGGTAATCATTGGATTGACAGCTCAAAATTTAGGGTTTATGAGCATCGATGCGTGTTTTTCGGTGGCAACAGATCAGGGCCGCATCTGTTGTCGGGTATCTAATCTAACGGCTGAGATTTCTCCAACACATTAAGATTCGTTGGACCGTTGCAGCATTAATTAACAAGGAAAAACAATTATAGTTTACCGTTATGAGGCTTGAGGAACAAATTTATTTCAAATTAATGAATTGCGAATGACACCCCCAACATAAAAAAAGTTACGAACTCGTGCCCAATTTCATAACTCCAACGACATTTATGCAATTTTAGGTGAAATATTAATGTACCAGCATTTATAATGACATTTAAAAAAATTGTGTTTGCATTAAATAATTATTTTACAAATTTATGCTATACCAGATAAAATATATGTTGTGTGGATCTTTTAGCTTCAATCTATACATGTTCAAATAAAAATGTAATCAAATTTTGAGTGTAAATGAATATTCTAGATTCATCCCGATATTGTATCACTTACTTAGAGTAATTAATGTGGCATCCAAAACGTCAATCATTGCAAATGAGCTTCCACGCACGTAAACTCAAGTCGGTTGATCTGCTGAATGAAACGAGTATGTAAAGGAAATGTAGTAGTGCAAATAACATATGTAAAAGTGAGCTTGAACGACTATTGATAGTTATACTAGCAGCATCTTTATTGGGCTTACGACCGTAATTTAATGCAATTGATCCATTAACTTATTTATTTGTTACCATGTTGGGTGGATCTTTTACCTTCAATCTATACATGTTCGAATAAAAATATAGTCATTTTATGTGTAAATGAATATTATAGATTCATCCCGATATTGTATCACTTGCTTAGAGTAATTAATATGGCATGCAAAACGTCAATCATTGCATATGAGCTTCCACGCAGAGAGTTATGGAAGAATAAGTTCAATTGCTTGCGAGATGAGCGTATGTAAACTCAAGTCGGTTGATCTGTTGAAGGAAACGAGTATGTAAAAGAAATGTATTAGTGTAAATAACATATGTAAAAGTGAGCTTGAGCGACTATTTATAGTTATGCTAATAGCATCTTTATTGGGCCTACGACCGTATTTTAATACAATTGATCCATTAACTTATTTATTTGTGGATGTTTGTATTTTGGACCCAATGGAATAAGCCCAATATAGTATACCACATTGACATTCATTAAAGATGTATTATAGCAGCCCAATAAAGACGCTACTAGTATAACTATAGCTGCATCATGATATTAATTTTTAATTATTATATTATTAATTTATTTAGATAGTTGACTAATGGTTGACCGTACAAGATTTAATGTTGCCCTAAAACCCTAATCCGGTTACCCAACTCAACTCGGTTTGGCGCCTGCGCCATCATCGTCTTTTTCACAATCAATCCTGTTTATTTCAGCTGCCTTATCAAACACGCGCGCGCGGCCACCGCCGGACAAACGCGCGCACGGCCACCGCCGTACGCAAGGTCACTGCCACCACCTTCTCCGGCGCGCGACCATCACATTGCCGCCGAGGTAATTGCTCTGTACTTCTGTGGTGTATATACTAGATAAATTGATTATGTGATATTCCCCTTTGCTAAATGTTCCGAATCTGAATATCTATGCTCAATGGCATTGTTGTTATTCTTCATATCTAAAACTTGTTTTTTGTAATATCACATATATTAATTTCATCCTCCCTTCTCTATTCAGCTCCTGGAACTCACAACATTAATAGAGATGGCTCTTCGTTTTGAGGTACTGTGTCTTGTCCAATGGTAGCTTATAATCACTTTCTGTTTACGTCAGTAGAATTTCGATTAATTAATACTCAATAAATCAATAACCTCACTTAAATAATAAATTTTTCTTGTCCCGACTCGATAAAAAATGTATTAAATTATTAGTTCGATAATTTAATATTTCGCTAAATTAATAAAATTTTACTAGTCCCGACAATATTAATTTATAGAGGTTTAACTGTGTTATTTTCCCTATACTAGATTCTGGGAAGGTTCAACCGTGCTCGAGCAGCTAAACTCACACTTCCGCATTTTGTGTGCGAGACGCCTTTATTTATGCCTGTCGGTACACAAGGTATGGTTATCCGTCTTTAGTGTTGCTTATGGTTAGATACACCAATGGTTGGTTACTAGTGGATTATGCTTCGATCGCATGATGTAAAGGAAAGTTATGATTATTTACACTTTGTTCTTATCTCCCTGGTTTGGAGTATGATTTGATGTTATGGTACTTGATGTTGTCACTCGATCTATTTTATATTAATAATCCTGCTGAATGCGGATGCAGCATCTTGATCGTCTCATTTGTAATGATTTTAGTATTTCTTGATTACAGGCACGATAAAAGGTTTAACGACTAGCCAGCTCGAGGAAATTGGATGCCATATAATTCTCGGAAACACGTATCACTTGGCTCTACGGCCCACCTCTGAGCTCATTCATGATATGGGGGGCCTCCACAAATTCATGAATTGGCCTAGGGCATTGCTGACCGACTCTGGTGGCTTTCAAATGGTAGCCTTTTCCGTTTTTTGTGTTTCCCTTTCGTCATATATTCCAATGATTTTCGGAAACCTTTTCTCTATTGTATGCAATTAAGTTTTATCATTTAAGTTTTATTTCTTCGTTTTGCTATTTGTGATTGCTCAACAGAGATACATGCCTTGAAAATAACTTAATTGTGTTGGTAGGTCTCGTTATTGCATCTGGCCGACATCACCGAGGAGGGTGTAACGTTTCAGGTGCGCTTTAAGCTTTTTCTGTTATGTTTATAGTCCATGATTCTAACTCTGCTTAGTGCCTCTCTCACACAATATGTTTATGTTTGCTTTTGCAGTCTCCAGTTGATGGGAAACCAATGCTACTTACTCCAGAAGAGTCGATACAAATACAAGTAAAATTCTTTCACCAGTTTTCTTACCTAACTTTCAATTACTACTAGCATGTGAACACGGCCATGCCTGCACTGGAAGTCCCACCGTATTTGGCTAGTAAATGAGGCAATTGATGTTATTTATTCACTAGATGTATTCCGAATCCTAAAAATACAATCTCTCTATTTGTAAACAAACTGATGTCTATAAAACCACCAATAAATATCAGTTGTCAAATATGCTTATATATGTGGGTGTGTTAGGATATATATTTATGTCTGTGTGTAAATATTATGTCTATGGAATTGAATTGTAGCCCATTAAAAGCATTCGTCTCGTCCAGACTGTAAGCACTGTGATCGCTGATGCAGGACAACAAATGGTGCCCTATATGAATTCTTGACTTGATCAACAATGTGCTCCTTACCCCATGGTCTGCTTGCGCCTTACAGGTCTCGTTAACGAATCTTAGGAAAGATTTATCTCGTGTCTGCAACACATACAATGCTTTTTTTTGATCCTCCTGTGTAATTGTTTTTGGCTTTATTTGCTCAGTTTGTGTAATGGCTCAATTTTGTAGACAAATTGTTGCCTTTTACTATTTTTCTTAAATAAAAACAGTTACACTTATCCATATGTAGTTTTCATTATTTCAGTTGCTTCTATGGTATCTTGTTTGCTCATTCAATTTCCTTCGACTGTCGCAGAATCGAATAGGAGCTGATATTATTATGGCCCTCGATGATGTTGTTAAAACCACAATCACAGGCCCACGGATTGAAGAGGCTATGTATCGTACTCTTCGTTGGATAGATAGGTGCATAGCAGGTAAGGAAATTGTATGGTAACATGCGTATGCATACTGTTTACTTGTATTTGCAATCGTGTCTATATACATGAAGGTTGAATGAGTACGGAAAATTAATTGTTGAGCCAGTATTGCTAACTGTCAATTGGTTATATCATAACTTGCATTATTCCGTGTTCGTTTTCTACTTGTACTCCATAATGAAAGGAAACTGGGGAAATCGACTTATATCAGTTTGAAATACTGCTTTTTCCATTTAAGTATTTTATCAGTACCACTTATTGCAATGCCAATGTCTGCATCAGCACACAAGAGACCTCACGAGCAGAATTTATTCGGAATTGTACAAGGTGGCTTGGATCCAGTATTAAGGTCAGTTTAAACGTGGCCCTCAATTATTTTATGTAATCTGCATAGACATATGTTTACTTTTAGATGTCTAATTTTCTTGATTCTCTGTGCAATTAATTGCTGACAGGGATATATGCGTCAAAGGTTTAGTGGACAGAAATTTGCCTGGGTACGTCGATATACTCTTCCTCACAGTTATGATTTAGCATGCAACAGCCTTCTAAAACATTCATGCAAGTTGATTTAAATGATTTTGTCTGGACCTAATCAACACTTATTTTATGTCTCTTCACGAAGCAAGATAACCCAATACGAAAAGAGACAACGAATCAACAATAATAAACAATTATTTATTTATTTATTTATGTGAAATAGTATACCAAATGTATGTTATTCTGAATTAGCTGAAACAACTTAGTTTATCCTTGTGAGCAGCTATGCTATTGGTGGTCTTGCTGGAGGTGAAGATAAAGATTCATTTTGGCGCGTTGTTGCCCAGTGCACAGCTGCATTACCTGAGGACAAACCACGATATGTTATGGTGCGCACTCTATTTTCATGTTATTTTATCGTACCTTCACTATGTCCCTATATATTGGTTTCAATTTTCTTAATGCTTTATATATATATATTTACACAGGGTGTTGGCTATCCACTAGATATTGTAGTTTGCAGTGCATTAGGTGCTGACATGTATGATTGTGTCTATCCTACACGCACTGCTCGTTTTGGGACGGCTCTTATACCCGAGGTATCAATTTTCTAATGCTTTATATATATATATATATATATATATATATATATATATATATATATATATATATATATATATATATATATATATATATATACACATATACATACATATATACACACACACAGTCGATATGTATGGTTGCTCGTACGATTATGCTAAATGATTATATTCTTATGTAGGGAGTTTTAAAACTTAAACACCAGGCTATGGCTAATGATACTCGCCCGATCGATCCTACATGTGAATGCACTGTACGAACCACTTGTTTCTTCTTAATTATTATTTACAAGTGAAATTCTTTTTTTATCTCTAAATTTTCTTACCCTGGAGAACGTATTTACAGGTATGTAAAAAGTATTCACGAGCATACATTCACTGCCTTGCCACTAAAGAGGCAATGGGATCCATACTTATATCTTATCACAATTTATATTACATGATGAAGGTCTGTTTACGTAATTTTCTATTGAGAACTCGGAAAAAAAATTCCTCTTATTAATTTTTTTTCCAGCATCAGATTAACGTGTTTATATCGTTATTTGCAGCTTAGCAGGGATTTACACTCCTCTATTGTTGACGGCCGATTTCCAGAGTATGTTTTTTGAGTAATTACGTTGCTTTGCATTCATTTTTGTTTTCTCGCATTCGTTTCTATTTACTAAATCTACTAGATTTGCCGTGTCACGACTTTTTTTTCTTTCCCCCCAGGTTCGTCTGCACGTTTCTGCAAAAAATGGTACTTCTCCTTGAATTTTATCTTATGAAAATACTGTGTGTTATATATCTTACTAGGAGATTTATTGCAAATTTTCTAAATTCTGGTGCTGACCGTACAGTTTCCGAAAGGCGATGTTCCTCAATGGGTGTGCAATGCTATGGAGGTCGCCGGTATCGATATATCGTCGTGTTGTATTCAGGGTTCGCCGGAACGGAACGGGAACGGTGCCCGCCGTTCCGGAATCCCTAATAAAACCGTTCTCTCCCCTTTGACGCGGCGGACCACCGTTACGGCCGAGACTTAGCCGGGAAACGGCACCGGAACGGTCTGACGCTGACCTTGACGGCACTCCATGACTTGTACTCCACCCCCTTCATCTTAAATTATATCCTTTAATTTGTGAGTATTGATATATTTATTATATACTAAAAAAGCTTAGGAAATTAAGAGGTGATTTATATACAGCAGCAGCAACATATATTTTGTAGTCAATATGTTGCTTTTCTCTAGGGTTTAGGATTTTATATTTTTAGGATTTATAGAGGGGAAAGAAAATGAAGATGTGAATTTAAATATAGTAACATACAATTTAAACTTTGTCTACATAACCTCATTGTACTTTCAATATAGCATATGACCCCCGTGTATTTTAATATGGACATATAACCTCTTGTACTTTTAAAAATTTCCTTTTTCGTAATGAACATTATTATTTACTAAGTGAAATACCGTTGGTAGGGGTGGGCATTCGGGTCGGGTTATTCGGGTATAACCCGACCCGGTCGGGTATTACCCGACCGGATCGGGTAATTTTTGACGTAACCGGGTTTTTCCCGGGTTCGGGTACCCGGTGCTCCCAAACCGGGTCGGGTCCGGGTATTAGAAATTCTACCCGGGTACCCGACCGGGTACCCGGTTAAAAAAAAAAAAAAAAAAAAAAAAAAAGAATTTTTTTATATATGTATATGTCTGTAAACAGACTATGTATATAGATATGTATATGTTTGTATGTATATATATGTATATGTCTGTATGTATATGTTTGTATGTATATATATATAATATATGTATGTCTGTAACTGTAATACAGACTATGTATATAGATATGTATATGTTGTATATATATATATATTTATATATATAAATTTATATATATATATATATATGTCTGATTATATATGTATATTTTATGTAAATTTAGTTACTGTTTTTTTGATATTATTTTTATTTTTTTTGTGATTAATTGTTTTTGTGTAATAAATTTAGTAATTCTTCTGTTTTTATGAATCTGTGTATATAACAATATGTTTTACTTCCCGTATTTGTAATCCAAGTAAAGAAACATCTAATATATTTTTGATATTTTATGAAGTTTGATGTCACATTTCGAATTGGAAGTAATAAATAATTATTAGGAAAAAAAATTAATAATAATAAAAAAAAAAAAAAAAAAAAAAGAGGAAAATAGCAAAACCCGAACCCGACCCGAACCCGACCCGAAATAACCGGGTACCCGGTTGCCGGGTACCCGGTTATCTCGGGTCGGGTTCGGGTAATGTTTTTTTTGCAAAAAACCCGAATAACCCGACCCGAATAACCCGAATAACCCGACCCGACCCGAATGCCCACCCCTAACCGTTGGGGGTTATATGGAAAGTATAAGGGGTTGTGTGCACAAAGTTCAAACTACAGGGATTATGTGCATAAAACTCAAACAACAGGGAGTTGAGTGCTATTTACTCCAAAATTAATAATTTTATCATTGACTTTAGAATATTTGGATTCAAAATTTGAAAATTATTAATTCGTTCAATTCTGCAATAAATTTTTAATTATTGAAATAAAATCCGAGTATTTTATACCAAACATTTAAAGATCTTCACTATATACTATAACAAATTTCAAAATTCTTCATTAAGAAATAAAATAATCCTACCCAATTAAAAGGTGAGGGAATAAGTAACTATTTTACATTTCCATGTTTAATAATAAAACAGAAATAAAAAAATAAAATTAAATATGCGTTTTGTGTCCCAGGAATCTATTTCTGGAACTCTATATATATATAATATAATAATCTGAACAAAATCTTCAATTCTGAGCTCTGACCATCACCACCACCTCCTTCGCTGCACAGTACAACAGTACTGTATACTCTTCCTCCCCCATTTGAATTAAATACAATTTTCTATTTCTATATATATTTAATATTTTTTTCTCCCTAATAAATAAATAAATAATAATAATATAGTAATTAGGGCATTACTGCTCTCCCTCATCTCTCCCACGATTCCCACTATCTTCTTCACCAATCATCATAAATGCCTTCCAATTTTCATACAGCAACAGAGGCATAATCATATGCAGTAACACGAGCGCGTTTTGTATTTCTGTGTGTGTGTGTGTGTGTATAAATCAATCGAGGTAATTTTAGAGAGAGAGAGGGGTTTTTGGTTCAGTGGTTTTTTGTTTGATACTTTATTTGTTAGAGAGAGAAGTGAATGGCGGTGGTGGTAAAGCGGAGGTGGCGGACGTTTCTGATTCTGCGGCGGATGCTAATGTGCGCCATCGGGGTTATAGGTCTGATTGCACTCATTTCCGTACACGTCGAAGAAGTTACCAAGTTGCCCGCTGATTCTTCTTATAAGCTCCCTACGGTCTGCTTTCGCTTCTATTTTTTTTATCTTATTTGGTTGTATTTTTGAACGAACTTTGGTAACTTCTTAAAGACTGATTTTGATCTCTCTGTTCTGTAATCTGTAATCTGTTTCCCCATTTTTGGTTTTTTGGTAATTATTCTTATTCCTAGGTGCATTCATGGGTTTTAATTTAAGTTGAATATGTAGCCGACTAAGAAAAAGCTAATTCATTAGTTTTTGATGGTAGATTTTTGTTCTTTAGTAAATTTTTGTTGAAATGTTTTTTTGTTATGTCAATCTAAATCTTGAATTGTGAAGATGTGATTCGATTCGATTCGATTTTTGTAGCAACAGGAAATTGGGTATCAAAAATTGAGCAGAGAGGGAAACTGGCTGCAAGAGTTTGCTCCGCCCCATTCGTTGAAATCTCCTTTCACTGCTCATAAGGTTTTTTGACTTCTCTCGAATATATTTCACAAATGTACTTATTCCTCATAAGAGTTATAATTCCGAAAACATAAAAGAAAAAAAAAAGAAAAGAAGAGAGAGAGAGACGTTGTCGTTTCGTTGTGCTCATTTTACATGTGAGTGTGTGTGCCTTTAGTATGTGTTTGAGTGTAGGTGCGCACTTATTCATAAAAAAGTAGTCATGCACTTTTCATGTTTTCACTCCTTTAGATTTGACAGTTGGATGGTGCAAGTGGGAGATTGGATTCGGACAAGCTGTGGAAGCCGCCACCTAATAGAGACTATGTACCTTGCACCGAACCGAGTTTATCCTACAGAAGTAATGACCTGCTTATCGATTTCTTATTTTCTACAGTTACTATTTTATATTACTCCACTCTTCCATGTATTATTCCGTTTGTTGCTTATAGTGTTTAGTGTCATCTCTTTTTTTCAGCTCTTCCAGAATCTCGAGGGTACCTGCTTGTACATGCAAATGGGGGCCTTAATCAGATGAGAGCAGGGGTTTGTCTTTCTCCTCTCCGTCTTTATATATACATATTGGTGTAGATATTCTTGGATTACCAACAAATTATCATGTAAACAGTTTGTCGGTTCTCTCTTGTGAAATTTCAAAAATAATGTTGAGTTATGACGAACTGTAAGAACAAGGGAGTGCTGGAATTGCTTTATTAACTATTCACATGTACCGTAAACAAGAAAATAAATTAGCATTAGTTTGAGTCTTTAGTTTGAAACAGCCTACCTCTTCGAAATAGTTAGCGTCATATTACGAAGTCAAAGAAGATCCTTCATTAGGTCAAATTCAGTCTTTTCTGAGTACGGAGTATACAGTGTTGAAATCTCTGAGCAGTTTTTTATACCAGCATGCCCACATATTTGGCTCTTGGTCGCAGATATGCGACATGGTTGCTGTTGCACGTATAATAAATGCTACTCTCGTGATTCCTGAACTAGATAAACGCTCATTGTGGCAAGATTCAAGGTACGCTGTTAACGCTGTACTTGTATATCAAATGTCTATCTGGATGAAGTAAATTTCTTTTTTTTTTTTTTTTTTTTTTTTTTTTTAATTTAATCTCTTACTCTTGAAATTGCAGCAACTTTTCCGACGTGTTTGATGAATACCATTTTATCAACTCTTTGATTGACGATGTAAAAATCATAAAAAAGCTCCCCAAAGAATTAGCAAGTGCCACTAGGGCAGTTAAGCATTTCAGAAGTTGGTCCGGAGTAGACTATTACGAGCAGGAGATCGCTAAGATGTGGGAAGAATATCAGGTACTTGTAGAAACGCTGAAATTCTATTCACTTCGTGTCTAGAATATTTGAACTTATTTAAAATTTATACGCACTCATTTTTCTAGGTTATTCGAGCAGCGAAATCTGATTCTCGATTAGCAAACAATAACCTTCCACCCGACGTTCAGAAGCTGCGATGCCGTGCTTGCTACGAAGCCCTTCGGTTTGCTCCTGAAATTGAAAAAATGGGAAAAGTACTCACTCAAATTTTATCTGAAGTCATAATCTTGGTTATCAACTTATTCAGTTAAATTGTTCGCATTTTTTCAACGTTGAATTCTTCTTCCCTCTGTAGTTGTTGGTAGATCGAATGAGATCATACGGTCATTACATCGCTTTGCATTTACGGTTTGAGAAGGACATGCTCGCCTTCAGTGGCTGCACACACGATTTATTCCCAGAAGAAGCCGAGGAACTTAAGACAATCAGGTAAAAATATCTCGATTCTTTTTGTATGATGATACCTTACTTCTATGTGACACATGATGTAATCTAATTATTTTAATTTTTCGAAATTTTTAGAGACAATACAACATGGTGGAAAGTAAAAGATATTGACCCGTTAGAACAGAGAGCCAAAGGGTACTGTCCACTAACACCAAAGGAAGTTGGAATGTTCCTTCATGCTCTCGGTTTTCCATCGAGTACCCCGATATATATAGCTGCTGGAGATATATATGGTGGTGAATCTCGTATGTCTGATTTGAGGGGTCGATTTCCGATATTAATGAACAAGGTATGATTACTGATTATTATATTCTCTCTCGTGAATTTACGTAATCTTCTGATTTATTCGAAATAACAATAAATAAATAAATAAATAAATAAATGATTTTGCAGGAAAAGTTGGCATCGACTGAGGAACTCGCTCCTTTCATCAATCATGCATCACAAATGGCTGCACTTGATTACATTGTATCAGTTGAGAGTGATATTTTCATTCCGACATATTCGGGAAATATGGCAAGAGCTGTTGAGGGCCATCGTCGTTTTTTGGGACACAGGAAAACCATTTCCCCTGACAGGTGAGATATATTTTTTTTCTTCATGATTATGTATTGATAATTGCTAATTATTTTGATTTTTCGTGCTTATTAGAAAAGCGCTTGTTCGGTTGTTCGATAAAATTGAGGGTGGGACAATGAAAGAGGGCAAGAATCTGTCGAATAAGGTCATTGATATTCACAGAAGAAGGTATGCATGCCACCATGGAAGTTGTTTATTAATTCGTATAAGGGCAAAAACCAAAAGTTAAAATTTCGTGCTTCGTAATATTGTATAAAAAAGATTGGTACTTGATTTTTCAGGCAAGGATCACCGAGGAAGAGGAAAGGACCGGTGACAGGAACAAAGGGAACCGATAGGTTTCGTTCGGAAGAGGCATTTTATGTGAACCCTTTACCAGATTGTTTGTGTCAGAATGAATCAACACGTTCGAGCACTTCCTTTGTAATAAAGTAGACTTAGGGCATTAAAATTTTCTATTTTTTTTTTCTTAAAAAATAACACGGCATGCTCGGGAAGTGGTGGATGGCTCACATTGTGCAGGTTTTTTGCTCTTTTAATGGTGAAAACCTCAGAAGGTGATGACATCATATACTGTGGATATAAATTTCAGTGGAAAAACAAACGCCTAGCTGGAGATTCGACGAATTGGCAAGAAACGAGGGATTCAGAAAAGGGCTTTTTCGTATGCGGAAATACATGAATTTTTGTAGTAGGCAGAGATAAAATTTCGAATTTTTTTGATTTCTTTTGAGTGAGTTCATAGAGCAGAAATAGACTGCAATGTAGGTAGTTATTCATTCTTGTGCACCTGCTGATAATGTGTGTGTATATATATATGTATGCCCTTCTGAGATATATGATGAAGAGGGCAGTATTTTCATTCATTTATTAGGTCTTTTTTCTTATTAAAATTTAATAATTTAATATTTTTCGCACCTCGTCACTTTTCATTCTCATTTTCTTCATATTATCTGACGCACGTTACATCTCATCAATTAAAATGTTATATTGTAAATTTGTAATTACTATTAAATAAAATATAGATAGATATATATGTTTATGATTAATTAATTAATTAATTAATTAATTACATTTTAATAAAAAAAATTAAAATGAATTCGAAGAAATATGAAATATAAATAAATTACTATAATTAAAATACCAAATGTTATTACTTATTATTATAGTAGAAATTTTAGGCCTCACATAACTTGCGGAGTCCAATCCACTAAGGCCCCTTTACATTCGTTTTGGGCCCAAAAAGTTTATTGATAGTCCTTTCTCTCTCCTCTCGACTCTCTCTCTCATCTCTCTCTCTCTCTACACTTGGGTAGCTGATTACTCTCTAGAATCTCCACAGCCGTCACCAGTTTCCTCCTTCAATGGCCGAGGTTGAAGCCACCAATCTCCCAACCCTAGCTGAGGTACTTTTTATTCATGGATTTACGAATTAATTCAGCTCTTGTCGTTATTGTTTAATTTTCTCTTGTTAATTCTATCGTTTTTAATGGTTTTTTTTTTCATTTTTTGAAATTATATTATGTTTGTCAGATCTTGGTACAGACGATTAATTTGTCGACATCCTAGATTTGAATTTGTCCGGGAATTTTTGTTTGTCGGGGAAGGGTTGGATGAGGTGGGCTGAATTATAGGTTCTTTGTCATAAGTATCATATTTAGATCCACAATGAAAAAATATTTTATGCCTTTCCTTGTGAGAATTTCTGTTACAGAGGATTGTAGCCATTGGATTGATGATTTATTTATGATCGGATCAAAACCTAATTGTAGGTTTGATGGAGAATTTTGACATTAACCTATATGAATCTGATATTTGAAAATTATGAAGTAGGAGGATTGAATTTTGATGGTTTGCTAGTGAATCTCTCGATTATATAGTTGGAGTGCTTACTTTCTGTTTTTCGTTAAACTGAACTTTGTTTATTGGGTTTCTTCACCGTTTGAAATATCTTAACACTGTCAGTATTTGTGATTTCTTTGGGGGGCTATTTCAATGTCGTCATATTATATTGTGTAAAAGAAATAAATGTTACTCGTGTTTTTTAGGAAATGCAACTTAATAAACTTTAATTTGTGTTTCTAATCCATTTTTTGAGCTTGGTATGGAGTTCTGGTTTTGCGCCGTTCCTACCGTTGCATGCTATTTATCAGATATCACAATGAAGCGCGTTCAGATTTCTCTACTAATTATTTTATTTTCAGGGAAAGAAAAATGTGTATCTAAGAAATATATAACTGTATTAATTGGGGTCCTTTTTTGACAATTAAACTTCGCAATTTAAAAGCTGCATCTGGTTGTACCCACAAATTCGCTGAACTATTTCTATATTACAAAACCCTGATGCCCATTTGGTAAACGAAGCTACCTTTTTTTTTTTTTTTTTTAATCACCTATTTGATTCTCCCGATATAAGGGTTTTCAGACATGAAGTTCAAAGGTGTTATGTTCACCAATTGTTCAGACTTCGTAGTCTAAAGGGGGTCGGTCCCTTTAAAAGCACCCCTTATTTTATTCCTACACTCGTACAAGCAAAATATGTTTGAGTTTTGAACATTAACACCATTTTCACTTTATACTGATTGTTATTTATGACAGATGGAATAATAAGAAACGAAAAGTGTTCCCTTAATTTTTTTTAATTTTTGCACGTGTGAGTTTTCTGTTCGTTGTTAGAGCTTACGTTTCGTATGGCATACTGTATCTAATTCCTTGGTGTGCACAGCATTATTTACTGGAAGAGAAAGAACAGAAACCAGAAATGGCTGCAAAACCCGTCGAAGAGCCTGAGGTCGAACCCTCAGTAGATGAGGTCAAGCCCTCAGTAGATGCTGCAGCTACTGCAGCTACTGAAGAAGTTGTCGAGAAAACCGAGGAAAGCACAACTGTTGTTGATAGTGAAGAGGACAACAAAGCTCCAATTGAAGAAATCAATGAAATCAAGGAATCCAGTCCTGCTGAAGAAGCCAGTGAAGAAAGCAATGAAACCCCCGAAGAATCCGAAAATCAAGAAGCTGAAGAGACGCCTGAGATTAAGGTTTAGGTTGCTAATCACAATATCTTTTGTTGTGTTGTGTTTTTTTTTTCTTTGTTTTATACTTACAATACTTCTTTCATAATTCCAATTTTGCAGATTGAGACAGCACCAGCAGATTTCCGTTTCCCAACTACTAACCAAACCAGACATTGCTTCACCCGATACATTGAGTATCATCGGTAGTTAACTAAACTTGTTTGCTACCTTTCTTTCTTGATCTAATCTTGATATATTCTTGAAACATTATGATTTATATCAGTATGTTTTTTTATTTTCTCAGGTGTGTTGCTGCTAAAGGTGATGAAGCGCCCGAGTGTGACAAATTTGCTAAATACTATCGCTCCCTTTGCCCTGGTGAATGGGTATGTTGTCATACACTAAACATGATGCTGCTTATAATTATTTATATATTGTTAGCATTTTACATTCTGACCTGCTTTATTCTTCCCACTTCTCCTGATAAATTAATAAACGAAAAGAACATATGAAAATCAGGTTAAATAAAGTAAAATAAAAGGAGGGCCGATGCTGAAATAGGAAGTATGATTGGGAGCAATCGAAGAATTCTTAACTCTTTGGCGTAGAATGCATTTTATAATAAAAATAAATAAATAAAAAATCAGTAGTTTCATGACTTAGGGCGATGAAAAGGCTAATCATGGTTTATACTTGACCGCAGGTCGATAAATGGAACGAGCAAAGGGAAAATGGTACTTTTCCAGGTCCTCTGTAACTGAATTCCTCAGAGGAGGTTTCATCGTTTTCGAATCATACTCCATTTATAGAATTTTTCTTGTAAGCATGCTGAGAAATAAAAAATTATGGGTCGTGTTCTTCTGAAGAACTTAAAGCCCGAACTGTAATGCGGTGGCAACAATTTCGTCCTTATTGATTTGATGTCTTATGTTCTAAACTCTGGCTTCTTCATACGTGAGTATTTTTCCTTAATTTTTTTTTTCAAATTTATTTATTTATAAATATATTTATTCAATCGTAAATCCAAGTCATTAAACCATCTGACCAATTGGATCAGGACACGTATCCAGCAATTAAACTTTTATTAAAATTCTTCTAGCCTGTTGACACTGCAGGACTAGTACAATTAGGTTAATTAAATCTCCTGGGTTTACAAAAGTCCCATTATGAAATCCCACATATACATAATCAAATATCTAAAAGTCACGTCTGCCCCTCTCTCTCTCTCTCTCTCTCTCTCTCCCCATACAAAAGAAGAAAAACACACACGTACCTTCTGATTGATAGATTGATGGATCGATGGATGGTGCTGGTAGAGTGGGATACGAATACAGTTACCGGCTGCGAAAGGGTGATGATATGCTTGCAAATATAGACGAATGCATCTTATTTCCTGGAAAGAAAAACATAATCTGCGAGATTAGAACTAATTTTATCGTTAGGAAGAATAAAAGACATTTGATGAGGACGAAATTATTAACTCGGAAAAATTTCCTATGGTGTTCAACATGCAAGGCTTCAACTTTCTGATCGGGTATGTGAAGATGCTCTCAATTTCGTTCAATCTCAAGTGTCCGAACTAAATGTCATGGCTATAGCTGTCGATCTCGATGTTTGCATTGTTCAACAAGACGGGGAGTCGATCGATGATACGAGGGAAAAGGGCAATTTGGTCAAAAAGGATGGTCCCTCTATACTTGCACTTGATGCGATTCAAACATAACATGCAGCATAAGAATATGCAATATTCAAATTTTACGGATTTCCTTAGGAGAATGACTAGAACTAGAGTGGCGAATACCGAAGAGGGTACGAGGCTTATGAAGGTTTGTTCGATTTGTTCCAAGGGTCCCACTTTTGGAACTCAGATATCGAGTCTCAGTATTTGTGGGCATGCTTTACATAGCCATTGTGTTGTTCGGTATTTGGAGCAAGACCCCACGTGCGGTTCTCCTGCCTATGATCCAAATTTCATGTTTTACATTTAGAATTCTTTTTTTTTCATTTTTTATTTTTCACTTAGCTTCAAATTTTATATTATACTGCTTGCAACAAAGATTTAATTAATATATATAGCGTTACATGGTTGTAATTCATTTATTTATTAAAGAAAAATACATAGTTGTAATTAAATAGGAAATTATCTAATGATCCATCCAAATAATGCACCTCAGATTCTTCCCCTCTTGCAGCAAATCAAATGCTCTGTTGATTTCTTCAAATCCAACTTCATGTGTTATGAACTCATCCAAATTCAGCTCCTGTCAAACAAATTATACCACCAAATTTATACATATATATATATATATATATATATATATAATTTTTATTGAAAAAGTGAAGTACATGGTGAAGATATTTTTGGACTAGGATTGGAATATCAGATTTTGGTTTGAAACCACCAAATAAGCAGCCAAAGACACTTTTGCCCCTGACAAGTTCAAAGCTGTTGATGCTCAAGGGTGTGCCATGCATCTCCACCCCAAGTATTATTGTCTTTCCACAACCCTATATATTTACCACCAAAATAATAAAATCAAATCAAATAAATAATAAATTTCATACGTGGAAAATGTTTAATATGATTAATGAAATTGATGACACCTGTCTAGAACTATTAAAGGCCTCTTTCATTAGTGATGCTAAACCAATGCACTCAAAGCAGTAATCCGCACCCCCATCAGTCATATCACGTATAACCTGATAATAAATTAAAAATAATATTTAACATTTTTTGTTTATTTATTTATTTATTTATATATATATTTAATAAATGTTTAAAGACCAACAACCTCAGAAACTGAGTTTTCTGTGCATGAAGTTGGATTAATGAAGTCCGTAACTCCAAATTTTTGCCCTACAGTGAATTAAAAAAAAAAAATTTAATTATTTTAATAGGTGAAATGTAATTTATTATTATTTTATGATTTTTGGGTTTATTTTAAAATGAGGTGACGTCACCTAATTCGAATTTATCTGGACAAATATCAACACCAATAATTCTTGAAGCTCCTTGCAATCTTGCTCCTTCTGCTACCTGTAAAAAATTGTCATAAATCAAAATTCCAATAAAATTGAGATATAGATTTTTTTTTTTTTTGATTTGATTCTGATTTTATGCGCCCACACAACTTCAAGAATATATTATATTATCAGAATATATTTATTATTTAAAAAAACAAAATAATAATAATTACTACCGCCAGTCCAACAGATCCCAGCCCAAAAATTGCTACGGTGGAACCTTGTTCTACCTCAGCAACCTTGCACGCTGCACCGATACCTACAGTTTGCCACGTGTAACGAATAAATTAATAAATAAATAAATAAATACACACTCATCCTAAAATAATTTTTCTTATGCCTAATTTGTTCCTCATAATAAAATTAGAGTAATTAGATTATAATTTTAATTTGTCATAAAAAATAGTTCAATTTTTAAATGAATAATCTTCAGTGGCACCAACTATTCAGATAAGTCATTTGAGCAAATACAAAAGTTAGTAACTTTCTGTCACAATTGAAAAAAAGATTAACAACTCCACACCCCACCTACAATTAATATTTCATATAAAATGGACACCTCAAAATTCAACTTTTCTTTTTGCTCCCAAATAGATAAATTCATAGGGACCTTATCTTTTTTTAAATAAATTATTGAAATCCAGAATTTTAATTTGTAAATAGTTCATCAGATATATTATTATGGGTAAATTACAAAACCTCCCTAAACTTAGGTTAAATTACAAATACCACTACATATCCATAATTACCACTGATCTCTGTTTTCGGCTTACACCGACCCTCTTAAAGTGTGATTGTTTACGTAATCTTTTTTATTATAGAAAATATTCCCTGAAATATGTTGATATAACACTGATTAAAAAATTGCGTGTATAATCGAGGAAGTCTATTGGTGCTGCAGCATGATGTATAAAGAAGTTATTGTAGAAGGTATACGAAGACCACCTACATTTAAGAGTATGCTCTAGGGGTAAAGTCGGCATTTTTTTGGAAATATTTTATAAAAGCAAAAAGATCACGTCAAAAATCACGGGTTGATATAAAACGAAAACAAACATCGAAGGGTTTTTGATAATTACGAATAGATGAGGATTTTTTTTGTAATTTAGTCTAACTTCAGGGAGGTTTTCGTAATTTACCATACTATTATCCGAAGCCTAACAACAAATATTTTTAGTTTCAATTAAAATCTCCCGCACTGTATTTTGACAAATAAACTACACCGCCAAATAAATAATTAATTAATTACCGGTGGTAACTCCACAGCTCAGCAAGCAAGCTTTTTCGATGGGAATATGAGGGCCGATCTTGACAACGTGGGTGACGTCAACCACCGTGTACTGAGAGAAGCTCGAAACGGAGAGGAAGTGGTGTATCGGAGATCCATCGCCGTCGAGAAATCTGGTGGCGCCGCCGTACCTGGGCATTCCCCCGAAATATTCCACGGCGAATTTGGAGCAAACATTCCCCCTCTTCGAATTACAGTCCTTGCATTCCCCACAGTTCCTCTGGAACACCGGCAGAACCAGATCCCCTGCTTTCACTTCCTCCACGTTTTCCCCCACACTCTCCACAATACTATATATTAATTCGATAAATATGTTTTATTTTTGATAAATTAAATATATTTTATATATATACAGATATTCGATCGGAGAAGAATGTATAAATATGTAATTTACCCGGCTGCTTCGTGGCCAAAAATTCTAGGAAAGAAATCAATAGGCCCCTGCAGAAAACAAAAAGGAATGTCAGAGAAAGATTGTTATGGAATACGACGTCGTGTTGTTCAACTTTTAATTAATAAACGTACGGCTTTTAATTTCCACCAGGTGACGTCAGTATGACAGAGGGATGTGCAAAGAATCTTTATCCGAACCTCTCCAGGCTCGGGTGGCAGAACCTGAATTTCAGAGAGCAATTATTACATATAAAAATACTTTTTCGTCTACTTTTTTAATCTTATCGATTTGAGATCTGATTTAAATATTAATGACAGCACAAAATGTCTAATATTTTGGTCCCATTGGATTGGAACTATCTATCACTTTCTATTGTTTATCAAATGGCATTGATTCGTATCAATTAATAAAAGAATATATCGATTTAAAAATAGGCCCAACAGCGGAATTTAAATATAGGCCCATTCAAGCCCAATAACTGAAGATCCGAATATATAGGCGCCGACAAGCCTAATAACAAAATATATGGATTTAAAAATAGGTTCAATAACGTGATATTGGCCCAATTTAGGCCCAACAATGGCTTTAATATAGACCCAAACAGGCCCACTAAATGAAAATTTGAATATATTAGGCCCAATAATATAATATATGGATTAAAAAATAGGCCCCATAACGGAATGCGGACCCTCTTAGGCTCAATAATGGATTTAGACCCAATAACGGAATATGAATCCGGTAAAGGCTCAATAACGGATTTTTTTTTAATAATTATTTAAAGTGAGATAGGGTGATTTTTTGTAATTTTCAAACTTAGATTAACTGGTGTAAAGGTCAAATGTGTGAATACTAACGGCGAGGACTACATTAATACAATTTTTCAAGTATAGGGGTTAAATCGATGCAATTGAGAGTAGAAGGGGTAAAGTGATATCGAGCCAAAGTACAAGGGGGCAAATCGATACAATTGAGAATATAAAGGGGTAAAGTGATATCAAGGCCAAAGTAAAAGGGAGAAAATGGAATTTACCCTAAATTAAAACTATTTTTATATTTCATTTTTTTAATATTCCATTAATATTAGCGATATTTAGTGACGAAGCCAGCACAGAGCTAAAGGGGGCAATGCCCCCTCATTTCTCAACTTTCTATTGTTTTATATTAAAATATATACACAAAGAATAGTAAATAATAGACAATGAGATTTTTAGATATTTTGTTTTATGTGACTCAATACAAATCAGATTTTGGTTTAACTCAAAATAAATTTGTTAAAACAATTATATAAATAAGATTGGTCGAGGTCAAAATGCAATGAATTTGTTGAGATTTAGTTCCATCTTGACTAATTTTAACAATTAAACGAATTTCCAAAACATGATACTAAGCTTGAGATATTTTTCTTCCAATCATTTAATTTTATAGGACAATTAATTAATATTCGTTAAATAAATATATTCATAAGTAATTAAATCAGTACAGTACAATCATCACTGACCATAGATACAAATATATATATACCAATACAACAGAATATACTTTTTCAAATAATTTACGATTAAAATCTACTGCTGTAGTGATGAGTGATTGGTCCTCCGAAGGTACCACATACGAAGCAGGATGTACAACAGCAGTTCGAAAAGGAGATGCAAAAACCTAAATCCCAAATTCGTCAAAGACCGCTTGCATCTGGAGCCGGAGGTGTGTAGTGTACCTTCTATCTTTGTCCTTTTCCTTTTTTTTTCTTTTTTTTATGTTTTTTTGTATATATACGTGTGTGTGTGAATATATTAGAGAGAGAAAGAGTAGTGGATAACCACAAACTCGTCTGTAGAGAGAGAAAGGAAGAAAATTTGTAGAGAGAGAGAGAGAGAGAGTTGTGTATGGGTGAAGATGGATAAAGGGTTGGGCAATGATGAGTCTACTAATAATAATTCAATTTCTTCATCTTCTGCTGCAGCATCGAGTAACAATAGAGATATGTTTATCAAACAGGTCAACAAGAATTCCCACAAAATCGCTAAGCCCATCCGGAAGCCTCTCCCTCTTCCCACCACCGCCGCCGCCGCCGCGGCTTCTTCTTCCGACCCGAATCCGCTCAATCCGGGTCTAGGGCAGCCCCAATCGCAGCAGCCACCAGTCTACAACATCAACAAGAACGATTTCCGCGACGTCGTTCAGAAGCTCACGGGCTCCCCTGCTCACGAGCGTTTTCCGACGCCGCCGCCGCCTCCTCCGCCTGTTACACACCCCAGACCACCCAGCTCCCGGCTGCAGAGGATTCGACCCCCTCCCCTTGCCCAGATTACCAACCGGCCACCTCAGCTGAACCAGCAGCTTCCTCGCCCCCAAAATGACGTCGGTCAAAGGGGCCCGCCGGCGGCGCAGGGGCAGGCGTTTACGCCTCTTCCGCCGCTTCCATCCGTGCACCCTGCGGCGGAGTCCCCGATCTCTGCCTACATGCGGTTCCTGCAGAGCTCCTCCCCCTCACCGTCGCCTCTGTGGAACGCCGTCCCGCCGACCGGCCACCGCCCCGATTCTCTGATGCCGCAGAACGAGTTCGGTCAACGGCCTCCCTTCTCGTCGATGACGCCGCCGGAGTCTCCAATTTCAGCCTACATGCGCTACCTCCAGAACTCCGCCGCTTCATCTTCTGCTCCGAGGCAGGGCAACGGCGTAACCCTACCACCTCCGCAGCCTCCATTTTTCGCCCCACAGCACCACCATCCCCCGCCTTCTTCCGCCTCATTTCCGCCGCTGCCGCTGTCGCCGCTGCCATTTGGTTGCATTCCGTCGCCAAGGTCACCTTACGGCATGAATTCGCCCAGTTTTCTGTTCTCGCCGACCGGCCAATTTGGGATGCCCCAGCTACCCCTATCGCCGACACCGCCTGTTACAAGCCCTAGGTGGAAGGGTATGTAAGGAATTTCACCAATCATCGGAAAGGTAAGTCTGCCTAGGGTTTCATCTACAGTACTTTTTTCGATTTCATATTTATTATTCAGATTCTTATTATAGTGGCAAGACTGTAATTTTTGCACATGTACATGGTTTTTGGGAAATTATACTGAAAAAAATGGCCAGTTTATTATAGTGGAACAGGAGATGTAGGTTAAGCTGGTTAATTAGTGTTTCTTCTGTACATGAATGGTGAAGATAGTGAAGTAAAAACTTTATTTTGCTTCTTCCCTATTTCACATATTCGTTAATCTTTTCGACTTTTGAACAATTTACTCCGATTTTTTTTTTTTTTTTTATTACATTGTTTTCGGGTATTTAATTTTATTTTAATTTACTCCGTTTATTCTTTATGGTCTGAAACTAAAGATTTTGGACCCTTCCTATTGGATTTGGATAATCAAGAAGAAGATATGTCTTGAATTTGATGATTAAGCCGAAGAGGAAATCATAAAAATCGTGCTTTTTCAGAACCGAATAAACGTAGTTTGGAATTTAGTAGAAATATAAGAAACCCTCGAGTAAATCGCGGAATGCAGTTAAGGTTGATGTGGTCGTATAAGTAGTGTTTTTTCTTTGTAACGCTAGCTTATATGTCTTTAAGAAGTGGAATTCAGTTTACAATCCAACATTGACTAGGATTTCTTTTCAATTGGAGGGTTGTTTTGTATCGATGGATTGTAGCTTTCGGTTTCTAGTTGAATGGTGTCTATGGATTTTACGAGAGGTTAATTTTAGGATTTTAGATAAAATAATTAGAACTCTTGAAATTGCATAAACGCCACTTAAGTCTGCATGCATGTTAATTGCTTAAATTCTAGTAATTCCGTAAAGTGAACAAGGAATTCAAAGGCGTTCATGTAGGTAAACTCCTGCGAGACATGATTATTGAAATCCTGGTTCGTACCTTAAATAAATCAAAAAAAAAATAATGAAACGATTTGGGATATCATTACTTGTCATAATGAGTGGGGGGGGGGGGGGGGGGGGGGGGAGTCCGCTTACATCTTGGTCATTTTACGGTTTTACCGTAGCGCATGGGCACCAAATGTCATTAAAAAAGACGACAATTCTTAATTAGACTAGTTTGGTGTGGCTTTCAGTGTAATCATACACGTGGCTCTCGTTAACCTATTTTGGAAAGTGAACTGGTTTTTGCTTTGCATGAACTGATGATGTTCATTGATTCCGTTATCTTTTCGTAAAGATGTTCGGACATAGAAACAAAGTAGTACCGTAACCGACTTAGTTCTCAATTTTGGCGGTGCTAAAACATCATGGTTAAATGCTTATCTCTACTTATCCAGAAGAGTTGGTTCTTTTTGGCCCTTTTTTTTTTCTTCATCTTCTTCGAAGAATTGATTTAATGTTCGTTTATTTTTTGATTTGGTGCGATTTTTTTCCTGCATTGTGTTGTTAGTTGAGTAGTGTTATTATGGTAATGAATCTTAAATAACAGGGCGAGTTGTGCGTATATGTTTTCAACTCGACATTTCTCTAATGCAACATATTCATTTGTGATGGCTTTTGGGACGCTACGAGCTTTCCTCGTATCATTGCTCCTGTCATCGTGACATCTTGTCGTAAATTGACATTCTTATTTGCAGGAAATGTAACCTACCCTATTTTAGAACTTTTCATATCGTTTCCTTGTATAAATTCGTATTCAGTTGCGATGAATTGTAGCTATGCTTTCACTATCGTACACCGATTTCCATCCGAGAAACAACTTGTTATTTTATTCATCTTCAATCGCAAAATGGAATGAAAAGTACAAGAAGAAACTGCATTTTTCACTATTTGCCGGAGGAAGCTATGAAGGGATAATCGATGTTTTATTTGAAATAGTAGAAATTGCCCTACTGCAGAAGCGACAACTGAGATATACCGCAAAAATATTTAGAATTTGTAAATTCGGATCATTAAATTACGGTCTTTGTGAAAAAGGATTTATGTGGATCATAACTCGGTAACGATAAATAACAACTCCTAGATAAACTCGAAAGCGCATGTAAAAGAGGAAAATTGAACAGAAAAAAAAAAAAATTGTGCAAGAAAAGCCTCCAATATAGATATTAGTTTCCTGATTGTTGCCCTTCCTCGGGTTTGGCAGCTTCTTTGATTTCATCAGCTCCGTCGTCCTGCGGTCAGTAATAAATCCACATACAATTTAGTCGATTTCGACTAGCTTATATATATGTATGTGTATACGTACGTATATATGTATGTATTTATACCTGCATGTCGGAGGTCCAGAGAGTGAGGTTGTCACGAAGAAGTTGCATAATCAAGGTGCTATCTTTGTACGACTCCTCGCCCAGCGTATCCAACTCTGCTATTGCTTCATCAAAGGCCTACCCACACAACAGTTGATCAACAATTTTAATTCGTTCGTAATAGCAAAATTTAGATGAAATTGGATTTATTCGAAAAATCGCTAGCAATGAAAACAATGTCAAAAAATAATAACCTGTTTGGCAAGGTTACAAGCACGGTCTGGAGAGTTCAAAATCTCGTAGTAGAAGACAGAGAAATTGAGTGCCAATCCGAGTCGGATCGGGTGCGTTGGGGCGAGTTCTGCATTTGCAATATCCTGCATAATAATAACAATTTAATTGCACGTGATCTACGAAGAAGGGGGGAAAATGGACAGAGAGAGGGGCAAAGGAGTAAAGAAAGAGGGGGAAACCTGAGCGGCCTTGTAGGCGGTGAGGGTGCTTTCGGCGGCCTCTTTTCTCTCGGCGCCGGTTTTGAACTCGGCCAAGTACCTGTGGTAGTCGCCCTTCATTTTGAGGTAGAAGACCTTGGAATCGCCGGCGGAAGCGGCGGGGATGAGGCGGGTGTCGAGGAGCTTGAGGATGCCGTCGCAGATTCCGGCGAGCTCAGACTCGATTTTGGATCTGTAACCCTTGATGGTGGCGACGTGGTCCTCGTTCCCCCTCGACTCCTCCTTCTGCTCGATGGAGGATATGATCCTCCACGACGCCCGCCGCGCTCCGATCACGTTTTTGTATGCCACGGAGAGGAGGTTCCTTTCCTCCACCGTCAGCTCGTCGTTTTCCGGCAGAGAGGCGGAGACCTTCTCCATGAACTCAACCATTTCCTCGTAGCGCTCCGCCTGCTCCGCCAGCTTGGCCATGTACACGTTCTCCTCGCGAGCCGTCGCCGCCTCCGCCGCCATGGTGAAATGAAATTTGAAGTAATGGATTTCTCTGGAACAAAAGACGAAAGCAATGTGGGAGGAGGGGAATGTGGGAATCGGTGGAAACTATAAACTGGAGAAAAAAATAAGAAGGGGGAGAGAGAGAGTGGTCTGTTTGTGGTAGAGAGAGAAAGTGACAAGGAAAGGGAGAGCGGCGATTGAGGAGATTCTTATGCTTCATCTTCATTTTGATAACTGTTTTTTTGCTGGAAATGCGGTACTTCCAAAGACTTCCTATTGGTGATTAATTTTTTGAATTTTTATTTTTATAAAAATTATTTTGAGATAAATAGAGGTTGCAAGTTTGAAATTTTGTTTTTTTTTTTTTAATTTAACCAAGCAAAATGAAAATTTTAATCACCAATTAATCAAACTGTTTGTACTTGTATCTCATACATAGGTGATTTATTATTTAGTTAGTTCTTACTAGATTGTTTATTAAATTTACAACAGCAATGTGTTTTTTAATTGTTGAGTTAGTCAAATAATAATGTTGTTGGTAGTTTAAGGTTGGATGATTTGGTCTGAATTTATGGTTGCAGAAAACGCAATTCAATTTGTTATGATCGATGTTCTGAGTACTAATAGTATGTCTGGCAATAGCTCATACATTGCACATTCATTGAATACATGTTCGTGTTAGAACAAACAATTTATCGAACTCGTCGATCAAAAGAATATTCAGTAGCACGTACAGTCGATAAATAAATTGACATGAACAATTGACAAACACGAAGAAAATTATAAGTATAGTTGAAGCCGTACTTGCGCATTTGATACATGACCTAAAAAATGTATTTATTTGACACGTTCTTAAATAACAAATGGGTTTATCGACAAAGAGAGTGATCAAGAGAAGCCTGCATAGTTGTTTAGATCACCCCAAACTTTTTCCTCAACTTCCTCCCATGTTGTTGCTGTCCTTAATTCTTTCCACAGGCTGAATATCGCTCCTAGGACGTTCTCGTCGTATAATATACAGTAACACCTTAAAATACGATAATTCCAACAAATTATTGATTTGTCAAAACGAACATTTGATATGAAATAAATAAAAAGGTTTCATTCAGCTTACATTATCCGGTAGGAGAGTTGATCAGATCTATTACCCTGTGCCTCGTCTTTCAGTGATTCTTTTCTCAAAAACGGAATTTTGTAACTATCAAGAAACTGTTTCAAGAGACGAGAATCTCCTCGGAAGACATCAAGATGTATTGGAATTAGGTCGAGTATGGGTTCCCCTGCAGAAATTAAGTGTCGGTTTACAGTGTCAGGCTGAAATCTAATGTTTCTTGTTGGGTATAAACAAGTGTAGCGAAGCTAGTATAAGATTTCAGGAAAAGAACTCACCTAATGTCAGATCACTAAAATCAAGGATGTGACTAGGATGCCACGAATGCTTTTGTCCATTGCTGATGTCAGGTCTTGTCACGCGCATGTTTTCTTCCATACAAGAATCGGAAATATTGTTCTCTGTCATGTAGATATTGTCGTCCATTACATCAGAGTGTATCCAAGTGAGAGATCTGCAAACTTCTGTCTCATTCTTCACAGAAGAAGAAAAAAAAAAGTGTCGCTATTCAGCACGCGAATCTATAAATAATTTCTAAGAGAATGAAATACAAAAGGAGAAAAAACTACGTTAATTGTGAAGTAACAAAGGATCACCTTAAAAATGTCGAAAAATACGGATAAGTCATCAGGGATGTATTCATTAACTTTATCTATCAGTTTGCTAGGAATTGGATCGCCCCTGCAAAGATTAGAGGGAAAAAAACACATAGATTCAGTTTATTGCTAAGTTAAGTAAATCCATAACTCTACATAATGATAATAGAAAACCATTTATACCATTCAGACAAACGCTTCGTAACATTGCACCTTCTCCTGTTCAGAATTCTGACAAATAACTCCGATTCTGCTGGATTGTCAGTATTTTTTGAAAACCCATTACCTTGTGACGACTCTGTACAATCTCCTATGACCATTGGAATTGAGTGATTGGGAGATGGAGAGGGCACAGGCAAAAGGTGAAGATTATGCAGTTGCTCGCCCAAAAACGAAGCCAAATTGAGTGCATCTTTTGATGAAAGGTTATCTCTTCTGCAAAATAAATGATGCAAACTTCTTTCAGCAAAACATAGCTATGTTTTTTGACCAAATAAAAATTATACTACATCAGAATAGAAACTCACAGTTCAGCAAATATTTTTCCCCTGCATCTTTTTGTCACAATATACGGCCACATTGAAGAGCTTTTACCACAATTTGCCGATTCATGTGATGGTGTCCCGGCTATTTGATATTCAAATTGTTTTTTTCCCCAAACACCAAATGGATAGTCAACTTCTTTGTGTAGTGGTGTTATGAGATTGCTGCTGGCAATTACCTCCGGTATGCCTCTACCATCCCACGGTATTACTCTGTATGACCCATTCTCGAAAACGAGGATGCCACTTGCCAATACAGATGGGATGTAATTCTTCAAAGAGGAGGTAGAGTTATTTAGTAGATGGTGGAACTCAAGCTGAAAAAGTAGAATAGGCTCGAGATATTAATAACAGTAAGAAGAAGAAAAAGCAGAAGTAACTGCTATACTTTAAGGCAATGAAATATAACCTCAGTGCCTAAACCATAGAGAGAAGCTTCCAGCCCTCCTTCAACAAATATTTTTGTCACACAGTCATCCATGAGATAAACCTGTTATAATATATAGATCCATCTAATCAATTTCTTGGCCATTGAAATTAAAAAAAAATAATAAAAAAAAAAATTCTTAGCATGAGACTTACAGGATTGCTGCCCGTGCCAACAGGAAGTTTTTCGTCCTGCGGCGGTGAGGGGAAGTCATAAAAGGCACAAATTTCTTTCACACGTTCATACCATTTTCCAGCATTGAGTGCAAGACAGGCTCCCTGAGACATGGTGCAATGAAATTAGACGCGAAAGACAATGATTCAATAACAGAAGTAACCCTCGTCTATTATGTTACTGACAAAACGTTGAAATTTCATTCATGAGAGAACTATAAGGTCACAGCTTTAAACAAAATTTAATGAACGGTAAGTGGTGCACATAACAAAATATAAGGCTGAAATCGGGTATATGTTACAATCAGCGGAGTTAAAACCTTGTGATTACTCCAGAACATAGCTCTCGAAGTATTAGAACTCAGTCTAAACTCTATTATAACATTTACTTCATAAGATTATTTCAATTTAAAAGAAGTTTCCAACATATAATAGTGAATAAGTGAGTGAGAGGAAGTAATACCTTCCATATTAGATCTCTAATTCCTGGTCTTCCAACCCAGAGCTTCCATAACCAATCTCTAAATTCTCGCTGTCCTATGCAGTTGCCAGAGCTCCACAAAGAACTATAATGGTCTCTTTCATTATCCAGAAACATTGCTAGGAAATTTACATCATAGGAATATTCCAAATCTCCCAAACTATCACATGAAGACATGTCTGTACAATTCCCATTGTCTGTATTCTCTACAGACTGGCATGTCCTCACTCTCTTCTCTTTCCTCGTGTGGTCAGAGTAGTTTGAACTATTCTCGTGGGACAAGGAATTCTTTTCAATATGCTCAAATCCACCATCATCAAGAGCAAGCAATCCAGCGCGGCAGATGCCTTTATGATGGAAACCAGGAGCCATGTCCAAACACACATATTCGAAGTTTTTGGAGTTGACAAAATTTTGTGTGACAGCAATTGTTGTCTCCAGATTCAATACACAGTGCCACCACCCACTTGGAACATATATTGTTTCACCGGGAAGTTGGGTACACTCTATCGGCTTGTCATGGTCAGCAAGAAGGGGATAGAAATCCAGCCACCACTAAGAGATGAAAAATTACATAAAAATTATGGGGAGAAAAAAAAAGAAGGAAAAGGCTCACAAAATGCAGATATTTCAAAGCAATACCTGCAAAGATGATGGAGTTTCGATATTGACATCACCGTCATCTTCGTTTACATGTACTGTCACTCCTAAAGGTACTCTTCCTGGAGGATACAATGCCCACCTATTGAAACATATCATGTTACATCCGAATCACATAGTATGAAGCCAAACAAGAAAAAAAAGATTACACCAAAGGAGTATATGATAACATTAAATTTACCAAGAAAGTAGTGATAAAGGATCCTTGTAAACTAAGATATGCTAATTAATAGCTACACACGATAACTCGTATACCGTTATCAGCAAAAAAAATATTGAGTATTACCTTTTACGACCAGAGAGGAGTGTATTCCATGCACTAGTCAGGCCTGGATCTACATGCCACGATGCCCCAGATCTTTCTGGTCCAATTATAAGCCATCTAAAAGGCGGTCGTTGATCGATATCCAGTACATCAAAATAGTCTTCTTGAAATAGATAGGGTACACTGTAATCCTTCAACAAATCTGGTGCAGCCTCCGCGAACTGCATTAATACAGTTTCAGATTTATATGAAACTCCAATTTATATTCCACAATTAGTACAACCAGCAGATTAGGAAAACCAGCACACCTTGTCATCGAAAATGTAGAGAGGATCTTCGTCATGTTGGATTTGAATGTAAGAAATATAATCCTTAAACTTCATATTGACTTTCTTCGAACTCCTTTGTGATATTCTAAACTTTGTATCTGAATACTTCAATGCGAGCTGTTCACTTGTCCATGATTTCCTTGCCGGCCACTTATCAGTCAACCCATCAATCAAAACCTGTCCAATAAATATATAGCTTGTCAGTTATACATAATCTATTGTTTGTGAACAAGAGAAAATTAGTCCAGCATAAAAGCTGCACTCTCTCTACAAGAAATTATGTGATATCACTAACTCGCAACTACTATTTTAGGGTAGCACGTAACAAACCCAAAACATTCCATTTTTTCAGCTGTCATGAATCGGGTCTAAAAATATGCATCCAGTTTATAAAGAACTTACAGTGGAAAGTAACAACCAGACAAATTTTAGCCACTTGATATCTTTTAATGAACAATATTAAGAAATTTCAGGTAGCGCAGCGAATAGTTAGCTTTTTACTATTTTTGCTTATTTAATTAATGCCAAAATATTGCTGACGTACCGGTTTTTGACCATCATAATCCTTACGGAACTCTTCCAAAGAGATGTTCTCCCTTCTCTCAACATTACCATCGTCAAAAGAGAATCCATTCAACGACGTATAACATCTGTATAACCTCCTATAGAGAAACAGCGAATTGAATCCTGCATAAGTTGATTAAAAAAAATCAAAGCCGGAACAAGTATGAGAAAATCCTACAACTTGAGAAGCAAAATTCTGATATTAAATACCGTCAAACTGCAACGTTCTTTTGCAAGCTTCAGTATACGTGTCGAGCACATCTAGTCTGAGACAGACCAAGGTAAAAACATGCAATGAGACGAAAAGTTTCAGCAATTTTACAAGAGGGAAGAAATCAAGAGACGTACTGATGCAAGGCTGTTTTCTTCCAAGAGCCTTTGTACTCGAGCTGGCGATTTACGATGCTAAGGCATAGGCTCATCCAGAGAGGCTCCTCATTGCATAATATATACATAACGCTACACGAAAAACAACAACTAAAATTAAAGGAAAATGTACACATATCCATGGCTTTAATACTTTTACTGCAAAAAAAAAAAAAAGGAGGATGTGATAGCTAATTGAAATACTCAGGACAAACACCATCATTCCTTCACATCAGAATCCATGATTGATAGCAATCAAAAGCTGGAAAAGTGATAAAAGTGAAAAACCCCAAACGAAATTGTGATGGAATTGAGATTTGAGAATGAAACCTGCTTGCGCAAGAGAGGCGGGCGACATCGCGAGGGGTGAGCCTCGTCAATATGGTACAGAGGATTTCATCGGGAAGTACGCGGAGGTCGCCGAGAGCATCGGTCCGGCGATCCTTTAGCACAGAAGCTGAAGTTTCCGGTGGGAAATCACCACTGCCGTTACCGGAAATGGACTCCATTAGAACCAATCTGATTCGAGATCAAAGCACAATTGAATTCGGATTTTAGATCATGCGTAGTATTTACGCTCCCTTTTCCCCTTTCGTTTTCTCGGCGGGGGTGGGGTGGGGTGGGGAATCTCTCTTGCAGTTTCGTTCCTTAGACGCGGGTAAGAGCGCGTGGACCTGAAAGTCAATTACACCAACGAGTAACGCATCACGTTTTTTCGTATACAACGGGATTAGTAATTTGGAATTAGTAATTTATTTGTTTTAAATAAAATAAATTTTAAAACTTGTGAATTATCTTTGGAAATTAAAATTGATTAGAAAATCAGATTTTGAGGAGATTTTATACATAGCATTTGCCATTTTGTGAGGAAATATATAATTTGACTAAATTGTCGAAACACATAGGGCTGGGACTGGGTTGGGTCGGTCGATTACCAGCCTAAAAATCGACCCATCCGTCAAACCATTTTTGCTTAAATTTGAAAACCGTTGCCGACCCAACCTTTGTGGGTCGGTTGATGGTTGGCAACCGAATATTTGGTTACGGAATGGGTCGGTTGATGGTTTATACCCGCCACCTAGTTCACTTAAAAAAAATATAATTTTGTAGAAAAAATATCCAAATTTTGCGTAATGGCACGGTGTGATCATCATTTATCAGTTCAAAATAATTAATAACAATTTAACGAAAAAATATAATTAGGAAATTCAAAGTAATTTCAAACATGCACAAGCGATTTAATGAAGTTTTATGGGGTTTTTGTTTAAGCTTGGGCATAAAGAAACTGGTTGAAGATTTAGGTTATTTTTTTTCTTTTGTTGATTGTTTTAAAATTTAGAATACTAATTATTTTGATAATTTCAATAACCACTTAAGAAAATACGGCCTTTATTTTATATTTTTAATAAAATTTTAATAGTATAGTTGGATGAACGATAATTATCGGTCAACCAACTTTTGGTAATATTAGAAACCACCAACCGACCCATTATAGATGGGTTGGTTGAAATTTTCGACCCGATCCAATGGGTCGGTTAAAAATTGATTATCCGCCTAGAAATATGGTCGGTAATGGGTCGTTTGGTGGTTAAAAACCAACCCAGTCCCAGCCCTAGAAACACAGTACCCCAATGCGAAATTTCTCCAATTAGTGCTTTGAAAAAAAAAATAGGGACTATCAAAACTCCAACAACGAAAAAATAAAGGGTAAATTACAAACACCCCCCTGAGGTATTGTCAAATTACAAAAACACCCCTCTTGTTTGGATAATTACAATCACCCCCCTCAACTCCTCAAATTTAGTGGAATCTTCGAGATTATATGGAATATTATCACTTTTGTACCCGTTTTATCCCATTCAAACTCTACATTATGAAGCAAGATGATCATAATATGTGATTTTTAGTTTGTATATATCAGTTTGTGGTGCATCGGAAACTGTATTTTTTACACAAAACGAGTACAAACTAGAGCACATTTCACGGAATCTAGATGACTATGTTGAATTTGGCACCATAAAGGTGGAGGTCTAAGAAAAAATCATAGTTGAGGGGGGTAGATGTAATTATCCAAACAAGAGGGGGGTTTTTGTAATTTGACCATACCTTAGGGGGTGTTTGTAATTTACCCAAAAATAAATTATTATACTACAATGTTAGGGTTTATGTTTAGGGTAAAACTAATTCTCAAACATAATTTATGTAATTTGTTAGACATGAGAAGTCGAACCTTCAAAGTATTGTATGCAACCACTCTGGTGTAACTTACAACGGTTTCGAATATAAAGTTGTTGCCACGAGCCATTTTGGAAAACGTGCTTTGGTGAAATAAATAAATAATAAGTATTTGTTGGAATTGATTTTGTTAAAACACATTTTTATGACTAGTAGCATTTTTTTAAGTGGAAATGAAACCTAATTATAATTCTAATATAAAGTGAGAGGTATTCCAAACAATTCTAATATAAAGTGAAATATGACCAAGATTAAGCTAAGCTAAACTCAGTGAGTAGAAGTCATAAATCAATACCAAAACATTAAGATAGAAATACAGTTTATTCATGTCTCAATACTCTCTCATCAGAGTCTCAAACCTTCCACTCTCTTTCAGTATACACATAATACAGTACACAACATAATTTCAAACTAAAATAAAAAAAACTTCCAAAATCATAATTTAAAAAAAAAAAAAAAATTAAAAATACAACGACAGCACAATTTCGACAAGTTTGAATCAAGAAAAACTAGCGCTGAGAACCGAGCCTCCTCTTTCTAAGGCGTTCGGCAATAATAAAAGCAAGCTCGAGAGACTGTGAGGCGTTAAGTCTAGGGTCACAGTGGGTGTGGTAACGAGAGCTCAAGTCATCGAATGTCACGGTTCTTGACCCTCCGATGCATTCCGTCACGTTTTGACCGGTCATCTCGAGATGCACTCCTCCTGGATGACTTCCTTCTTGCTCGTGCACATCGAAGAAAGCTCTCACTTCCGCCTGATTAAATTACATACATGGTATTTACATAAGTGAATGACAATAATAATAATAATACAACTGGCTTATTGATAAACAAATAATAAATCATTTTTGTCATATTTGAAGTTAGGTCTCAAAAGCTAATATTTGTGGTAGGTGGGCACTTGTTTTTCTTGATGAAAACTCTCTCTCTCTCTCTCTCTCTCTCTCTCTCTCTCTCTCTCATGAAGAAAAACAAGTGGTCACCTACCACAATGGGTAATTCAAGAATTCAAGTTGATGATAAAGACATACAACCACTAATTAGAGAAAATTTCATATTCAATTGGATTTGATGGCTTTACCAACTTTGTGTATCCACTTTAACCACATTTTGTTTCCTACCAACTTTAATTAGGAAACGATTCTTAATTTAGCTCTTCTAATACTGTATGAAATGATTTCTAGGGTTAAAGTTTTCTTGTAAGCATTCGATTAAAAACGAAAGATTTACGAATAGTAATAATAAGGGAAATTACCCTGATAGAATCGAAGGGGCGAGTTTTTAGACCACAGGGAGCTTTGATAGTGTTCCCATGCATAGGATCCGAGACCCAAGTAACGATTTGACCCGCCCGACGAATTGCCCTAATTAAATGAGGAAGCTTCACTCTCATATTCTCGGCCCCCATTCTTGTGATGATAGTTATTCTTCCTGGCTTGTTCTGAGGGTTCAAGATCTCAATCAGCTTCACTAGTTCATTTGGATCCATCTTATCACTCACCTGAGATCAAAACAAGAAACAAAATCAATTCATTTTCAACGGTTGATCATAATAAAAACGCCGAATTTGGACTTCAATTCGAATTCGAATAACTACCTTAATACCAAGGGGGTTTGCAATCCCTCTCAAGAACTCTACGTGGGCCCCGTCCAGCTGCCTCGTTCTTTCTCCAGCCCAGACCATATGGGCCGAGCAATCATAGTACAGTCCAGAAGTTGAATCGAGACGCGTGAGTGATTGCTCGTAAGGCAAGAGCAAACACTCGTGTGATGTCCAGAAATCGGTGGTTCTCATCACAGGGTGATCCATGGTCAGCCCAGCAGCTTGCATAAACCCTAGAGCCTCGTCAACTCTGTTCGCTAGCTCACGGTAACTGCGGTGGTCAACAAGTAGAGAATCTTTCACAACCATATACAGACAACAACGTAGCATATTTTTCAATAATAAAATTGACGAAAAAATATTTTACCGGTCGCCCTGCTCGCTTTGCTCGGTGAAGTCCAAGTTCCACTGAGTGACCCTCTGCATCGCGGCGTAACCACCGGTTGCAAAGGCTCTCAATAGATTCAAAGTGGCGGCGGATTGGCAGTAAGCTCTGATCAGCCTGTGTGGGTCAGGGGTTCTTGATTTCAGATCAAATGCATCTCCATTGATGTTGTCTCCTCTGTAACTTGGCAACTTTACACCGTTTTGCTCCTCGAATGGATCTGATCTGGGCTTTGCAAACTGGCCTGCCATTCTTCCCACCTGTGTTTTTTTTTTTTTTCAGCAACATAAAATTAGACATGACTTTTTTGCCAAATTAGGGATTGAAAATAACTAATGACCTAAAATACTTAACAGAAGATAAAAACAAATAATAACGACGTTTTTTTTTACTATTCTCATGAATGGGAAATTGACCAATACCCAGAGTCCAAATTTCACATATAAGTTAAAAAAAATCACGGCGACGATTATTGAACAGAAAGGGAATAAATTAAGGGGGAAAATAACACGAGATCCGATGTTTCTGGATAAAGATCGCACCTTTATAACGGGAACTTGACCGCCGAACATGAGAACAGCGCCCATCTGGAGGAGAATTCTGAAGGTGTCCCTGATGTTGTTGGCATTGAACTCCTTAAAGCTCTCGGCGCAGTCCCCACCTTGGAGGAGGAAAGCATTACCCATGGCGGCCTGACCCAGGCGCTCCTCCAGATTCCGGGCCTCTCCGGCGAAAACAATCGGAGGGAAATCGTCTAGGGTTTTCAGGACCGAATCGAGATCCTCCTTGTTCGGGTACTCCGGCAGCTGAAGCGCCTTCTTCGACTTCCAGCTGTCCACCGCCCATTTCTTCGGAGCGGAGTTGGTCTCGACCGCGGTGGCGACGGAGGCGGAGGATGTGGATGCGGCGGCGGCGGGGGCGATTGGCGTCTTGGAATTGGATGAATCGGCGGAGTGGACGGCGGAAATGGGTTTGATTACGGATCTGAGGGTTAGGGAGGAAGGATTGACCCGGATTGGGGAATGGGTTTGGGTAATGAGGGAAGATTTGTTAGTGAGGAGAGAATTCTGTGCAGAGAGCGCCATTGGGGGCAAAATGGGCAATGGGTTAACTCTCTGGTTTGTGATGGAGATTGTACCTCTGCTGAAAGAGAGGAGAGAGATTTGATGGGTTTTTATAGAACAGATCTTTTTTTGTGTTTGGTGGAAAATTGGAATAGGTGTTCGTGAAATTGGATTTGGGTTTTTTCGTAGAGGGGTGGGTGGGGAATATTTTATTTTATTTTATTTTCAATTTAAACACTGAAAACTATGTCACACCTTATTTTGATGTAAATATGGAAATACATTTCTCTATTCTGAAAAGATATTTATAGTACGAGTTTTAATAGCTTGCAATATAATTTTATTTTATTTGTAAGTTTTATTCAAAAAAATCAAAAAATTTTAAACACTTTTTGAATTCTCGCGAATTAAACGAGCAATTTCGACAATGATTTGAGATACAACGTATTTATAGTTCATTTTTTTAAACGAGCAATTTTTTAACATCGTCAATCCGAATTATACATTTTATGTATAATATCTCCATATACATGTTTGGAGATATGGTTGTATGATGGACAATGTTAGTCTTATGTTTGGTTTTATTTTTTAGAAATAAATTAGTATGTTATGTATCACAATCTTGAACTAAATATATGATAATTAGTCATTGCCTAAATAAAAGAAAAGTATTACACTATAATCATATAATATTTTGTACAAAAATATATTCATTATAAGACAATTAGTTTCAACATGATATAGTTTATGCAAAGCTTATTTTAAAGTACCAATAACACATGTTTCATGACGTGGCTGTGGGAGGGGGGGGGGTGGGTTAGGTGGGGGTGGGTGGGTGAGTAAATTGCAGTGGGAAATTAGGGAGAGATGGTGGGCCGGTGGCGAAGGAGACTCAAGCCCAAGGGGTTGGTGTGGAAGTAAGTAGTTGGGAGGGGTGATTTTGTAATTTCCAAATAGTCAATTATAAATATATAATTGCTAATTTGGTCCATCGCCAACTACTTTTTGTCTATTAAGTTTGATATTTTTAATTTAACTAGTACTTCACCCGTGCGTTGCACGGTTATTTATCATAAAAATAAATATTTGATTTTAAAAAGTTCTCGAAATAGTAAAATCAATGGTTGATGTGCAATTCAAAGTAAAAAAAATTATTCCGTGTAAGTAACGAATTAAGCCAACATAGGTAAAAAAACTAAATACCAAAGGTTTAATTTCCATATACAAAAGGCGAATACATCGTTACCCTTACCGTTACCATTTCCATTACTATTACCATTACGATTATCAACAACAATACCAATATCAATACCAAGACCATTACCATTACCATTACCGGTACTCAATACTAATACAAATACTGAGATCAATACCAATACTAATACCAATCATTACCATTACCACTACCATTACCATTAGCGTTACCATTACCATTATCATTTCTAATACTGATAGTAATATAGTAATACTAACACTAATCTAATAATAATACTATAACTATTAGTAATCCTAATGCTAATCCTAATCATAATGCTACGCTAATACTAATTTCCTTACACTAATGCTAATGTGAACCATAATCCTAATCCTAATACTAATGTTAATCTTAATCCTAATACCAATTCTAATTATAATCATAATTCTAATAATAACACGAATCATAATTCTAATCCTTATAGAAATGCAAATATGCTAATACTAATTTTAATATTATTGCTTATGCTAATTCTAATCCTAATTATAATGGTAGTACTAATAATTAAATTAATATGCTAATGATAACGCTAATGCTAATCACAATACTAAACTAATACTTATACGCCAATGCTAATGCTAATCCTAATATACTAATGCTAACGCCAATCGTAATTCTAATTCTACTACTATTGCTAGTACTAATGTTAATCCTAAACATAATCCTAATATTGATGCTACTAATCATAGTACTAATGCTAATGCTAATCATAATCATAATTCTAATTATAATCCTACACATAATCATAATGTTAAATCCTAATGCTAATGCAAATTCTAATTCTAATCCTAATGGTAATGTTAATTCTAATTCTAATATTAATCATAATCCTAATCCTAATCATAATCCTAATCATAATCTTAATCATAATCATAATCCAAATCCTAGTGGAAATAATCATAATACTAATACTAATACTAATGTTAATATTAATATGTTAATCATAATCCTAACAGAAATGTTGATTTGTTAATGATAATGCTAATCCGAATACTATCTTAATGCTAATCTTAATCCTAATCATAATCCTAATCACAATATTAATACTAATCTTAATCCTAACGTTAATACTAATGCTAATTTTAATCTTCATCATAACGTTAATGCTAATCCCAGTACTAATTATAATCCCAATATGTATCTTAATCATTATCATAATCTTAATATTAATACTAATAATAACCATTATCCTAATCTTAATTCTTAACACGACTATATGCTAGTGGTAATACTAATATGCTAATGTCAATGCTAATACTAATCTTGATATACTAAACTCATATGGTGATGCTAGTGTCAATCTTAATCCTTATTTTACTATAAATCAGAATCCTAATCTTATTCCCAAACACAATCCTAATTATAATCTTAATCTTAATAATGATCAAGTTCCTGATCCTGATCCTAATGTTGGTCCTAATCCTGATCCTAATCAGAATCATAATCATAATCTCAATGGTAATCCTAATCATAATTCTAATATAAATGTAATCCTGATATTAATACTAATTATAATCTTAATGTTAATCCTATTATTTATACTAATCTTAATCCTAATACGAATTCCAATACTAATCTTAATCCTTATCACGATCTAAGTATTATTCCTAATCATAATCGTAATACTAATATTAATGCTAATACATTGATGGTAATTTAATGTTCATCCTTATATGCTAATGTTTATTATAAGTTTATAACTATAATATGCTAATGCTAATACTAATATATCCTTATGACATTGCTAATACAAATCCTAATATGCTAATGTTTATACTAATATGCGAGTGCTAATAGTAAAATGATAATGCTAATACTAATGCTCATCATAAAAGGCTAATGCCAATGCTAATCATAGTCCTAATCACGATCATAATCCTAATATGAATTCTGATCATAATTATAATTGTAATCCTGATCCTAATCATGATATTGATCCTAATTTTAATCATTATCTCGATCATAATCTTGACCGTAATCTTAATGTTGATCTTAATACTAATACAGTAATACTAATACTACTACGAATGTGCTAATTGTAATTTAATGTTAATCCTCATATACTAATGCAATTGTAATAGTAATATAGTAATAGTAATACTAATATGCTAATACCAGTGCTAATACTAATCTCAATATACTAATGTTAATACTAATATGCTAATGGTAATACTAATTGACTAATGTTAATGCTAATGAAGGGTCGTAAAAAATAATTAATTGATTAAATTCGGTTAACAATGATTAATATTGCATTATTGTCTGTAGAAACAATAGTAGTTTTAATATAATAATTGTTTCATTGTTATCCCATATAACTATGCCAATATATATTATTTTAATATAGGCATATATATATGACCCACTAATAGGGGTGAAAAAATAGAAAATATAAAAAATCGCTAATAGGGGGAAAGTCAGATAATAAACTACCTAATTAAGGAAAAACAAAATTACTGAAATTATAAAATGGCCCCAGTTAGAGTTGGTAGTCAAATTGGTGAAATTACAAATTGACCCCAAGTCAGGGTCTCTGGTTTGATTACGCTAAATATGAAGAATTAGCGTGTATGAAAACAAAAACCTTTGATCGCATAAAGAAGATAATATTGGAAATATAGTTGTAAATCTGACGATAATATGTGGTAGTTTTTTTTATACAATTAAAATTTTATTAAATTGCAATAAAGAAATCCTAAGCAGAATTTTAAATAAAAACCTCCTAATTGGGTGAAAAAAGCAAAACTAAATACCCCATGATGGGATGAAAGTGCAATAATAAACTACCTAACTAATGAAAAACAAATGTACGTGAATTAAAAAACGGCCTAGCTAGAGATGCTACTCACACTGTTGAAATGTCAAATTGACCCAAGTTAGGGTGAAAGTGCGATTACGGTAAATATGAAGAATTAGCGTGTATGAAAACAAAACACTTTGATCGCATAAAAAAACAAAAATTGCAATATAAATCTAAATCTGACTATAATATTTGGTATTTTTTGTTTGTAATAAAATTAAAATTTTATTAACTTGCAAAAAGAAATACTAAGCAGACTATTACATAAAAATAAAAACCCCCGAAGAGGTGAAAAATTGAAACTATAAAAACCCCCTAATAGGGGGTAAAGTGAGATAATAAACCACCTAACTAAGGAAAAACAAAATTCTGAAATTTTGAAATGGCCCCAGCTAGAGCTGCTAGTCAAACTGGTGTAATTACAAATTGACCCCAAGTTAGGGTGAAAGTGCGGTTACGCTAAATATAAAGAATTAGCGTGTATGAAAACAAAACACTTTAATCGCATAAACAAATAATATTTGATATATAGTTCAAAATCAGAAGATAATAATTAGGTTCAAAAACCAATTTCAAAGGTCGAAGCAAAATGTTGCAAATCTACATATTGAAAATCGGAATTAATTTTTTTTAACAAACCGTCCATACAATATATGTGGATCATATCCTTGCATTGTATTCAACAACGCAAGGCATTTTTTTTCGTGCCGATGTCACTGTATATGACACATACGTTGCTATCAATGGATATATAAAAGTACAGAGCAAACAAACATAATTAATTTCGTTGTTATTTTGTTTTCCCACAAAATTGTAATCCGAAAACAATGTAAAAAATATTTAAAACATACACATTGTTTCCCAGAAACGAAGAAGGCGATTCCATGCAATTTCAATATCCTAACTATTCATGTCTCCTTGCAATACTCCATCTGGCATTCCTCCATAAATTTCGGCACATAAATCTTTCCGCTAACTACATGATTCGAACATCTGGTGAAAAATAAAACTCAAAATATTTTGCAGAATTCTCAAATGTAAAAGAAATTTGTAAAATTTAAACATAAAACCATAGAAAAATCAAAATATTTTTAGGGTATAGACAATAATATATAAAAAATACGAAAATAAATAAATAAATGAACCTTGTTTATTTTCGTGTGCTTCTTAATATTTGGATGGAGAATATGAATGAGTAAGAACGGATTTGGAGTAAGGTATTTATACTTGTTTTTTTATGTAACAAAAGGTAAATAATATATATCTTTAAGGAAATACACCTTTAATGTACTAAATTGATACAATTATTGCGAAAATCCGGATAAGATTAGAGCTAATTGAGACAATTATTGATTATTTGCCCCAATTCCAAAATCATTAATCACATCCATTATTGATTTTCCATCTTTATAGCCATTCCAATTCAATATTTTATTAATGTATTTTCCATAATATTGAATTGATGTTTTTTATATGTTGATGCACGGGAATGAATTAGCACACTGGATATTGTTAATCCGGCTCATATTAAAATAGTTTTCCATAATCATTATCTTTCCTTTTCATATTTAAAAGAAAAATATTGGTTAACTATAAGGAATATATTATTACTAAACACATGTTATATTTACAAAAATTCCATAATTAAAATAATGTGATTATTTGATCACCATAAACTCATTACCACAATCCGTTTTTTTCATATTGAATGAAATGAAAAAAAATTAATAAAGAAATCATTTTTTTTGAAATAAGTTAAATAATAAATAAGACAAAATGTAATAAGGACTAAGTAAGGAAAGAAGTCCACAAATAGAAGAGATGAAAAGATTTGGGATTAAAATTAAAGATGTCAAAACTTCAATTGTGTATTCTCCCTTTATATATTATATAGATGGAAGGAACAAAAGAGTCATATCGCCGCATTTCCAATGATGATGCACGAAATTGACCCTTGTGTCTATTTTATGTCCAAGGCATCTTTTGGTTTATTCTATTGGGATGAAAATATAATAAATAATAATTTTGATTATACGATTTCTATTACCAAACGTTGGGTTTGTTTGACTCAATTTATGTTGACCGTTGACAACTCATATTTGAATTGCTTCCATATGAATGATTACATTAAAATCGCCCAAAGATTACACATGCAAGGAGAAGAAAGTAATTTCACTGAAAAATAAAATAAAATTGGACGTTTATGTCATTTCATAATTATAGGAAGGATTAGGGCTGAAAAAGTAATTACCCGCTATTGATTTATCGCAATGTATCCGTATCGAAAATTATTGGGAAAAAAATACCGGAACATCGGTTACTACTACATTTGGTATGGTATTGATATTGTAAGACTATTACACGATACGGTAACACGATATTGTTTCAATACGGCAATAGTATTGCCGTACGGCCATAAATATCGGGTATGCACGAGCCTACCCTACGTCCCTACCATATTGGGCTGGATTGATAACTTATCAATCATTTGCATGATTGGGCCATGGGCCACTCTACTAATCTATACTGGGTCCAAAACCAGTAAACCACTCAAGTCTCAACGGAATATGAATGGATTATTTCGCAAATTATCATTTTTCTACGAAATCAAAGTGGGCTTTAATTGACTTGATGCTAATGTAACAAGCCTCCATTGGAAAATAAATAGGAATTGCTTAATTTCAAATTACAATTGAACCTTCATAAATTGGTATTAAATAAACTAATACGATTAAATAATATAATATTTCTCTAAACTAATAAAATTTCATTAATCCCAACTATAGTAATTTACGGATATTTAATTGAGAGTATATTGCAGTTCGTTGCATAATATTAACTAAATTAATAGTGAATAATATTTTCATAAACTTTTATTTTCTTATGTTTGGAAATAAAAAATATTTAATTTTTTTTGAGAAACATAATAATGATAAAGAAGACAAAAATTTATGCAATTTTCTTATATTTAATTTCCGGACAAACGAATGAATGAATGAGTTAACTATTACAATATTTCCCTCTATAATAATAATATTCTAAACTCTATGTATAACAAAAATCAAACTAAAGTGGAACATTTGGAAGTGGAAGGATCGTAAATCGCCGGAAGCAAGTATTTCCGGCCGTTAGCACCGTGCGCATTATAGCTAGCACCGGTGGTGGGGTCCACCAATAAGTCTCCGGCGTAACCCGGATATGCTCCTTTAGCGTAGACTCCGGGGCAGGCGGATGCAGCTTCGAGTGGGGCCTCGGATGTGCCTTGATAAAACCCGTTTCCAAACGGGTTGGTAACCGTACCCGCTAAAAGCCCGCTCAAACTCATGACCATGCCGTCTAGGCCCACATCGTTGTTGGGGGCAATAAGGGCTGGGCTTTGTGGGCCGTAAATGGGCTGATGGAACGGCCACGCGCAGTACCCTGGGCACTGAGTCTCCGAGTTGCCAACCCAGATGTAGGCAAATTTGTTATTCTTACCCTTCACAGGGGTACTTTTGGAACCGTGTGTCCCACACCTGTTGAAGCAGAATCCGTCGACGGCGACGTCTGACGCCGTTAGGACGACGTTGATTGCGTTCTTGTGGTCGCCGTTAGATGCCAACTGGACGATTTTCTTCTCGGAGAGGGATTTTCCGAGGGAGTACTTCTCGTCGATGATCTGTCTGCCCAGGTAGAGCGAGAGTGAGGTTTTGGAGTTGGCGAGGTGGTAATATTTCTCGGTTGCCTTCCACCACGTGGCGACGGATGGTTGGCTGAGAGCAGGCTTCGCCGTCGGCGATGCTGCTGAGAGGGAGGTGATGAAATCGGCGACGATAGTCCTCTGTGAGGGTTTGAATTTTCCGTACCAGATGAGATTGACGGCGATTCTACCGTTTAGAAGAGCGCCGTTATGGTAACGGAGAAGCTGGGTTTGTGGTTCTTCGATCAAAGCATTGAGCTTCCTCGAAGCAAAAGAAACATTGAACAGAGAAATTAAGGCCAAAATTTGAACCATAATCACGAAATAGTAGTGAGAAGCCATTGATGGAAAATGGAAGAGCTAGGTTTTTTTACAGTATGTATATTAAGCTGAGAGTGAGTGAGGAATTGGATGATGATAGTTGAATGGAGAAGAAGGGTATTTATATACGGAGGTGGCTGATATTAGTATGGGCGTTGGTGCGCACGCGCAGATAAAAACAAAAAACTCAACGCGCTATTTTTTTTGAATTTTGCTATTTTTTCAGAGAGAGGAGAGAGAAGCATATTTACAGCTTGCTTTACAGGAATAGTTTGGCACTTTCTGTGCAAGTCCCTAAATTGTGTCTACCTATTATTATATTATTATTATTCGATTTTTTTTCGGGAGTGCTAAGTATTAGCAATTAGCCTCATAGATTAATTAGGTAATTAAAACCCAATCCTTTGAGCAAAGAGATGCACGATTTATTTATTTTTAATTGAAAAATCATGAAGTTGTCTTCTTTCTTAGATAACCTGCAGACAAAACAAAATTTAAATTGCATAATTGTGATTAGGTCTAAGCTAATTATTGTAGTAATATATTAAAGAGTTAATTAAGTAGTGCTCATTCAGAATTGCTGTGTTTGGATGTTAGCTATGAAGGAAACAAGACAGCTTATTAATTATTTATTATATATGCAGCAGAATTAAAAAAAAAAAAAAAAAAAAAAAACAGCCAACGCAAACAATGGATCATGCATAAACAAATCTATACCAAAACTAATTATTATTATTACTAATAATATAAACAATGTATATATTATTGGAGTCAAAGTTTGTAGTATGCATGAATGGTGATTAAGTAGGATAAGTATTGCCCTAGCACACTCTCCCATGCATCAGCATCCAATGAACATAATTATTTGATTTATGTTTCTTATCTTAATTAATTTGATTAATTTTAATTATGAAAGTAATTTTATATTGAATTAATTGAAAATAATGATGGATTAGTGGGAAAGTAGTGTTGGCGGATAATGAAACAAGCCAACCTAATAGCCTTCACATACGCGTCTGGTCATCTCACACACTCTACTGGCAAACTTTAATTATTAATTTAATAATATTAATATTGAAATGTACAGATGTCACATTTCAAATAAATGAATTCAGGCCATCTGATTGATGCCCAATTAAATTTTGTACTGTTCGTCAAACTTTTTAATCAAATGTAATTAACCACAATCTCGACATGTCATTATCGTAAACCAAATAGTAATGGTCTAAATATTAGGTTGTAAAAAGTTAATTAATTAATGAATTAATTAGACTCGTCTAAATGGAGATATAATTTTAATTTATTTTTTTTAAATTTGAAAATTGAAAATGAAAGATGAAATAGAGGCGGACAATAAATAGGCGTAAAAAGGTGTGTGTTTAACTAGTGTAGGGTGGTGATATGGTGTGACACTTTAATTTGTGTATGATGGATGATCACACATATCAACAATGCCAACTGTGCACAGCTCTACCCCAACTTAACTGCCCCACTTCCTCCAGCCTGTCCTACCTAAAACCCTATCTCTCTCTCTCCTCCCTTTCTCTCTCTCTCTCTAGGAAATACACTAATTGAAAAGATGCCCAAATCTTGCTGTAACTAAGCTGTAATGCTTTTATTTCAGCTTCTTTCTCTCTCTAGAGAATAACCGCGTTTGGATTTTGACTAAAAGGGTGCTTCTTCGTAGCTCACTCACTTGATAATTCATTTATATAAATACCCTTCTTCTCTCTTCTTATTTCACCATCCAATTTCTCACTCACTCTCACTTAATAGTCCATACAGTACTTACAAACCAAGCTCTTCAATTTTCCAACAATGGCAGCTTCTCACTACTATTTCGTGATTATGGTTCAAATTTTGGCCTTCATTTCTCTATTCAATGTTTGTTTTGCTTCGAGGAAGCTCAATGCTTTGGTCGAAGAACCACAAACCCAGCTCCTCCGCTACCATAACGGCGCTCTTCTCAACGGTAAAATCGCCGTCAATCTCATCTGGTACGGCAAATTCAAAACCTCACAGAGGACCATCGTCGCCGATTTCATCACCTCCCTCTCAGCAGCATCGCCGCCGGCGAAGCCTGCTCTCAGCCAACCATCCGTCGCCACGTGGTGGAAAGCCACCGAGAAATACTACCACCTCGCCAACTCCAAAACCCCACTCTCGCTCTACCTGGGCAGACAGATCATCGACGACAAGTACTCCCTCGGAAAATCCCTCTCCGAGAAGAAAATCGTCCAGTTGGCATCTAACGGCGACCACAAGAACGCAATCAACGTCGTACTAACGGCGTCTGACGTCGCCGTCGATGGATTCTGCTTCAACAGATGCGGAACCCACGGTTCCAAAAGTACCCCTGTGAAGGGCAAGAATGACAAATTCGCCTACATCTGGGTTGGTAACTCGGAGACTCAGTGCCCTGGTTACTGCGCGTGGCCATTCCATCAGCCCATTTACGGCCCACAAAGCCCACCCCTTATTGCCCCCAACAACGATGTGGGCCTAGACGGTATGGTCATGAGTTTGAGCGGCCTTTTAGCGGGTACGGTTACCAACCCGTTTGGAAACGGGTTTTATCAAGGCACATCTGAGGCCCCACTCGAAGCTGCATCCGCCTGCCCCGGAGTCTACGCTAAAGGGGCATATCCGGGCTACGCCGGTGACTTGTTGGTGGACCCCACCACCGGTGCTAGCTACAATGCCCGCGGCGCTAATGGCCGGAAATACTTGCTTCCGGCAATTTACGATCCTTCCACTTCCAAATGTTCCACTTTACTTTAATTTTTGTTATACATAGAGACAATCAGAATATTATTATAGAGGGAAATAGTGCAATAGTGAAATCATTCGTTCATTCATTCATTTTATCTATTATTATTAATATTGTGAAATATAAGAAAATTATTTAACTGAATTGCTAATTGTAGCGGGACTTTTACTTAAATTGGCTTATTTGCAGCGGTACTTTCATTACAACTTTTTTCAACTTTCTAAAAACCTCGAAATGCTCTCAACTAAAAAAAGTCGAAAAAAAAAGAATTTCGTGTTTGTTTGATAAATCGACTTACCGACGACAACAAATAACATAATGGCCGATTCAGTTGACTTCTACGAGATAAAATCGAAGAAATTAGTGAAATTTCTATTTTTTTAAGGTATTTTCGTGTTGTGCAGCACGAGAACCCAATTTTTTTGGGTTTCCCGTGCTACACAGAACGGGAAATTCAAAAAAAAAAAAAAAAAAAAAAAAAAAAAACCTAAGAACAATCGTGCTGTGGGGAACGGGAACACCAAGTTCCCGTGCCCTAGAGGACGGGAACCATGAAAAAAATTCGAAAAAAAAAAAAAAAACTTTGAAGCTCTCGTTCTCTGGAGCACGGAAACTCGAAGAAAATTCAAGTTCCCGTGCTCTGCAGAACGGAGGATTCAAGCCGTTTGAATCTCCCGTTCTGCAGAGCACGAAAACTTGAATTTTCTTCGAGTTTCCGTACTCCAGAAAACGGGAGCTTCAAAAATTATTAATTTTGTTTTCGAATTTTGCTAGATCTAATCCTAACATGTGTTTTTATCGAAATTGGAAATAAAACTTATTAAAAGTAGTAGGATATTGAAAATTTACCGGAATCGAGCCTCGTTTGCTACGGTTTCAAAGTCGAAAAAATTTACGAAATTCAAATTTCTAGAGAGAGTTTGGGAATAGGAGAGAGAAATTCAAAAAAAAAATTAAATGAAAAAGGTACCGCTGCAAATAAGCCAATTTCAGTAAAAGTCCCGCTGCAAATAGTAACACCCATTTAAGCTCGCGTGCTAATTTACTATTAGAGCATCTCCAAGGTTACAAGCTAAAAAATGTAATGCTATATCTATTATACCTCATGAATATTGTATAGCAAGCTACTTTTCACCTTATCACTCCAACCATATCATCTATTTTATACCATTCTATTATAATTTATTACTTTTTCATTATTTATTTGATACTTTAAACATACCCATTTCTAACAAACCTATTATTTTAATATTTTTATCATTTAGATTTCGTGAATAGTAAATGGTATATATAGCATTTGTAGATGAGCTTTTAGCTTGTGAGCTAAAATATACCTCTCCCTTTGGAGTGAGTTTTTTCTTCCTCAAAAGCTATATTTGCTAAATTATTGCTTTTACCATCTCAAATTGTCTATGGTTGGAGATGCCCTTAGTATCGTATATTTATTTGGTCTCAAAAAACTCGATGCTAATTGGGCCTAAGAGGGGTCTTCATTCATGAGCCCATTAGGCTTAATTCTCCGAACAACAACTTAAAAATGAGAAGTAAACCCATCTATCGCATGTGGCCTTTCGTGATTCAAAAGACTGCTTGAAAATTATGAACTGCATACTATCGATTGTTAGGTTTTTCCATATTCAAATAGAGAAATATATTATCATGAGTTTAAACTTCATAATCATGACTAACTTGAGCCGGAATGCTCGTATTATGGCTAAACTGGACTCGGTTATCTAGATTGTAGTGTGGGCCTCTAAGGACTTGTCGATATTGGGCCGTTGGACTTCGATCCATTAACGATATTGATCATGTGGTCAACGGTGTATTGCATTGAAGAAACTAATGTAGTGAATTATTTGGCATATACTATATAATTAGAAATTGGATTATTCTACTCATAGGCCTTACATTGTAGTCACAAACGTATCGTTTAAATGCACATTTGTAATTAGGATTTTGGATCCATTGGGCCAAGAGTTTATTTGCATATTGTCCATACGGAGTTGACCATAACCAAAACAATTTTGAGAGTTGACCACATGAATAAATCAAGAAGCCCAACTTATTCAACTCGAGTGAAGATTAAAAATTTTAGTATTATTAATTTATTATATTACACACGTTTTGCATTCTTAATATTTTATACATTTTATTGATTTTTTTTTTTTTATCGTGCCCATATTTATGACACTATTACAAAGAAGGCAACAATCTACATTTAAGTGGACAACACGATGATTACTTGAAGAATATATCCATTTATGTCTAATTAACTTACTGGAAACCATACATATACAAATATATATATATATATATATATATATATATATATATATATATATATATATATATATATATATATATATATATATATATGTGTGTATATTCACAAATATACATATATAGGAAAATAAGTGCGCTATAAATCGGGGAGGTTGAAGGATAATGTGTTGATTTTATTCTGTATGAAATCAAATCAACTTTGATGTTTAAGTGTTGGTTGGGTAGGTATCTCTCTCTTTAACATAAATTGATGAGAGAGAGACTCTTCTTCAAAACTATTTATAAGGTCTCCCTATTTGAAAATAACAAAATAATTTTAAAATTCATATAACCGTAACTAATATAAACTGATCAAACGGTTATTTCAGTCCTATACCCGGTGAATATTACACTGATTGATTTTTACTATTGATTTACACAACCAATGTATGTGTACGAGCGCTGCACAATGTATTTCACGCGATATATATATATCGTAGTATAAACCTGTATCAGACACTAAACAACATAAGTATTTGGTCCGAACGTGTCAATTTTTTTCATTTTCATTAACAAATATTCAAATTTTACTTCGCAATCAAAAAAAAAATTAAAAGCATTTCGGCAATGGAGCCCATATCAACAAATACGTATATGTATTTTTTACTAGGGTTTACTAAAATTTAAATAAATCACAATATGAATATTGATTTGAAAAAAGAAAGACTCAATGAAGTCTTTATATTGGAGAAGGTGACATAAATTACTACAAGTTGCTGACGTGGGAGAAGCAATATATTATTATTTATTAATTTTCCTCTTCTTTTTAGATATATATATTAATATTAGTAAATGGAAAGAAATAAGGAAAAAATAAAGTAGATGAAAATCCAGCTAATTGGTGTTGAAGAATGACAAGAGCCCCACGTGGGGGAGAGGACAGCCAGTTCACGGACTTGAACACTTGTCTTTAATCTTTTAGCTGTCTAATGCTTCGCTGGCATTATTTTACATTTCTTCCTATTTTGACCTTCTCAAATATATGTATTTTTGATTTTTCCCTCACACTACATTATTAAAATATATAATAATATTGTTCTGAATTATTATTACGTGGAATTTGTTTTCCCATCAATTTTACTACCTTTTATGTTTATCATTAAAAATCACTGGTTCCAGATATAAAGGAAATTGAATATTGCAATAAAGTACCTTGAATTTTACCTTTTTACCTGTTGCACCACAAAAGATTTACTTCGACTTGAATATTGCAATAAAGTACCTTTAATTTTTCAATATCAAAGTTTCACCCATGCAAGTTACCCAATGGCTATATTGAAGACATTTAATATTTTTATCGGACATTTAATACTTTTATCTTCTACCCACTTGACAACTATCCATTCAACTAACACTACAATTTTTTCCTCTCAAATAAATAGTACTAAATTTCGATCCTTAAAAGGTGGTTTATTGGTAAAGTAAACGAGTGCGATGTTATTTTTAATTTGTGTTCAATGCTTTATAAATCGAGTTCATAACACATGCATGGCTAACTTAGAGTGATTTATTTGACGAAAAACAAAATAAATAATTTTCATATTAATTTTCTTGAACAAAATCCATATAATTATTGGAAAGAAAAATACTACCATATATTATCAGTAAAGCATTGACTCAAAATTCTAGTTGTTCTCAAGATGATTTAAAAAAAATGTTATGTTTAATAGTTTTTTATTGGAAATTACACCCGTTAAGAGTTAAGGGCATGGAACTATTGAATCTTAAAAATACTGTATGATCGATACGAGTTCAATTAACCTAAAGTTAAATGGTAAGAATTTCACACGAAGTTCGAAGGCAAGGTTCAATCTCGCATTGCTCACTAAGTACTCCATAGATTATCTAAATATACTTCTATTGTTTCTACACGATTCCGACTGAATTGACCATCGGTGTTCTAACACTGTGAAACCTTCCCCGATACTCTTTTTTTGCATGTCTCTCAAAGCGCGCGAGTTTCTGCTTATTCGGACCCATTCCACTTCCTCAATTTCGTGATTGAGTCATTTAAGCTACATGGTTCTGTATTTCATATGTGAAATTAGTGAATCTTAAAATTTAATTATTATTATTATTTTTTTTACTGATTTTGGAGGGAAAAATGAATGTCGGGGGTTCTTGCATCTTGCTTATTCCTAGTAATAATTAATTAATGTAGGAATTGTTGGGAATTAGGGGCCATACAGCAAAGTGACAGAAGGCTATTCCCAAGTCATTGTGGGTGCTCCAGAATTCTTCAAACCACAAAAAATAATTTAAATTCCAAACGAATCTTCGAATGTGGACAACACAACTCGACTAAATATATATATATAAAAATTTATATTCACCTAAAATTAAAAAAAAAATATCATCACAATTTTTACAATATCTTATCATCATTCATAACTTAATTATTTCAATAAATAAAATCTCATCACCTGACCTACAACAGGCGTTTCCATTCAGATATATATCTTATGTTTATATATATTTTGATTTATTTATTTAATTATTGATATATGCTTTTTCTTGTCCGAATTATGATGACCTGCTTCTTTTTCAAAGTGTTATTAATTTATGTTTATTTTTCTGTATGATTTATGTTTATTGGCTGTTAGGACAGTTAGCTGTGTAAACATCTAATGATTGGGTAGGTTAGAACGTGGGGTCATGTGGATATACTGATTGATTATAGCCTGTCTAAAACAAGAAACCGGATAAATTCAAAATTAAATTTAAATATATAGTTTATAGAAAAATTTAGTGAAATTTATAATTTTTTAGGTGTAAATTAATGGATATTTATTAATTCCTTGAATTGTATTAATTAATTTACATCAACCCCACCCACCCACATAATTGAATATAACAGAGATGTAATAGAAATTAAAAAAAAAATGAAAAGAAGATGAGTTTTACTGGAGATGATTTTCAATTTTCTTGATTATTCGAAAATAAAATAAGCCGAAACTATGAAATATTAATGCAATGCCTCGTTACTATGATTTTGATTATTATTTATACGTTACAGTTAAGGTTAACATTTATTTGATAATATAGTAAAAATCTAGAGAATTATGATCGAGGGGTTATGTGCTTATATTAAAAGTAAAAGGGAGTCATGTGCATAAATTTCAAACTACAGAGAAGTTATATGCTAATATATGCGCAAAACTCAAATTATAGGGGTTAAAAGGCTATTTACACTAAAATATATGAAAAAAACATATTGAATTAAAAAGTCAAAATAGGTCGTAGTGCCTTCCCTCGCTCTCAAATACGCGTGCAATAGGAACAAGTTACAAATTACCTTATATGTCAACATGACAAATTTTGAGAATATATTATTGAATCGAAAAGTCAAAATAGCCAAATATTTACTTAATTATTTTTTAGGATTAGTTGAAAAGGCATAATAATTTTTTGAATATAAATTCAAAATGACACCAATTTTGCTAGGAATACATAAATAGTAGGTAACAAAATGTCAAAATCACAAGGAACATAATATAGTACCGTTGCTTGATTGATTTGAACTTTTCATCCTTGTTATGGTGAAATATTTTAGTAGGTTAATAATACTGTATTGACTATTTGACTTCTAAAGTTATTTTGATTCGAAATATGTCAAAACTCAAAACATGTAATTAGTTGTTTATTGAGCTAGAATACTAATCCAACTTGAATCGTCAAGATTACATGTCGAGTGAGAAAGATATGCAAGAATTAATGACATTGTCCATAATTTTGATATTTTGAGTTACGTAAAATTCAAAACGTAACTCATTCATGTATAGCTTAGTCACCAGACATCTAATTTAACTGTTTCAAGTTGAATTAGAAAGTTAAATAAAAAAAAAATTGAATTAGAAAATGATTAAAAGCACGTTCGAAGTCAAACAATATTCGTAAACTGAAAAGACATTTAACATTTTAGATTATAATTAGTTTTATTTTATAAAATCATCTCAAAGTAATACTCAAAAGTAAAATCAATCCATAGTACATTACATATATTTGCACATATAATAATATATAAGATTTATTTTGAAATAATATGTCAACTAACTTTCGAAGTAATACGAATATTCACATACAAAATTGTGTATGTTTCATTATATATATATATATACATTATAATATATGAAGCGTCTCTATATAATGTGTGTGTATATATAAATGCAGAGAGAGAGGATAGCGCAGAGAGAAGAGAGAGAGAGAGAGAGAGAGAGAGACAGGGAGGACAGTGTGAAGTGGTGTTTAGTGACGCAGCTGTCATTGGAATTTCTGGAGCACACAAAGCCACAAATAATCGTTTACCTCTTCTCATATACAGCAATTCAGAAACTTTGCCTCTGTCGGACCGATCCCCCTTTCTCTCTCTACTTTCTCTCTCTCCTCCATATATTTCCATATATAATTCTTCTTCTTAATTTCTTATATATATATATACCATATAAAATACCCTCCCCCCTCTCTCTCTCTCTTCAAATTCCTGTTTGACCATAAATCACCAGAGCAATCCCATCCACCGCCGCCTTCGCCGGTGTCCGTCAGTTGAGGGATGGAGGTGGAGTCAACGTGCTCGCGGAGGAACGCAACACTGAAGAAAGCTGCGAGACTGCAATTTTGATTTTCCAATTTTGTGTTTTGGTTCGTTAATTATCAGCAAAAAGTCGCATTGGGCGTTGATTGATTGATTAATTAGCATATATATGCGATTATGGCACACCATCAGCATTATCAATCGCCATTCGGAGACACGACATTCACGAAGGTGTTCGTCGGAGGTCTCGCCTGGGAAACTCCGACCGACGTAATGCGCGGCTACTTCGAACAGTTCGGCGATATTCTCGAGGCCGTCATCATCAAGGACAAGAACACCGGAAAATCCAAGGGTTACGGATTCGTAAGCACTTTCATATCTTTTTTTAAATATATATATATATATATTAATATTGGATCATAAATAAATAAAATAAAGAAATTGAATTGATAGGTAACATTTCGGGAAGCTGAATCGGCGAATAGAGCTTGTGTTGATCCAAACCCTGTGATTGATGGAAGAAGAGCCAATTGCAACATTGCTTCTTTAGGAAGACCACGACCATCTCCTCCTAGAGGTTTAATTTCTTTTTTTTATTTACTTAATTAATTAATTAATTAATGGGGATCGATATATCGATGTGTATAATGTGGGTACATACATGATCAGGAAGAAATCAATATCAAGGAGGAGGCGGCGGAGGAAGAGCGCCACCATTGTATCAGTCGTTAGCTCCGGCGCCACTGCCGCCGCCACCCACGGCCATTTATCCACCTTACGGGTACGTGATTAATTGGCCAATTGGTCTCCCTGTATGTATAATAATATAGCTGGTGGGCCATTTTCCACAATATATTGTAGCCATAGGGTGGGGACATAGGTACTTTTATTATTCATTTTTTTTAATATATATATATAATAAATAAAACAAAATTAAAATTAAAATAAATAAATAAAGCCGAAATGTATTGAATGCAGTAGTTATTGGCAGATGAACAATATATAATAAGCGAATTGATGATATAAATTGGGTAACAATTGTAGATTTTTTATGTTTTTTTTTTAATGTTAACAGAATATAATGAAAAAAATACTATTAATCACGTAAAAAATAGCTTATCAAAACCACAAAATAATATTAATTCATAACTCATTGCTCTCTATGACATTTAATTAGTGTGTGTAATCATCATCAACCTTGTCTATTTTATAAATCATCAATAATTATTAAAAAAATATATATATAATTAGTAATTTATATATTGATGCATTTTATGTTATATTATTCAGGTACGCAACTTACCCAACTGATTATGGTTATAACCAGGTTCGTGCCTCTCACGATCTCAACTCTCATTTTTTTTTTTTTTATAATTAAAATTATTATTTTAACATACAATAATTTATTTGTAATTTATAAAATTAATTTGAACAGACAATGTATAATCAGCAAGTCCAGCAAACGCAGCAGTATTATAATCAGGTGTATGCGGGTTCACCATCTTCAACACCATATTACTATGGATACTCAATGCACGCACCACCACGGGGCGGCACCTTTTCCATACCCCAGGCAACGGCGGCGGCGGCGGCGCAGCGTTTCCAAGGACCTTCTTATCTTTACTATCCTGCGCAGGTGGACCCCACCTCCTCTTCCACCTACACTCCTCCTCCACCACCACCACCACCTTTAGTACTCCGACCAACAACAAGACTCTCCTTTCCGCCGCCCTCCACCACCTCCGGTACGTGTACACAATCATTATATTCAACTCCCTCATTTCCGATTCAGTATATATAATCATTGCAAATTTTACATGACATTATTACATCATTAAATTTATACCCCGTGCAATAATTATTTCTCAATATATATGTAGTAATAATAAATTTTAATTTTTTTAATTAAAAGAAAAAGAATAGTGACACTGAGCACGTGACAAAGAGCTGTACAAAAAGTTTAGTGGTAAGACCAAATGAAATTAATGGGTCAAAGGGGGCATTTATGCCAGAGAGGCATGGCAGTGAACTTATTGTGGCACCATGTGCATTTCAGACAAAATTGAGGCAACATAGGTGTAGTAGTGTTGTCTTTTATTTTTTGGATAATTTTCATTTACCATTTTATTTATTTTATTTTATTTTGTTACATATATACTATTTTTTGATTTTTTTTTTTTGGTATGATAATATAAGATAAGATGTCACTATTACTATTATTATTACAGTCGTCTCGTCTCGTCGCATCTAACGTCCGAAAACTTTATTTAGCATGCTAATTTTATTTTTCCAGAATTACATCTTTACAAAAAAGTTACTGCGACAAAAAAAACTTTACAATAAATTATAATTTCATGCAAGATTAAATAATAAAATTAATATGTGTGCTTATTTTTTATTTTTATTTTTAATTTAAATTTGTTAGGAGAATCAGGTGTTCCAATTCAAACTCCAACAGAAACAGAAGCTGGCCCTGCTACTTCAACAAGTCCTCCTGCTTAGAACAACAAATTCGGCCAATCAAACATGGAAAAAGAAAAATTTATTCGGAAAACTAAATTAATTTTCTGTTCTCTTCCTCTATCTTGTAACCATTTTTTTTCCTCCCTCGGTTTTCTGAAGTCGATGATGGTTCATATAATTAACAAAGAATTCTTGAAAGCCAATATTTTTTTATTTACCTAAATTGATGTATTAATCGTATGGGGAAGAATAAACTCTCCCCTCCTTAAAATAATTACATGGATATATATATTTGCACGTACGCGTTTACCTTCCTTTTAGTTTTTGCTGTTTCTTGTTTCGTTTTTTTGTTTAATTGCGCACCTATTTTCGGTATCACAGATGATATTATTTTGCGCAGTGTGTAAAGTGTGAAATTTAGGTATAATCCATTATTGATCGAGACTCATCCTATCTTAACAATCAGACGAGACCTCATATAATACGGAAATTAGACTAGATCGACGAGCGAGCGAGTACTGAGTGCGTTACAGAAAATCAAAATTTTAAAAATCCAGTTGGCATGCATATAGGCTATAGCTTCATACTCAAAGAAATTTGTCATTAAAAGGACAAAACTCACTGCAATAAAATTCATACAACATTTTTTACCCATAACCAGTATATATAATAACTATCACTCTCATAAATAAATAAATAAAAATTGCATGAAATTTTTTAAAGGCAAACTTATGCAACCTGCAACTCTTAAAAGACGTAGCTAAATTCAGGTTTATATATATATATATATATATATATATATATATATATATATATATATATATACTTATTCTTGCACCACAATCAATTCGCACTGAAATCTGGATAATAAACCATAACAAATTAACATAAATGAGAAAAGGACCACAATATTCTAGCCGCCCATTTTTCTATGTTAAGTCATAGTTTAATCCCTCATGCAACCACATAATTAAATTGTGACATATGTAAATATATTATATATATATATACACATATATATATACATGGGATTGTGCCATAATTATAAAAAAATTACTGGTGCATGGCTCATGCAAGAAATGGAAATACCCCCCCACCCTGGCCCCAGATCAATTAAAGCAGTTTTTAAGGTTTGTGTTTTATCATACCAAAAGAGGATGTTTTATACAGACAGCAGATAATAAACCCTATATCTCCTCTTAACAAAGGTTGTTTTCACTCAACCAACTTATATTCTCAATCTTGCATATATATATATCATATACATATGTAACTACTATTCAACCTAGGTTAAATTCTAGGGATAATATTAATACATATATATGTATATTATATATGTATATATAAGAGGCCTTGAAATATAATACAAGATTAAAAACCTAGTTAGCATGGAGGGTTCTTCAGGTAATAATTTAGGCAGCAATAATATTTTTTCTTGTACCCCTATTTACAACAAAGATCGTATCGAAGCTTACGATTTTTTTCCGAAGAAATCACCGTCTTCTTCATCTTCATCTTCTTCTTCCTCAACATCGTCATCGACAAAATCTTCCATCAAATTTTCGAAGTTGTTTGCCGATGAAAACGAAAACGAAGAATCTGCTGCGGTGGCTCTGCATATCGGGCTTCCTAATTATTGCTCGACAAATGATAGTATCAAGAAATTCGATGCGAATAATTCAGCAGAGAAAAGCAGCTGTCCGTATTGGATACCTACACCTGCACAAATACTGGTTGGCTTCACTCATTTCTCTTGCCACATTTGCAAGAAAACCTTCAATCGCTACAATAATCTCCAGGTGTGCATGCTTCACCATATTAATTAAGTATGCTTTTCGTTAATTAAATTAATATTAATTTCAAAAATTTATTGCAATTATATCGAATTGCTAAAAAATTCCTCATGTTATTACTTTATTGGCAAATATCCTTATAATAAAAAAAAATGAGTTTTTAGGGGTAGTTTGTGAAAAATAAAATAACGGTTTTTTAATTCAATAATAAACCCTTAAATTTGAATATATAATTTTTTTTATTTCTAAATAAGCACACACAAAAAAAAATTAAATACAAAGACATGCAATTAGGGTTTTTGAACTAGGTCATATATATATACGAATTCTTGAATATGGCGATCAGATGCACATGTGGGGACACGGCTCGCAGTTCCGGCGGGGCCCGGATTCGTTGAAGGGGAGTCAGCCACGTATCATGGTCGGAATACCGTGCTATTGCTGCGAAGAAGGGTGCAGGAACAACATAAACCACCCTAGGGCGAAACCGCTGAAGGATTTCCGGACGCTGCAAACGCATTACAAGAGGAAACACGGGACGAAGAGATTCTCTTGCCGGAAGTGCGGCAAGTGTTTGGCCGTGAAAGGCGACTGGCGGACGCACGAGAAGAACTGCGGCAAGCGGTGGCTCTGCGTCTGCGGTTCCGATTTTAAGCACAAGAGGTCGCTTAAAGACCACGTCGCTTCCTTTGGTTCCGGCCATGGACCCTCTACCGCTGCTGCCGCCTACTTTTAATCATCGTCGGGCCACTCGGTTTGTTGTAATATTCCGATTTGTATGTTTTTTTTTTTCATGGATTGGATTCTTTGAGTTTATAACCACGGTTTTCTTGTGTGTTTTGTGTTTATGTAATGTGGATTGAATGTTATGTATTATGAATGCGTGGGCATGCATGCATGTAATAATTTTAATATTTGTAATAATTACATTATTTTTAATTCTACTATTTATTTAAATATATCAAAAATTATGTCTTCTACTCAACTTAAAGGGGAAAAATGGAAAAAAATGTAAGTACCAATGTTACTATTAGGTTTGTTAAATGATTCTATCTGTTACCAAAACAGATAGAAGTTGTTATGTTTTGGAAAATACCAATTATTTAAAATTGTTTCACTTTAAATTATATAGTCACAATGTATGCATTTTAAAGGAATTTGGAGGATAAATCAAGTTTAATCATGATAATTTGTTTTCCCTAATTTGAAAGAAGACTTTGTTTTTGGATTTCTATGTTTATCTTTAGCTTAATATACAGTAATATTTTGGGATATTTTCGAATACTACTGTTTCGGAATGTATAAATGGTCCTTATTATCAAACAAAATGAATTTGAAATAACTAACAAGTACTTTCAAGTTTAAAATAACAATGATCTTTGTAATTTTAAGCTTTCAACTTTGGGATTTTAGCTCGTTAGTATTATTTTTTTTTTTCCCAGTTTCATATACTTTGAACACTGCACTTCCTCCTATTAGTTTCTCTTACAATTAGCATTCCAAAATTTCAGGTGGATAGAGAGCTAGCTGTAAACGAAACTTAAAGCGAAGAAGTGCAGTGTTCAGTGTATAATACTAGAAAGTGGACCGTATATGGAATTAGTCAAAAGAGATTAAAAGCTAATTAAACCCCTTTAACTTTTAAATAAATAAAATTCCAAATGGGAAGAAACACAAATACTCTGACAACATTCTAATGTTTTAAGGCCCAATTAGATGATTGGGCCGGAAAATAGTGTTGAATTTGAGGCATGTGAATCAAATTAATACACGCTAGGGTAATAATGGAGAAAATTGATTGGGGCTCTTCAAAAACTTCCATGTACTCCAGATGTAAATAAATATTGTCACGTGCTTGTTTCATTATTTCGTAGGTGTTTAATACTTTTTTCACATACATGTATGTATATATTCATGAATGTTTCATAAATAGATTGCTATGTTGCAATTAATGCCGCATGTGGTTGGTTCCTGCCCCTTTCACTAAGCATATCTTCCAATTCATTGTTACACATTCGTATTTTAGTGATTGTTTTTCTCTCATTATGCAACACCAATTAGTATAAAGACTCTTGCAATATTTATACACGTAATAATATATATTCAATCTATAATTTTGTATTCTACAATTCATTAATTTTAATATTATTTTTTTAGGGCAAATTACGGCCATCATCTGAATTATGGCCAAATTACGAAAATCTCCCTATTATTTGGGTAATTACAGTCACCCTTTTAACTATTAATTATGTATTATCTTACGAAAATACCTCTCAAGAGGTAAATTTATGGATGTTAAATCGGTAAAACCGAAAAAGAATTTCGGTACGTCAACATTTCATACTGTTTATCAAACTGAACATACGATTTTTCGTAAGGAGGGGTTTTTTCGTAATTTTGTCAGACCTTAGAGGTGACCGTAATTTGACATTTATTTAAGTACAATTAATTGTGATTAAGGACTTTTTTTTTTGGGGACGGGACATAAAGAAAGACTAAGATAATTAAATAAATTATATGATTGGTTCGACTAGGCATTGAAATAGACAAGTCACGTATTGTTAAAAAAAAAAAATTAGATTAGATTAGATAGATGTATGCCCCATATCATTGGAATAAATTTCATTAAAACATCTCACATGCATATTTGAATTATAGGACCTTCTTATAGATAGGTGTGACCCTATATTTTCCACGTCACTATACCAATCATCATCGTATTATTATTAAAAAAAATTGAAGACATAGGTTTTGTAATTGGTTTATTTGACTTTTAACTGTTAATTTGCACAAAATTAGACGAAGTGCGCGATTATTTGACCTCATTGATGATTGAAAATTATCCAGTATAGATGACCCATTTCATAATTAACCGTTACGAAAACAAAGAAGGGGAAAATTAGTGTAGCAAAATTGGCCAAAAGTTTTCTCTATTGGTTAATAAATATTATTCCCAATATTTATATTATATAGTTGGAGAAAAACATGTATGTCATGTTATTATAACATGTTGTCGAAAATGAGTATTGAACAATCAGCTGAATTAATTTTATAAAATAAACTCAATTTATTTCTAGAAGAAGTACTAATGGACAAATAGCTTGACAAGTACTATGATTTGAAATATTCCTAATAAAAGTTTTTATATATTTTTTATTTATAAATATAAATAAAAATCCACAAATGCCTAACTTGTGACCTCGTAACCTATTATTCCACGGACAAAGAGTTATTATTGAAATAATGTCAATTAAAGAATAGAATATATTCCAAGTGACGATTTATTACGACAAAAATAATTGTTGTGAAAGCGCGTTTTGAAAGTAGCTTATTTCTCACGGGTATGCCCCTCTTGACAATTGACATTCATCTGAAAGATCTTTGTCATTATATATATTAGGGCTGAGACTGGGTTGGGTCGGTCGTGTACCAGCCTAAAAACCGACTCATCCGTCAAACCATTTTTGCTCAAATTTGAAAACCGTTGCCGACCCAACCTTTGTGGGTCGGTTGATGGTTGACAACCGAATATTTGGTTTCAGAATGGGTCGGTTGATGGTTTATACCCGCAACCTAGTCCACTTAAAAAAAAATCAAAATTTGGAGTAAAAATATCCGTATTTTGCATAATGCCACGATGGAATCATCATTTATCAGATCAAAATAATTAATAACAATCTGACGAAAAATATAATCAGGAAATTCAAAGTAATTTCAAATATGCACAAGAGCTTTAGTGGAGTTTTGTGGGCTCTTTGTTTAAACTTGGGAATAAAGAAACTAGTGGAAGATTTATGTCAATTTTTTTTTCCTTTGTTGGTTGTTTTTAAAATTTAAAATACTAATTATTTTGATAATTTCATAACCACTTAAGAAAACACGGCCTTTATTTTATATTTTTAATAAAATTTTAATAATATAGTTGGATGACTGATAATTATCGGTCAACCAACTTGTGATAATATTAGAAACCACCAACCGACCCATTATAGATGGGTTGGTTGAAATTTTCGACCCGATCCAATGGGTCGGTTAAAAATTAATTATCCGCCTAAAAATATGGTCGGTAATGGGTCGGTTGGTGGATAAAAACCAACCCAATCCCAGCCCTAATATATATATATATATATATATATATATATATATATATATATATATATATATATATATATATAATTTTCTTTCTTTCTTATCTAACAAAATAAATTTATTTTTATAATAAAAATAAATTAATTAATGGCCAATAGGTTATCTATATACTAGATTTGGAAATGGACACGAATAATATAAGAATACAATATACGAATAATGAGTATTAATGATAACAACATATTATTATATGCCTTAATCACTATCAGATATGTGTCATGAAAATAATTTTACTAATTACATATACTAAATTTGTAAATTATATCCTTTGTAAATTAGTCACATCAATGTGATATACTAAATAGAATTTATATATTGTTTATGTACCTTTATGAGTAGCATTTTTTTAGTTTTGTAGATGGACTAAAATGCCCTTATTCACAAATTAATAAAAGATAATGTTGGAGAGATAATAAAGGTAAACTCGTAAATTATACAGTCAATGCAGAATTAGAATTATAAAGTGTAACATAATATGAATTTTTTTTTAAAGTGATGAAATAGAGGGAGAACATGGTAATTAAAGGCATCTTAGTGGGGGAAAATATTGGTAGGAACATTTAATCATGCAAACTGTGAGCTTAGTCTCATACTTATAATTAAAGCAACATTTATGATGACCTTTTTAAACACACTAGTAAAGTTGACTTTTCTTGGAAAGTCCCTTTTTAATTCAAATAAAATCTCCATGTAGCACATACCGTATTGAGAAAATTCATGCGACGTTATATTGAAGAAATAAAATTAATAAAAAATATGTAAAAAAAATTAAAAAATTAAACAAAAAAATAAAAATAAAAATAAAAAAGTAAAAAAAAAAATCGAAAAATAGTAGTGGGCCTTGGGTAAAGTTTGGGGTCAAAGGGCTGATGCACAAAGAACATGCAGCACATCATAAAGTCATGTGAACTAGATTTCATATTTTGACTAACCCAAGAAATAAAAAGGCCATACCGAGGTCCATCTCCATTAATTATTATTTTTATTTTATTTTAAGTATTTTATTTGGTTTCATAAATTAATTAAACATTTGTCATTCATTGAAAATAAAACTAGCCAGGATGGATACACACTCCTACTGATTTTATTCATCACTGTTGACTTGTTTAGTTTAAATATATTATATTTTATTCTAGATTTTAATTTATTTATTATTTTTTTTAATCTTGACACCATAAAATTTAATTGATGTGTTACATCTGATTATTTAATTTCTATTTTTCTAGTATGATCCTGAATTCTATAATTTTATAGCGTATAAATTTTGTAGGGTAGCATTTTCACCTTATTTAAAATAGAAATAAATGAAAAAAACAAAAACAAAAATAAAATCATATATCCGAATTTTCCCAATAGTGACATGGCGTGATCAGCCACATGATCGCATCCGTAGAAATAGAATCACCATCACCAGAAAAGGACACGTCACTCTCACAAAGGAGAGTGTGTGATCCAGTGCAGCAGTCCACACGCGTTGTACCATACTCCGTTCACACCACAGCCGACACGTCAATCGGACTGTCTTCACTCACCACCGACACACGCAGTCCAAGGTGGGTCCCACCCAGCCTACGAAAACAAATGGACCTGCATGTGACTCCTATTATTAATTATTTTATACAAACTCTAATTAGTATTAATTATTTGCTGAAATTATGCATTCTTTTTTATGAATTAATAATTTATTGAAATTACCGAGTAAATTCCTTTACTTAATCAAAGAAGGTGCTGTCTCTTGAAGTACGTTTAATAAAAATAAAATATTACTAATTAAAGTGCACTAATTACTGAGCTACTAGCAAATTGCTACTATTATATACCAAGTAAAAAGTCAATTTTAAATATAATTCAGGGTGTATAACTGTGAAATATATTTAACCGTATACAATTATTTTTACTCCAACAAAAGATAAAAAAGGTATTTTATTTCCAATTACGCCGTGGTTCAGAAAGGCTTTAACCATGCCCCTCTATAATGGAAATTCGAAAGGGACTGCATTAACTTTTGCTAGCTGGAAATTCGAGTTTCTACAAGCCTAGAATATACATTCCGTTTATATATTTTATTTAAAAAAAATTAAATTCCAATGAAATTCAATTAAATGAGTCTAAATGTTTAAAATTTCAATTAGTGTTTTTTTTTTAAACTTTTTCTTTTAAATTTATTTATTAAAAATAAAATAAAATAACAAAGTATATATATATTTTTTTATCGCTAATAATTTACAATCATTGAGATTATGAGCTGATTGTCTCTCTCAAATTAAATGTGGCAATTAATTAATTAAGCCCTACTTAAAAGTAAAAAAGAGTAATTACAGCTGGGATCGAACTATAGTTTCAAGCTGGCCTATTTGGGGTGTGTATTTAATGAACAATTAAATAATATCATTAAATTAAATAATTAATGTAATACCTTAAATAAATCAGATAAATAATCGGAGTATATTTAATTAATAAATTAATTACTGGGTAACAAATAGATGAAAGAACAGTCTCTCACGAGCGGGCCTCTGTCTGAGATTGGATCCGCAGTAGCCATATTCACACTTACTGCGTGTATGTATATATAATATATAGATACACCGCTATATTCATCTCTCTCTCTCTCTCTCTCTCTCTCGCGGATTCTCTCTCGTCCGTGTTCTCTGAAATTAGTTCCTGAAAGCGCGTAAGGAAATAGGTGCCGAGAGGGGAATTGGGAGGAAGTGCGTGTTTTCTTCTCTCTCTCTGTGTGTGTGTGTTTCCTAATGAAAGCAATGGTGTGGGTAGCTGAGAAGAGGACAAATCTTGGGTTCGTAACAAATTCATGAAATCCCGCAACGGAATAGCCTGCAATTGAGGGATTTAATTTTGTTTATTCGTTCCGTTCGGTGAATTTTTTGCATCTTTTCAGGTAACCCACTGCAAAAATTGGGGAAAACGTTGCTTTGTGCAACTGCTTTCGTTTTTCTTTTTTCTTTTTAATTCAGTGGCGAAGAGATTTATTGCATTCGTAATGTTGATCCAAATGGGTATTTTGTAATTTCCGGATTGTGTTCTTATTATCCGGAGTGACTGAAGTGAAGTGATTTTCAGTTTCAGTCAGCTTTATTATCTGCTGTTTCTTTCTTCTTAAGGCAAGAACTAATCACTAGTACCTTCGAACTTAATCTATTATCAATTACTTGTATAATCCCTCTGCTTGATGTAATTGCTATTCAATCATAGTGTGTGAGTTGTTTGTTTAGGTAGGGACCTATTTTGATTTCTTGCAACAGATCTAATTCAGACCACTGAGTTGCCTCTTTTATTTTTTTTGCTTTTTTAATAACAAGGAATCACGGTTTGGGTTGTTTCTAATGATTACAGTGATTGTTTCTTTGTGGGGTTGTGTTATAGGTTTAAAATGTCGAGGCCTCTTCACCGGGGTGTATTAGGCGGTGGCGGCGGTGGGCGATTTTCAGCAAACAGTCACGATTTATGGGAAGACTCTCAGATGAAAGAACGCCCGGATAAGGAAGACGTGGATCCGAAACGTACAAACGGAGCGGACCACACTCATTCGTCCATCAAGTTTCTATTTCGATACCTCTTCCCGGACAATTTATCCTCGAAGCACGGTCTGAACGAGAACAGTTTCATGTCGGATCCCTTCAGCCCCGGTCCCACAAGGAGTCGCCATAAAGTGACGCTCTCTTTCCTCAAATTCAGTTTAGTCGTGATCGTAATTCTCGCTCTCACCGGTTCATTTTATTGGACGCTTTCTATAACTTCCACTTCGAGGGGGCAGATATTTAGAGGGTATAGGCGGCTCCAAGAGCAAGTGGTGACAGATCTTTATGAAATCGGGGAGCTCTCTCTAGGGTTTTCGAGGATGAGAGAATTGGAGTACTGTTCGATGGAGTCTTTGAACTACGTGCCTTGCTTCAATGTTTCGGAAAATCTTGCTCTGGGATTATCGGACGGTGAAGAGTTTGACCGCCATTGTGGGCCCGGTTCGAAACAGAGCTGCTTGGTTCTGCCACCTCTTAATTATAGGATTCCCCTTCGGTGGCCTTCGGGGAGAGATGTTATCTGGTTGGCTAATGTTAACATTACTGCACAGGAGGTGCTTTCTTCTGGCAGTTTGACTAGGAGGTAGGTCAAAGAACTGTCTCTTTTTAATTATCGAATAGCAATTCGGTGGTGGCATCTGATGTATTTTTGTTGTATGTATAGAATGATGATGGTGGATGAAGATCAAATTTCTTTCCGTTCGGGGTTTTCTGATGTTGAAGACTACGCGCATCAAATTGCGGAAATTATTGGGCTTAGGAATGTATCTTATTTTACACAAGCCGGAGTAAGTTGAAAAACACCGTATTGTTTTTGTTCTGATATAACTTCTCTGCTCTTAGTTATGTTTTCTTATCTCTTTACAGCTGTTGTGTTTCTGTTTGTTTTTCGGATTGCTGATAAATATTATGTATGTAGATGCCTGCATTTCGGGTATATGTGCAGGTTTTTACAGTGGTAGCTGTTACTTGATTTTGGTTTTTGCTTTTGCTACACGTTTGTCCGAATTTGCTTCGACCCACTAAATATAACTCAATTACGGACTATCTTTTAAATACTTGTTCTTGTATTGATGACTCAATCACAACATATGCTTATCAGACAACATTTATGTTATTTTTATTCAGGTTCGAACAATCTTGGACATAGAATGCGGTTACGGTAGTTTAGGTGCGCATCTATCGTCGAACCAACTACTGACAATGTGCCTAGCAAACTACGAGGCATCAGGCAGTCAAGTTCAACTAACCCTCGAACGAGGTCTCCCCGCAATTATTGGCTCGTTCACTTCAAAGCAATTACCATATCCATCGCTCTCTTTCGACATGATACACTGTGTTAGATGCCACGTTGACTGGGATAAAAAAGGTCAAATCTCCATTCTCTTATTTCTCATCGTTGTTTGTACCTTCCATTTTTTTTTGTTTCTTTACCTAATCTTTTTTTTTTTTTTTCTCGTGTGGCTCAGATGGAATATACTTGTTCGAAGTTGACCGGTTGTTGCGACCTGGTGGATATTTCGTGTGGACCGACCCGCTTATAAATTCTCAGCGCTCGGTTCGAGATAAAGCGAATCTGAAGAAATGGAATACGGTCCGTTCGTTGACAGAGAATCTCTGCTGGGTGATGCTGCCTCAGCAAGATGACACTGTTGTGTGGAAGAAGACTAGTAAGAAGAATTGCTATTCAGCAAGGTAAGGCATATTATTCATTTTAGGACAACTAAATTGCAAAGGATCATCGTATATTTCTTATGTTGTATATGTTTGCTTCTTCTCTCTCTAGGAAAGCTGGCTCACCTCTTTGCAGTAAGGGGCATGACAATGAGTCACCGTATTATCGGCCGCTCCAGTCTTGCATTGGAGGTACTCAGAGCCGTCGGTGGATTCCGATTGAAGAAAGGAGGAAATGGCCTGCTCAGTCTAAATTGAACTCCGCTGAACTCGAACTTCATGGTAATAATATTTAAAGATGTATTATTTTATTACCTCTTGGCTCTTGTGTAGGGATGTAACTCGGACGGATCAGATTGAAATTAGTACTTTCGGTAAGAAAAAATTAAAAAATAAATAAATCGGAAGTTTAAAACTAATTTTAATTCCATTTTGAAAAAATCAAAAACCCGGAAATCGGAATGAAAAACTTGTTCCAAAACCGAACATTTTCGGATCGGGATAAATACATAATAATACTGGTATTGAAGCGTAATAAATCGGAATTTTCAGAAATATTTTAAGAAATTAAATCGGATTGGAAATTGGTATCTAATATGCATACCAATCCCGTTCCAATATTTTATTTTTGGGGAAAAAATGGAATTTCGGAATGAAAGGTACTGTTCCATAATCGGAAATATTCGAATCGGAATCGGCTGAATTCGTAAATTTCGTTCCAATTTGCACCCCTACCCTTGTCTGAAGTCAAAGTATTGCAATTTATGATGTTTTTGTTTCGTCTTAGGTTTGCATTCGGAGGATTTTGGTGAGGATGCTATTAGCTGGAACTTAGCCGTACGCAACTATTGGTCTCTGCTTTCGCCCTTAATATTTTCAGACCATCCTAAGAGACCTGGCGACGAAGATCCTTCGCCTCCTTACAACATGCTGAGAAATGTTTTGGACATGAATGCTCGTTTCGGTGGATTTAATGCTGCCATGTTGGAAACTGGCAAGTCCGTTTGGGTTATGAATGTGGTCCCCACAAGGGGGCCCAACACTCTGCCTTTAGTACTTGACAGGGGTTTCGTTGGAGTTCTTCATGATTGGTAATTTTTTTTATTAAATCTTCTTCTCGATACTTTCATCCTTATTGCTTTCTGTTGATTATCTCATTTACTTCAATTGCCATTTAACAAATCTTTTATCTGCAGGTGCGAACCATTTCCAGCATATCCAAGAACGTACGATTTGGTTCATGCAGCGGGGCTTCTCTCTCTTGAATTTGGTGAACACCCAAGATGTCAAATGCTTGATTTATTTGCTGAGATAGATCGAATACTTCGTCCAGAGGTACGATATTTTATTACGATTTTATTAAAGTTTCTAAATATTTTTTTCTTCTTTAATTAAATTTCGTTCTTAAAATAAAAAATGCAGGGATGGTTTATTGTGAAGGACAACGGTCGATTAATTGAG